>NC_091952.1:97216465-97561465 GCF_031021105.1 Erythrolamprus reginae
TCTCTCTTGTTTTCTTTCTCTCTCTTGCTTTCTCTCTCACTCACTCTTTCTCTCTTGTTTTCTTTCTCTCACTCTTTCTCTCTCTTGTTCTCTCTCTAGCTATATCTTTCTCTCCCCCCTTTCTCTCTCTCTCTCTTTCTCACATTCTCTCTATCTTGCTCTGTCGCTCTCACTCTCTCTCATTCTCTCTCCGTTCTTCTCACAGCGGAGACCGGCAAAGGTCATTTTCAATGTCGGGCTGTGGGCGGGCGCGCGCACTCCCCATCCCCCTGCCAATCCGCCCGGAACATTCAAAGTAAGAAAAACCTTCGCCGGCGCACCCGACATTAAAAATCACCTTCGCCGGTCTCTGCAGTGAGAATGCCCGTCCCACCTCTCCTGCAGCCCCCTCGCTGAGAGGGGAAAGAATTCCTATCTATCCATCCATCCATCCATCCATCCATCCATCCATCCATCCATCCATCCTCCTTCCTCTCAATTTGCCTTCTCTCTTTCTCTTTTTCCTCCCCTCTTGAAAATGGGACTCTCTGTCCTCCTTCCTCTCCATTTGCCTTTCTTTCTCTCTTTGGAAGACGGGACTCAACCCTGACTTTCTCGTCATTTCTTCAATATTTCAATTAGTTTTAATTTTAAACAAGTTTTACAATTTGAATAAAAAAAACTAACGGGGCTAACTTCACTCTGCTCTTGATATTTTACAGGAAAATTAGTTCAGAGAAATAAGAGGAGATTGAAAAAATTATAAAACAAAATGAAAGTCTCAGCTCAAAAATTAAAAAATATGCCATCGAGAAAGTAGAGCTCCTCCACGAAAATAATGAATTGAAAGAAGAACTGTATAGGTGAGAAATGTTTATTTTTATTTTATTTATTTTATTAATTGGATTTATATGCCGCCCCTCTCCAAGGACTCAGGGTGGCTTACAACATATAAAAACAAATGCAATACAAATACAATAGCAAATCCAATTAAATTAAAACTATAGAGACAATCTAAAAACCCCAATTATGTTAAAAATCAGTCATACCCATTCAAACAACAGCCATACAAACATTTGGTCGGCCAGGGGGACTGAGATCTAACTGCCCCAAGCCTGGTGGCATAAATGAAGTGGGGGGGGGCAGAGCGAATCTCCAGGGGGAGCTGATTCAGAAGCCCCCACAGAAAAGGCTCTTCACCTACGCACCACCAAACGATATTGTCTAGTTGATGGGACCTGGAGAAGGCCAACTCTGTGGGACCTCACCAATTGCTGGGATTGATGCGGCAGAAGGTGGTCCCACAAGTACCGCCAAGTACCGATGCCATGTATGGCTTTATAGGTCATTACCAACTCTTTGAATTGTGTCCAGAAACCAATCAGCAAGCAATGCAATCCACGTAGTGTTGGAGAAAGAGGGGCATGCCTAGGAATGCCCATGACTGTTTGCACGGCCGCATTTTGCACAATTTTAATTTTCCAAACACTCTTCAAAGGTAGCCCCATGTAGAGAGCATTGCAGTAGTTGAATCTCAAGGTGATAAAGGCATGAGCGACTGTGAGTAGAGACTCACGGTCCAAATAAGGCCGCAACTGGTGCACCAGGCAAACGTGCCCCTTGCCACAGCTGAAAGATGATGGTTTCTTCCCCCACAGAGTAATGGACCAGCAGATGAAAGTATCCTCTGAAAGCCCTCTGAGTCCATCAGGCGCCTGGGAAGGAATCACCTAATCAGTTCCATCTCCCTGCAGAGGAGGATTGAAGCCTTGAAATCAAGCCGTAGCAGAAAATGACAAAGGCAAAATATTTAAGACCCTTAATTTCAGATCATTGCTCAACTCCTCTGTGGGGAATACCATGTCAGGAGCATGCCCCCCTCATGAGTTGCACCCTAAATTACTTCGGTCAGGTCCATGGTTGCCATGGTGGCCATAAACTCCTGCACCAATCCAGAGGATTTAAAATTTAAAAATCAGATCTAAACCCCCAATACATTAAAACAAGAATCCACACTCATCCCATGTAGATTCCAATCCGTTGGCCGGAGCTAGTCATCACACTCAACGGCCCCAAGCCTGCTGGCAAAGGTGAGGTTTTAAAGCCTTGCGGAAGGCCAGGAGGGTGGGGGCAGTACGAATTCCTGGAAGGAGTTGATTCCAGAGAGCCAGGGATGCCAGAGAAGGCTCGTCTAATAGGCCCTGCCAGGCGGCATTGCCTAGCTGGCGGGACCTGGAGAAAGCAAACTCTGTGAGACCTAACCAGCCCCAACTCTCACTTCAACTTGGACGAAAGCATATTATTATGTCTTCTGCCGGGCTTCTCGTTGCGAACCCCCAATTAAGTCCAAAAAGAGAAATTCAAACACAGATGTTTGTAAAGGAACTATTATTATAATATTATATTATTATTATAATTATGCATACTTATTTTCTCCTCAGCCAACAACATGGCATGATTTGCATTCAAAAATACACATCCATTCATGTTGCCAATCAAACACTTTTAACATGAGAAACATTTGTTATTAAGCATTCAGGGGGATATGACGTTATTCCCTCAATGTTGAAAAATTTGCTATGGAAGAAGGTTTAAAGTATACATGAAAATTGATATGGAGGAGATTTTGAGAAAATTGAAACATTATGATCTAATTAATTTGATGTGATTAAGAATAGTAACAGGCTAAAATGTATATTGGCTAACATTTTTCTTTCTTTCTTATCATATAAGTAATTGGAATAATTATTTTTTGTTCAGCTGTCAAATGGTAAGGAGGTGGCATTGGTTAATCTATGTATACCGAAATTGCAAAAATGATATACTATAATGTAACTTAAAATTAATGGTATCTTTTTTTCTATACACATGATTAGAGAAGGAAAATTCAAAGGTAGCCCCATGTAGAGAGCATTGCAGTAGTTGAATCTCAAGATGATAAAGGCATGAGCGACTGTGAGTAGAGACTCCCGGTCCAAATAAGGAGGATTGAAGCCTTGAAATCAAGCCGTAGCAGAAAATGATCTGACCATGACAAAGGCAACATATTTAAGACCCTTAATTTCAGATCATTGCTCAACTGCTCTGTGGGAAATACCATGTCAGGAGCATGCCCCCCTCATGAGTTGCACCCTAAATTACTTCAGTCAGGTCCAACTCCTGCACCAATCCAGAGGATTCTCCGAGCAACAGGTTAATGTCCACCAAGACAATAAGCTTGGGGAACTCCACTGCCAGCCCAGCTACCTCCTTGAGTAGCGCAGGCAGGGCTGTTGACATGCAGCTGGGAGGCAGGTACATGAGCAACAAGCCCAACTGAACCCCTAGGTCCAACTTCACAAAGAGGGACTCACAATCCGTAATCTCAGGAGCAGCGAGCCTGCGTAGGCTGAAGGTCTTTTTCACTATAATAGCCACTCATCCCCCCACCTTCCCTGGGGTCGTGGCTGGTGCCACACCTGCAACCCAGCTGGGCACATTTCAGAGAGAGGGACTCCTCCTTCTGGGCCCAGCCAGATCTCAGTAACACATGTCAGGTCAGCCTCCTCATCTAGGAGTAAATCCTGGATGAGGGGAGCTTTATTTACAACTGACCTGGCATTGAATATCAACAGCCTGAGCCTAAGGTCCGAGATTCGCTTGTCGCCAGTACCCCGAGCTAAGCTCATGGGGCCAGAACAAGGGATTGCTTTCAAGCAGCGAGCTCTTGTTCCCCGAGAGCCGCCTACCCCATGTCTCCCAACATATCTGCCTTTCCCCAGCAAAACCGGGATATTCCGGCCCTGTGCCACCCTAGATATGGGCTCCTCCACTCCTCCCGCCTCTATATTGCAAGAGGGCTAATATCTCTCTGGTCCTTATTATGTTACAGGAAAACGCTAGTATTGGAAAATTTTACAATAGAAAAAGAACAAATGAAAAGGAAAATCGAGAAACTCAAGCATGTATGTGCTGAAGAGCTAAGGCGTGAAAGACCTGAGGATCCTGGTAAGGACACAGTTTTGGAAGAATGACCCAGTGGGTCCCACTTTTAGAGAAAGCACTGAGATGTCATTTCCCATCTTGCACCAAGCCTTGATGACACGTTTGCATTCAGTATTTAGTTTTTACATCGAAACTGAGAGGCAGACTTCTTGGTAAATGTCTATAAAATTCTGTTGCTAATCCTGTTGCCAATCCCCATTTTAAAGGCAGATAAATTATAGACTAAATATAGAATACCAAAAAGACATCTGCTATTTGTTGACCTGCATTCTGATCAAACTTTGGAGAAAAAAAACCTGCATATATAAATAGTTGAGCTTTTGATTCATATGAAGCTCTCATCACTATTGCAAATTTTGTTAAAGCAGTTGTGATCTCATGCAACCTCACAAAAAGGGTACTGTGAGAAAGCAGCTTGTTGGCCTACTTTGGCAGATTGGCATTTGGGAACAAAGTGAGAACTTTTCCCACACACTAAATCAAAAACATTACCTCTAGAAATTGTTTTGAATATTTCGTGTCTGTTCTGCTATGAAAGAGAAAAATATTCTTTGAATTGAAAGGCTCTTCATGGGGAACATTCACAGCCAAGTACTATGATAGATCCATGATAGTTCAGCAGGTCCATGGTTACATCCCCTACACAGAAGGATTCACATTTTTTAAACCATGTTACTGTTGATGTTTCCTTTTACAATCTGTTAATGTTTTATTTCACTTAGTTACCAAGTATTGCCTTTAGGTAAGGCAAGCCACATATAAATAGAAAATGTGTTTCAGCAGACACTGAAGTCTGCAGGAGATACGCAGAAACTCCGCTGCTCTTGAGACTGAACTATTAGGCCGATGGGAGATGGTCTTTTCCTGCATCATCTCCAGAGTTTACAAGGCAGTCTTGAGGCAGCTGCATTTGGCTACAGCTCTGTCTTTATAAAATCCATAGAACACTTATTTTAGTATGGTCTTTAGGGGCCCATGTTGTTATGGTTTAGATTTTAATTTACCAGTCACATTTTTCATTATTGTGTCTATTCGTCTAGATCTTTTAGGACAGAAATATTATTTATTTGCTTATCTTTTTATGTTACTTGTGTTCAACACTTGTCCTAAAGGAAAGGTAGCCAGATTTTAACATTGGTAAAGCAGGACACCATTGACCGGGGGTGTTTCTTGATTAAAAATTTGGTCTATATGGAGCAACAAAAAGTTTCATAGAACACGAAAATAGTATTGCAATATATATATTTTAATTTTAAGTACAATTTACAAATATAATACATTAAAAAGTTATGCATAGTATTATTTTATTCTTTGCCATATTTAATGCCATATAATGCTAGCTACTATTTCAGCCATTATTTTCTTCTTTATTTTCCTGTATGTTCTGGAACCTCAGAAAGAAAGCAGGTTTTTCCAGTTCCGTGCTAAGTAAAACTTCTTCCATATTTTTAATAGTTGTCATCCTGTTAGTTTCTGTTTCTTGCATTTTTGCCTCCATCTTTTCACTCTTCTCTTCTATTTCTTTTATTTTTGGCTCATTCTTTGATAATGTTTATTGAATAGACTCTATTTTCCCATCCATTTTGACTACTATATCCTCTACTCTTTTAATATTACCCCTCATATCTTCCATGTTTTCTGTCATCTTTTCATAATTTTGATTGATTGATTGCTGCATCCTTACCATGGATTGGAATGTAGTCACTGAAGACATCAACATTTTACTACATTCCAATGCAAAACTGGCAAAAAGCCAGTTTTAAATTAAATATTTTAAATATTTTAAATATTTCCAGAATATAACTCCAATTAACCATATACTTCTATTATATTTATTTAAACTATTTCAAAAAAGAGTTGCTATGTGTCAGGTTTGTCTATTAATATCTCTGCCCCTCAAATATTGAATAGTTAATGTAATTAAAAATTAAAGATCTAATAATTAATAATAATAATAACAAGCAAGCAATCTATCACTACAGTAGGTAATAAAGCAAATCAATCAATGACAGTTCATTTACAAAGCAATGTTAAATAAAGTAGTCAATAAATAGTTAAGTAATTTTGATTAATCAGGTTTGATCAGTATTTATATTAATTCTATATTTAATATGGAATCAATTGTAAATGAATATCAGAAGAGGAAAGAGAGAAATAGGAATTAGGATATACCTAGACAGATTTACATTGATTATTAAATAAGATCAGTTTTGAACTCTTAATGTTATTTAGTTAGTTAAGAACCCAATTGTCTTCTAATTAATGTATCAGTCTGACCCAATCCTAAATTAATTCAACAATGTTCCTTATTGGTCATCAAGTTGCTTATAGTTCTAATCCGTTTATATCCAAATTAATAAACCCGCTGAGCTGGTGATACTCCCTTTATTTTCAGCGTGGGGCTTCCGGTTTGCCTAGTCACCTCTAAGTCTTCTGTTCTTTCAACTTGCACAAAACTTCATATACTGTACATGCAAAAACACCACCTTGCCCTTTGCTATTCAAACAGCTCGTCCGGAATGATTCCCAAGTAGGTCTAAATCTGGTATTAGGAGGAGGGAGTGTGTGGCTGGTCTCCTATCTCCGAGCTCTGATTTCCGATCTCCAATCACCCGTCCGCCACTTCAACTCTTTCTCCTCACCCATCTTTCAAGTCCTCACTGTTCCTGATGAAATGCAATGACTGCTGCGTTGCCCCTTGGAACTCCCGATCAAATCAAATACTGTACAATCAAATCAATCCAACCAGACAGCATCAAGGGCTCCTCTCTCCTAGTCATTCTACTATTACCACCTCTCACTCCGAACCTTTCCACAAATCCGCAATCCCCATCCGTTTTAGTCCCTTATTTGGCTTATTTTGGCTGTTATTTCTTGCTTACCTTTTAAGTGTCAGGCAGCTGCATCAGCTGTGGTCCTGAGGGTATTTCTCGCTCTCTGGGGGATCACCTTAACGCCACAGGAAGTTCCTCTTTAAGTTGTGGAGGCTCTCCAAGCTGCAACCAAAAAAGCTCCAAAGCAGAGAACAGACCTGGAGTTCACTGGAGGCTGCCCTGCCATGATGCGATGTCAAGTTGGAAGTAAAAAAAAAAATAATCAGGACTTTTTAAAAATGCTGCAGGATGTGGGACAAATTGTTAAAAATTGGGACTGTCCTGCCCAAAAGTGGGACATCTGGTCACCTTACCTAAAGGATCAGAGTAGAGGAATTAGAGGGGAAATATAATTTTAAAATTATGTGCTATTCTGGACACTGTCTCTCAAGTTTAGATTCCAATTTTGGAAATAAAAATGTCAAGGCTGTTCTGCATTCTCACCTATTACTTTGTCTTCTAGTTTCCATTACTGATTTTGGGATGGAAAACAATTTGATGACTAAATCAAGAGAAAAGATGAAACATCTCCAAAAGGAGGTAAGAGAAAACATTTGTTCATACGCTGTCACAGTAAATGTGTGATGGAACATATAGAAATTTTAGGCAGGTAGTTAGGTAGCTAGGTAGGGATAGATAGCTAGGATAGATAGATAGATAGCTAGGATAGATAGATAGATAGATAGATAGATAGATAGATAGATAGATAGATAGATAGATAGATAGATAGATAGATACAGACAGTCAATCAGACAGACATATAGATAGAAAGAACAGTAGGTAGTTGGAGAAACAGAGATAGACAGACATACAGAATATGAATTGTGATTTCTGTTTATCCTCAGTTGACCGTTTAGGTTTTTGTTTTGACCTTTGAAATACATAGTTAGCTTGCATTAGCAACCCAAGAAAGCCAGTTTGGTATCGTGGTTAAGGCATCACCCTGCGCACGCAGAGACCGACATTCCTTGCCCCACTTTAGGCACAAAGCCAAGTGGGTGACCCTGACCCAGTCACCTTTTCTTCCCCTAGAAAGGAGGCAACACCAAACCACTTCTGAAAAATCTTGTTAGGAAAACAGCAGGAACTCATCCAACCGAGAAGAAACTGGACTTTCCTTTTTCTTTGCTTGGTTTTTTTTTGAAAATTTTTAGACCGTAATCCAAGAAGTTTCTTCAGTTTTGGAAGAATAGTAAAATGTTATTTTTTTCAGTAGTGTGAATTTCCAGGCATGTGTCAAAGATTAGATGGCAGAGATATAGTTGGTACCCCAGATTTGAAGAGGAAACAATGTTTAACATCAACCCAAGTCATTTAGAATTGTTGATAGAAAAAATAGTGTCTCTAAACCCAGTGTGACTGATTGGGTAGTGAGGGGTAGCAAGTGGGCTGCTACGGAAATATATTCCTGACTTATGATCTATTTTGGCTTTTCTAGATTGATCAGACAAAAGCGCAAAAATCAGATGCTGATTTGAAGAGAGTGAGGGAGCAAAGATATATGTAAGTCTTCACATAGTTCATCAAATCTTTGCACAATCCTCTTAAGTTCACCCTGTCTGTATGACATTCATAATTTCATAAGGTATTTTTAATGTGTATTTAATAAAAATTGAATAAAAAGGTTGATAATTCAAGTTAAAAAAAACCCTGGGGGCTAATTTCTTTCTGGTCTTCATTATTTGCAGGAAGACAAAGGACATTTCTAAACTGCTGACTGATAAAAATGAATTAGAAATAAAAATTAATGAACTTCTTAAGGAAAATAAGAAACTTCACCAAGAAAAAAATGAAATTTGTGAAGAGAAAGAAGACAAGATTCAAAAAATAATAAAAGAAAATGAAAGTCTGAGCACAAAAATTAAAAAAGATGCCATCAAGAAAGTAGAGCTCCTCCAAGAAATTAATGAGTTGAAAGAAGAACTGCATAGGTGAGAAATGTTTATTTTTATTTTATTTATTTTATTTATTGGATTTATATGCCGCCCCTCTCTAAGGACTCGGGGTGGCTTACAACATATAAAAACATATACAATACAAATACAATAGCAAATCCAATTAAATTAAAACTATAGAGACAATCTAAAACCCTCAATTATATTAAAAATCAGTCATACCCATTCAAACAACAGCCATACAAACATTTGGTCGGCCAGGGGGACTGAGATCTAACTGCCCCAAGGCTGGTGGCATAAATGAAGGGGGGGCAGAGCGAATCTCCAGGGGGAGCTGATTCAGAAGCCCCCACAGAAAAGGCTCTTCACCTACGCACCACCAAACGACATTGTCTAGTTGATGGGACCTGGAGAAGGCCAACTCTGTGGGACCTCACCAATTGCTGGGATTGATGCGGCAGAAGGCGGTCCCACAAGTACCGCCAAGTACCGATGCCATGTTTGGCTTTATAGGTCATTACCAACACTAATTGTGTCCAGAAACCAATCAGCAAACAATGCAATCCACGTAGTGTTGGAGAAAGAGGGGCATGTCTAGGAATGCCCATGACCATTTGCACAGCCACATTTTGCACAATTTTAATTTTCCAAACACTCTTTCTTCAAAGGTAGCCCCATGTAGAGAGCATTGCAGTAGTTGAATCTCAAGGTGATAAAGGCATGAGCGACTGTGAGTAGAGATTCCCGGTCCAAATAAGGTCGCAACTGGTGCACCAGGCAAACGTGCCCCTTGCCACAGCTGAAAGATGATGTTCTTTCCCCCCCAGAGTAATGGACCAGCAGATGGAAGTATCCTCTGAAAGCTTTCTGGGTCCATCAGGTGCCTGGGAAGGAATCCCCTAATCAATTCCATCTCCCTGCAGAGGAGGATTGAAGCCTTGAAATCAAGCCGTAGCAGAAAATGATCTGACCATGACAAAGGCAACATATTTAAGACCCTTAATTTCAGATCATTGCTCAACTGCTCTGTGGGGAATACCATGTCTGGAGCATGCCCCCCTCATGAGTTGCACCCTAAATTACTTCGGTCAGGTCCATGGTTGCCATGGTGGCCATAAACTCCTGCACCAATCCAGAGGATTCTCTGAGCAACAGGTTAATGTCCACCAAGACAATAAGCTTGGGGAACTCCACTGCCAGCCCAGCTACCTCCTCGAGTAGCACAGGCAGGGCTGGGAGGCAGGTACATGAGCAACAAGCCCACCTGAACCCCTAGGTTCAACTTTACAAAGAGGGACTCACAACCCGTAATCTCAGGAGCAGCAAGCCTGCGTAGGCTGAAGGTCTTTTTCGCTATAATAGCCACTCATCCCACCTTCCCTGGGGTCGTGGCTGGTGCCACACCTGCAACCCAGCTGGGCACATTTCAGAGAGAGGGACTCCTCCTTCTGGGCCCAGCCAGATCTCAGTAACACATGTCAGGTCAGCCTCCTCATCTAGGAGTAAATCCTGGATGAGGGGAGCTTTATTTACAACTGACCTGGCATTGAATATCAACAGCCTGAGCCTATGGTTAGAGATTCGCTTGTCACCAGTACCCCGAGCTAAGCTCATGGGGCCGGAACAAGGGATTGCTTTCAAGCAGCGACCTCTTGTTCCCCGAGAGCAGCCTACCCCATGTCTCCCAACATATCTGCCTCTCCCCAGCAAAACCGGGATATTCTGGCCCTTTGCCACCCTAGATATGGGCTCCTCCACTCCTCCCGCCTCTATATTGCAAGAGGGCTAATATCTCTCTGGTCCTTATATTTTACAGGAAAATGGCAATAATAGAAAAAATTACAACAGAAAAAGAAGAAATGAAAATGGAAGTTGAAAAAACCACATTCCAAAAAATTGAAAATATTGATAAAAATGAGGAGCTCTGCCGAGAACATTACCAATTGCAGTGGAGGTGAGAAATTTTTAGATAGCCACCAGAAACTACAGAGGAAAGGCTCGTAATTCTTCACATAGTTCATCAAATCTTTGCACAATCCTATTAAGTTCACCCTGTCTGTATGACATTCATAATTTCATAAGGTATTTTTAATGTGTATTTAATAAAAATTGAATAAAAAGGTTGATAATTCAAGTTAAAAAAACCCTGGGGGCTAATTTCTCTCTGGTCTTCATTATTTGCAGGAACACAATGGAAATTTCAAAACTACAGAATGAAAAAGAAGAATTACAAATAAAAATTAATGAACTTTTTAAAGAAAATAAGAAACTTTGCGAAGAAAAAACTGAAATTTATAAGGAGTTTAAAGAAAACTTGAGGAGTTGTTTGCGTTTGTATCGAGGCTAGTAGACCAGTGATGGGCAACCTTTTGAGCTTATTGTGTCAAAATTCGCCAAAAAACCGAGCATAACTCGGGTGGTGTGTCACCTTGAGGAAAAAAACATAATTTTGTGCTAAAAGTGTCTGGTAACCGATTCCAGGCACTCCAAATTTTCCGTTCATAGTGGCACTCCTCTTGATTCTCCAAGCGGCACCTTTCTACATTCTCAAGCTTTGACCTCAAGTCAACAAACAAGCTTCTCCGAGTCTTATTTTCACTTTGTGGAATAGTCCCCGGACTCTTTTTTTTTAAAAAAAAAACCTCCTGCAGGAGAGGGAGGGGCGCCCTTGCCCCAAAGACTCACTGAAACGGCGAATTCTCACGTGAATTGCAGGTTATTTCCAGAAGCCTGAGACAGATATCCTTGCAAAGGTTTGACAGAAAAAGCAAGCAAAGAGCAAACTTCAAAAGAAGGGAAATGACGGGAGGGAAGGAGGAGACGAAAGGAGGAAGGGAGGGAGCAGAGGGGAAAAGGAAGGAAGGAAGGAAGGAGAGAGAGAGAAAGAATGGTAAGAAGGAAGGAAGACAGAAAGAAAGAGGGAGAGAGAAAGAGGGAGAGAAAGAAAGGAAAGAAAGAAATATGGTAAGAAGTTAGATAGAAAGAAAAAGAGAGAGAGATGGAAAAAATGAAGGAGGGAAGGACGGAAGAGAGAATGAAAGAGAAAAAAAGAAGGAAGGAAGGAAAGAAAGAAAAAGAAGGAAGGAAGGAAGGAGAGAGAGAAAAAAAGAAAGGTAAGAAGGAAGGAAGGTAGAAAGAAACAAAGTGGGAGAGAGAGAAAGAGAGAGAAACAAAGGAAAGAAAGAAAGATGGTAGGAAGACAGAAAGAAAGAGACAGAGAGAGAAGGAAGGAGAGAGAGAGAAAGAAAGAGAAAAAGAGAGAATGAAAGAAAGAAAAAAGAAGAAAGAAAGAAAGATCCCATGGGCTTTGAAAAGGGGGGGCACGTCGAAGGGCAGCCCAGCCTCTCTCTTTCCGGTGAGAAGCGGGAATAGCCCAAGGAGCAAGGCCCTCTCCAGCCTGTGCCCAGCTGAAGCTGCGGGAAGAAAGCAAAGGCCGCTCCGCCAGTTGCCTCCGTTGCCCAATTCCTGGCATAGAAAATCGAACAGAGGGAGGGGGAGCTTCATCCGGAAGAGCGAATGGAAGAGCTACAGGAACGTCCCCCACACACACGCGGGCGCCCCAAATCCCTCCATGTTTGAAATTTCTGAACCGCAGTTGGTTCGAAGATTTAAAATCCGGTCGAGGTCGACCTGGATCTCAAGAAGTCCCACGTTTTGTGCAACATCTGACGGCCCTCTTTCACCTACCCACCCCCAAACATTGGGAAGCTGCGCGTTCCCCGTAATGTCTGATGGTGGGGACTTAACGATCCTCGAGAGACAGTAAGACAAAAGGCGGCGACTTCGTTCTTAGAAGACCCATTTTCTGCGCGAGCGATGAATGGGATCGTAATGCCATCTGCTGGACAAACCGCAGTATTGCTCCCTCGGAAACGAGTAGAAAAACCCCTTCGGCCCAGCTCCGTTCCCGGAAGGGGCTCTTTGGAAGGAACAGGTTTCATTGTAATGGAAAGAATCGGCTCACTCAATGAAAGAGAACACAAAGCGACGATATTTCTTCCTCTGGAAAAATGGACACCTGACTTCCTTAGTGGCCGCATGTCACTGAAAATGGCTACGCGTGTCAGTGCTGACACGCGTGTCATAGGTTCGCCATCACTGGTGTAGACGCTCCGCTGAACTCTGAATGCTCCTCAAATGAAAAAAATAAACTTTGGATTTTAAACCCCATTGAACCTCTTGGAGTCTCAAATAAACTGGACTAAGTAAAAAGCTAAAACTTTGGAACCTGGAAGCTAGGAGCCAGATGCGTCCGATAGCAGAAGCTTTGTTTAAGGGAAACATTCGTTTCAGCTGGCAATATCCGGCAATTATAATGGTCTTTCGAGAGGGGAAAATGTACCGAGCAAAGTCGTTGGAGGAAGGGAAGGAAATGCTGGGAAAACTTGGTTTGAATCCGGATTTAAAGCAACAGGCAGAAAAAGCAACAGAGGCGATTGAAGAGGGGGGTGCAAGAGGAGGAGAGGGGGTTAAAAATCTTTTTGAACTTTTGCAATCAACATTCCCCATTAAGGAGTTCTAATTGAAAAGGCAAGCTCTTTTGGAGAAAGAGAAAGAAGCACCAGATTCTTCCAAAATGGAGGCAAGAGTTACGAGGCAAAAAAAGAAATGAAATGTTTGTAAAATATTTTTGTTTTGATTGTTTTATATATTAAGAAAAAGGTTAAGGTTTGGTCCTGATTTAATTTAATATTTGTTTTAATTTTAATCAAATTAAGGGAGACTTGGGGAGGGGAGTGTGGGGTTTTATTTCCTTTTTTAAAGAAAGGGTGTTAGGGGGAGAGCAACAGTTTTGGTGGAATCGTGCCCCCAGTGGTGCCTGATCAAAACAGCGGATTTCCCCCCCACTTTTCTCTCATTGTGAGAGAAATTCGGGGGGAGGCACCTGGGTGGGAAGATTCTTTTATAAAAAGGAAGAATTTAATAGAACTCTGGGTTACAGGAGGGGAAAACGTTAAATGGAAATACTATGAGTGATCGAACAATTATGGCATTAAATATAAACGGTCTTACATCGCCTCTAAAAAGGCACAGACTATTGAAATTAGCGAAAGAAAATCATGTCAATTTTTTATTTCTTACTGAAACCCATAAGGGACGGAAAAGAACGGATAAACTGATTGACAGTAATGAATGGAAAGGTATTTTCGAATCTAGAGGAAAAATAAACAGTAGGGGGGTAGCTATATTAATAAATGAAAGGAACCCATTTCAGGTGATACAAACAAAAGGGGACAAAGAAGGAAGATTATTATTTGTAAAAGGAAAAATAAACCAAATTACAATAACACTTGCGGTAATATATGCTCCAAATGTAAATGCTAACCAATTTAGTATGAATGCAAAACGTAAATTGGATTTATTTTCAGAAGGGATGGTGATATATGCTGGGGATTTCAATGTAGAAATAATGGCTAACAACAAAGAAAAGAAACAACTAAATTTAAATAGGTTAAATATGACAGACCTACATGCTGATAATTTAAATAGAGGAACATATTATTCTGTAAGACATAATAAGTTTAGTTGTATTGACTATATATTTATGAATAAAACAGGAAATATTCAAATAAAAAAAGCAGAAATTAAGAGTAATTGGATATCTGACCATGCACCCATAACAGCAGTTATAAAAATAGACTCCATTAGTAGACAAAGAATTTGGAGATATAACACAATTGTTTCAGTAAGTGAAAAAAATAGGGGGGAAATTCAGAGAGATATTCAGGAATTTTATAATATAAATGAAAATGGTGAAATGAGGCAATCAGTTATCTGGGACACGAAGAAAGCAGTTATTAGGGGTAATTTAATCAGTATGGAGTCTTATATTTAAAAAAGTTGGGGAATGGAAAGGGAAAAAAGAATAAGGGAAATAGAATTAATAAGAGAAGATTTAAGAATAACAAGAAATAAAGAATGGAATGATTTGTTAAAACTTACAAAGACATTTGGAGAGATTGTATAATAATGTCCTCACAACATTAGATGTTCCACAAACATGGAAGAACTCCAAAATTGTAACAATTCCTAAACCAGATCGAGATTTAAAAGAACCCGGTTCCTACTGCCCAATTAGTCTACTAAATCAAGATTATAAAATTTTGATGAAAATTTTAGCAAACAGATTGGAAAATATACTACCAAGAATAATTGGAAAGGATCAGTATGGATTTATAAAAGGAAGAAGAATATATGAACCTATTAGAAATATAGTGAATGTGCTGCACCATGCTACTAGAACTAAAAGGAAAATGGGACTATTAAAGTTAGATGTTTATAAAGCTTTTGACAAAATAAATCATGACTATTTATTTCAATGATGTAATAGCCTGAATATGGGGAAACATTTTGTCAAGTAATAAAAGAAATATATAAGGAAAATATAGCCTATGTTAGAGTGAATGGAAATAGAACGGAGAAGATAGAAATAAATAATGGAACCAAGCAAGGATGCCCCCTATCCCTGATGCTTTTCGTGATGGCAATTGAAACATTAGCTAATAAAATTAGAAAAGACAAACAATGGAAGGGATATCAAATAGGGAATATGGAATTAAAATTAAATCTATTTGCAGATGATGCTATAATAATTACAGAGACACCAGTAGATATGATTAAGAGAATGATTGTAATACTTCAGGAATTTAAAGACCAATCAGGGTTAAAAATAAATATGGAAAAATCAGAAATTATTTGTTTAAATACCGAGCCTAAAGAACAAATTGAAATACGGAAGGTATCAGGTTTAAAACGGGGGAATAAGAAAATGAAATATTTAGGAGTTTGATTATTAAAGAACCCAGAAAATATGGTGGAATTTAATTATAATTTAATATGGAAAAAAATTCAGAAACAAATTAAGAATTGGGGAAATAAAAATTTGAGAAGATTGACTAGAGTAAGAGCATTAAAAATGATGATTATCTCAAAAATGTTATACATTTTACAGGTAATGCATGGAACCTTCCCAATAAGGAAATTAAAAGAATGGGATACTAAATTAAATGCTTGGATAGAAGGTAATAAAAGACCAAGAATTTTTTAAAAAAGGCTGATAGCCACGAAAGGCGAGGGAGGTTGGGGAAATCCAAGTTTGGAGTATTACAGGGATGCATATCAAATAGATAGATTAATTGAATTACAATTATTAGAAGAGAAACCATGAGTAGAATTAGAGAAAGGAATTAATGACATTAAGAATCAAGAATTATTATTTAGGAAATGGAACAAGATAGAAATAAATAGATTAATAGATCCAACTAAAGCGATTATAGAAAGTTGGATGAAATGGCAAGGCAAATTAAAAATGACAAATTCTAAATTAGCGACGCTGCATGTGATAAATATAAAGAAAGAAAGTAACCTCACAAAGATAATATGGAAATTAAAGGAAAAAGGTATACAGAGAATTGAACAGTTATATGAACAGGATGGAAGGATCAATAGAAATGAAATAGAGAGATGCCTTGGACAACAAAATTGGTTACAAGTTAACTCAATAAGTACGTATTTAAGTAAAAGGGAAAATAAAGAAATATTCCTCAAACAAGAAACAAATTTAGAGAAGATATTAAGGGAAAAGAGTAAGAATATAAAAGCTGGCTTTCCGGCAAAGCAGCACGCTTTTCAAATGCGCTGCTTTCCTGCAACTGTTTCCTGGGCGGGGGGGAGGAGGCCACTCCCCCACCCAGGAAAGAGGTGCAGGAAAGCAGCGTGTTTAAAAGGCACGCTGCTTTCCTGGAAAGCTCGCTTTCCTGGCCGGCACAGGGCTTTCCCGCCACTCCCCCCCGAAAACACAACGGAGACAGGCAGGGCGAAGCGGCGTCATGAGGCTCAAGCAGGCAGCCTCCGCGCTTTTCTTGGAAGAGGAGGAGAGGGGGCGGATCGGGCGACCGGGGGCAGCACCAAGAGGCCAGGGGCACGCGGGGGCGGGAGGCACGATGGGGAGGCAGGGGAGGCCGCGGCTCCCTTTCCTTCTACTGTTGGCGCCTCTCCATCCCCGCCCCCCCGGCAGGCTGGCAGGGGGATGGGGAGCGTGCGCCCATGGAAAAGGGTGTGCGGGGGTATTTTGGGGCGCGCGCATGCTCACGCGTGCAGCTTACGGGGAACGGTGCCTTCTTCCCCACTTTCCTCCCTCACTTCCTTTTGCTTTCAGAGTGAGAGGGAAAACCAAATAAAAACAGGAAGGAGGCAAGGACAGAAAATGGTGCATGGCTGCAAAACAGGAGAAGGGCATTTTTCAGCCACTTTCTGGGACTGAAAAGTTGAGGGGACCCAAGCAGGGGCGGGTTCTAACTTATCTTGCCACTGGTTCGCTTCCTCGAGATGGTGACTGCATACACAGTGCTGGAAACTGGGCTTCTCCACATGCTCAGAAGAAAATAAAAATAAAAAATAAAACGAGGGCTGTGCCCATGGACCGACACTGACCAATCCGGTTCATTAACATCATCATGACATCACCAGTGGGTCGCTATCGGTTTGGGTGAACCGGTCCAAGCTAGGAGGGACCCATCCCTGCTCTGGACTCACAACTGCTGCTGGAGGAGCAGTTGTTTATCTGTGGCTAGCTGGCTTGGCACAGAGTCACCTCCTCCCATTTGTTCATGGTCCCTCACTACTTGGTCCCTTCATAATTGCACTCATGTAATGGGCTGTATATCGAGTCTTCCTTTGGCTATCATGCTGCATGGACTTTTGGGTTTTTTCTCAGGTTTAAAATAAGGTCGTCACTTTTCAAACCATGAATAGCACAGAGCCAGGATACTTGCAAGGCCTCTCTCTGTCTGAGACAGATAAGAATGGGTGTCTCCGGGTCCCCTCGCTTAGACGTCACCCAGTGAGACCATAGCTGCCCCTGCCAAGTGGTAAGAGGATTTTCTATGACATTCAGCATCCCCCCTTCATCCCCTTATTGGGTGAAATGGACTCGTCAAACAGTTGGTTCTTCCTCTAACGTATGGGGTAAGTTGAGACTAGAGTTCAGAAGGTATGGAGGGAGAATGGTTTTGTTGGTATGATACGCTGCACGGTTTGTGATTACTATCATTTTGTTGGCTTTTATATTTTATTCTTAAGCACTGACCCGCCCAGGAATGTTGGGCATAAGATGGGTGTCCACATTAGTCTCCTAAATAAAAAGAAGGGATTACTATGGTGTGATCTGCTGCCCAAGAACAAAATCAAGCCGATCCCAATGAATGAGGAATTTGCATTCAGCTGACTAGGAAGGGAACGGGGAATAAATCTCTTTGATTGAAACAGTTTGAGTGTAACAGAAGATGGAGGCAGTTGGAACTTCTGGGACCTCACATCATTCAGGCAATCCAACCCTGATGTGACCTGAGTTAGATCCTCCAGAGAGATTTTCCCTCAACAATGTGGCTGTTGGGAGGGACTATGCAGATTCCCTCCTACTTGGCATGATCACCTCAGTTGTGGGCTTTTCCCTTGGGAGCAAAGAAAAAAGAAGTTGGAGGACAACACACAGTAAGGACTGAAGTCTCACTTTCTGGCATTGCCATTTTGCCAGCTATGAACAAGCTGGAAGAACAGAAATTATCAGGGCAAAGCAAAGGAATGATTACCCAGAGGGAGAGACCTTTTTGTGGTGTTCTTAGAAAAGACTAGTATGGAGGCATTTTTAAAAATAATAAATGATAAACTATTAAAACCTGTTTGAATATTTTTCACTTTCAACTCCTTGTCATCTTCCTGGCTCAGGAAACAGATCTCCACTCCACATTCTCAAATTCATCTCTGCATCACTAGGAATAGGATGGGCAGGAACTGCTACAAAACCCTCCAGTCCAGCACCTGAATTTCCAGGGTTTTTTCCTGAGTTTAGTCATTGATGTCAATGATGGTAGAGGTGGCTGCTATGTTCCCAGGACCCCTTCTGCTAGCACAACTCTCTGAAGTGGTGATGTTATAGACCAAAATATTTGATTCCTTACCTCTGGTTGTTGGTCTTGATGCTTGTCTAGAATTTCCCCCAAGGCCCAAACAGAATGATTGGGGGGGGGGGAGGTTCCCACCTCTGACAGAGTGCACTATTTTATGGTGCTGAAAAGTTGCCCCAAGAAATCTCTTTGGATTTGCGCAGAGGAAAGTTCTTTCTTAAGATCAGGTATGGGGTTACGGAGGCTCGCAGCTGGCAACTGACTGCGCGTTAGTCACAAAATAAATAAATAAATAAAATAAAATAAATAAATCCAATTGAGAGAAAAAACCTCGGACAAGAAACTTGAAAACAACTTTTTCTCCTTGGTGAGACAACCTACATTCAATTCAGGATGACCCTTTTATTGAAAGCAGACACAAAAATGCAGGCTTCTACGATGCTACATTTCACATGGGTCTGTTACACCAATTCAAATTCATAACGTATTAAGCGTACAAAATATAACCAATAAAAATCACACAACCTGGGCTACATTTCAAAGTGCTGATTCATGAGAAAAAGAAAGCGAGAGCGAGAGAAAGGTCCCATCAGCCCACCTCGTGATATATAACGTTTGCACTTTTCTTAGGCTAGCAGCAAAGAAGGCAAGACAAGAGTGCTGGGAAGGAGAATGTTGCTAGAGAAACTGGGTCATCATACGTGTCATGCTCAAGGTCTATGCTTTTCGCACGCACATTCCAAGACACTAGTTCCCACGTTCCCACAATCAGGAATTCCTTTGACCTGCTTGAGCTCTTTTCCCCATGCAGGTAGGTAGGAAAATTTCAATTGTGGGATGAAATCCTGTCAGCTTTTAAATGGATCCTACTGATCTTTTTAGAAAAACCTTCGATGAAATGTTGTTTTGAGGGGTGGGATCAGATGGGATGCAGTTGTCCTTCTTCCTACATAAGGTAACTGGCATCCTGCCAAACACATTCCTTGCTATAGTTAAAGTTAATTTGACTTTCCTTTGAAAAAAAGGGGAAATTTTTCCAGATTTATCCTGATCTGAAAATGCCCAGCATAATCGCCAGCACATTTTTGGGGCCCTGCCCATCTGCTCTGTGCACAGGATTAATTGCCATTGTTTTGGGGTAGGACTAACTTTTCTTCCAGGGTCTCTGGTGGAGAAGGGATGTCCCAACTGCGTGAGATCTAGCCCCACCTGGCTGGCTCTTTAAGACCAAGAAAGCGGCCCTCTTGCAGATCTAAATTGGGGTCCCCAACGAGATGAATTCTGTTTTAGATCAGGGGTTGGAGAGAATCCGCCCAATGGAACAAGGCAGAAATGGACCTTTTTGGGGCCTTTTGGTAAGAATCTGCCTTCAAACTACTGAGTGCCACAAGATCCATCCAGGATGTGCCTTTGACTAGATTGACACAGCCACCTCACCTTCCAGCTGATAGGCCATCAGAAGTCGGGGCAGATCCGAACTCAAACTTGGTATCTCTGAATCCCACTCACTTTCACGAGGGATCCCTCAACCTCTCACTCCTGGTTTCCACCAGAGAGCTCCTAGCAGCATTGCCAGCAGTGTCTTTCCTACAGACAAATCATCCAGGCCACTGATTGTCCATGGGGAAGACCGGGGCACCCCCATACTTGCTTGGCATGCTGGGAAGATATCTTAAAGACAAGATTCCATTCTGAGCACCCAATTTTTCCCAAAATCATTGGATCAAGTGGAAAAGAAGCCTTAAAGGAGGGCTCTTTAAACTTAGCAACTTTAAGACTGGAGTCCCCCTGGACGTTGCGCACAGGAATTGTCATGACTTTCAGCCAGTCCTGGGGCTGCTATTGATGCGCAGTGGCAACCCATCCCTGAGTACAGGGTCTCCAACCTTGGCAACTTTTAAGACTTGTGGACTTAAACTCCTAGAACTCCTCAGTCAATTTCAACTCTGGGAGTTAAAGTCTGCAAGTCTTAAAGTTGCCAAGGTTGGAAACTTCTGGTCTAGTATAGCTGTTGGAGGTTAGGCTAACTCTAATGTTCCCCTCCCCTTCTCTGTCTTTGTCTGTCTCTTTCTTTCTCTCTCTCTCTCTCTCTCTCTCTCACACACACACAAAAAATCACAAATTGTACAGTAGAATTTTAATAACTAATAAATCTAACTGGCGAGCATAGTTATGTCCTTCTTCCACATCTGCAGGAATCCCAAAGTTTCTCTTCCTAGCTAGTACTTCAGTGGGAAGGAGACAGGCAGTGAGGGGTTACCAAAATTTTTACTACCACACTGTGGTTGTGGCTTATGCATTTTGTTTCAACATCTTTCAGTGCAAATTGGGTATTCTGGGGGTGGAGTTCCATTTTTGCTACCCCACTGCCTCCCACCCCCCGTCCGGGCAGTAGCCCACACCTGATTATCTACTACATAAAGTGTATGTACACACACGCACACACAGCTCTTCTAAAATTATACCCATTCAACCTCATTTATTGTGACAGGAAAAACATACCCAGAGCCCAGAAGGGAAAAAAGAAAAGAAAAAAAATCAAAATTTTGCTACCAGTACTGAGTACCTGACCATACCCGTAGGAGCCCATCACTGGAGATAGGTGAACATTATTACAGGTAATTCTCAACTTGTTACAGTTTGTTTAGTGATCCTATGGAAAGCTAGCACACAACCCTGTCTTAGAAGAATGAAATATTTGGAGAAATATTTAAAAGGTAGAATATTATATTTCCCTAAAGGAGAAACATGCTCTTGGAAAACAGCCCCCACCTTTCTTAATAGCCCCAGCAGGACTGGACCAGCCTATCTACAAGACAAAAGACCTTCAGCCTCAGTGATGCGATTAGCCCTCAGGAAAGATCTAAACCAGGGCAAAATCATTCAGCCGCAATAGGAGAAGCCCCTTCATTTCATTAGCAAGCTTCAACCATGCCTGAGACTCAGATAACTTACAAAGTTAACTATGACTGCTGCATAACCTGGGAGTCTGACAAGCCAACAGAATACATTTCTTGCACAGGAACAGGAAGCTTAAGGGCCAGGCCCAAGAGAGGGTATAAATACCTCAATCTCTCTCCTCCATATGTTGCCCAGGACCTCAAACCCATGTGGTCCTGTCCACCAATAAACCATCTTTACAATCAGCCTTAAAAAAGGCATTACATAATTTATCGTACGTTTGCTTATTTTGACTATACATGTCTTGAAGTACAGAACAACGCAAACCGAGAGAACATAACCCTAATCCTCGCCCAAGTCAGTTCTTTCTTAGTATGTGTTTGCGGCCTGTAACAACAGCGGTTAAGTTCTCTCTTAATATTTAAACAATATAGTGACAGTCTATCTATCTTTCATGCTTGTTCAGAAAAAGAGAGATTTCCCTCAAGCGAGCGGGCATGTATATCGCCTCGCCTAAATTTCTTCCTGATTTGTTGAGAGGTTCAAAACAAAATCAGGGGCAAATTTAGTTTTTTTAGTTGTAACTGAATTTGAATTATTTGGATTTTGTTATACAGTGATCCCTCGATCATCGCGAGGGTTCCGTTCCAGGACCCCACGCGATGATCGATTTTTCGCAAAGTAGCGGTGCGGAAGTAAAAACACCATCTGCACATGCGCAGATGGTGTTTTTACTTCCACCGCCCTTCGCCCGCCCACCCCGTTGCTCGCGCCTGGGGTTTCCCCGCGCGCGCGCCGCCCGCCCACGCCATTGCTGGGGCCGCTTCCCAGCTGGGAAGCGAAGCTGGGGTCCCCGCGCGCGCGCCCGCCCACGCTACGAGCGGCATTTCACCTTCCCTCCCAGGCAAAAAGATGCCGGCATTCTGGGTTGATGGGGTCGGACTTCCCAGGCGGAAGGCGTGCCCCTCTCCCCGCATCTTTTTGCCTGGGAGGGAAAGTGAAATGCCGCTCGTAGCAGCTGCTAGAGCCGCCGGCATTTCACTTTCCCTCCCAGGCAAAAAGATGCCGGGGAGAGGGGCACGCCTTCCGCCTGGGAAGTCCGGCCCCATCATCCCAGAATGCCGGCATCTTTTTGCCTGGGAGGGAAAGTGAAATGCCGGTGGCTCTAGCAGCTGCTACGAGCGGCATTTCACTTTCCCTCCCAGGCAAAAAGATGCCGGGGAGAGGGGCACGCCTTCCGCCTGGGAAGTCCGGCCCCATCAGCCCATAATGCCGGCATCTTTTTGCCTGGGAGGGAAAGTGAAATGCTGCTTGTAGCAGCTGCTAGAGCCGCCGGCATTTCACTTTCACTTCCACCCCCTAGCCAAACGGCTTTTTTCGTGTTTAGCGCTCGAACGCCGTGCTAAACAGGAAAAAAGCCGTTTGGCTAGGGGGTGGATTCTTGCTTCTTAACCGGGAACAGTTGCCCCCTCTCCCAAAGCGATGGTCCAAAGCGGTCTCCGGGAAGCGACCAAGGGAAAGGCAGTCGCCTGCCTTTCCTTCAGCTCTAAAGAAGCGGCAACTGCCCTGCCTCCCCCAAGCCGGTTAACTTGAAGCGCTCGGTTAACCGGCTGGGGGGAGGCAGGGCAGTTGCCGCTTCTTTAGAGCTGAAGGAAAAGCAGGCGACTGCCTTTCCCTTGGTCGCTTCCCGGAGACCGCTTTGGAACATTGCTTTGGTTGTTCCTGCCTCTCCTGCAGCGGAGAGAAGCGGCAAATGGCCAGCCCTTCCCCCAACCGCTTCCCCGCATGCTTTGGATGCACCTGCCTTTCTTACAGCGAAGACAGGCGGCACCTTCCCGAAGCGCTCGGTGAAGCCGCTGGGGGAAGGGCTGGGCCATTTGCCGCTTCTCTCTGCTGCAGGAGAGGCAGGAACAACCAAAGCAATGTTCCAAAGCGGTCTCCGGGAAGCGACCAAGGGAAAGGCAGTCGCCTGCTTTTCCTTCAGCTCTAAAGAAGCGGCAACTGCCCTGCCTCCCCCCAGCCGGTTAACTTGAAGCGCTCGGTTAACCGGCTGGGGGAAGGCAGGGCAGTTGCCGCTTCTTTAGAGCTGAAGGAAAGGCAGGCGACTGCCTTTCCCTTGGTCGATTCCCGGAGACCGCTTTGGAACATCGCTTTGGGAGAGGGAGCAACTGCTCCCGGTTAAGAAGCAAGAATCCACCCCCTAGCCAAATGGCTTTTTTCCTGTTTAGCACGGCGTTCGAGCGCTAAACACGAAAAAAGCCGTTTGGCTAGGGGGTGGATTCTTGCTTCTTAACTGGGAGCAGTTGCCCCTTCTCCCAAAGCGATGTTCCAAAGCGGTCTCCGGGAAGCGACCGAGGGAAAGGCAGTTGTCTGCTTTTCCTTCAGCTGGAAAGAGGAGGCAAATGCCCTGCCTTCCCCCAGCCGGTTAATCGAGCGCTTCAAGTTAACCGGCTGGGGGAGTAGCCCCCGCCCGGCTCCCTTCAGCCCCCCGGGGTCAAGCGGGCGGGGGGCGGCCGGGACCTCGCCTGTCTCCGCCGCCCGCATCGCCCCTCCGACGGGCCGGCCTCCCCCGCCCGCCTCTGCTGCAGCCACCGCCGCCTCCCCGACTGGCACAAAAGGGCCCCGCCCACCCCGCCCCAAAGTTTACCTTGCGGCGGGATTCAAAGTGCTGGGGTGGGGGGTGTCACTTCGCCGCTCGTGTCCTGGCTAAACCGGGCGGCAGGAGACAGGCTTTGAGTTTTTAGCTGCGGGGAGAGAAGTAGGACTTTCCTAACTCCCTCCCCCCGCAGCCAAAACTCAAAGCCTGTCTCTTTTTTTTCTTGCGGCGAGCCCAAGCCGTTCCCCTCTCGACCGCAGCCGAGCTTCCCTCGGCCCCCTTTGGCCCCGTCGCCTCCTCCCCGCCTGCCTTTCCTCGCCAAGCGCACGAAAAAAAAGAGAGAAGGCTTCTACCAGAAGCCGGGGACGGCGGGCAGGGGCATGAAGGATCTCTTGCGGGGGAAAAGCCGCTAGCCAGCTTTCGGAGCTCCTCCGCCATCACCCGCTTCTGGTAGAAGCCTTCTCTCTTTTTTTTCGTGCGCTTGGCAAGGAAAGGCAGGCGGGGAGGAGGCGACGGGGCCAAAGGGGACCGAGGGAAGCTCGGCTGCGGTCGAGAGAGAAACGGCTTGGGCTCGCCGCAAGAAAAAAAAGAGACAGGCTTTTAGTTTTGGCTGCGGGGGGAGGGAATCCCGCCGCAAGGTAAGCTGCGGGGCGGGGCGGGCGGGGCCCTTTTGTGCCAGTCGGGGAGGCGGTGGCGGCTGCAGCAGAGGCGGGCGGGGGAGGCCGGCCCGCCGGAGGGGCGATGCGGGCGGCGGAGACAGGCGAGGTCCCGGCCGCCCCCCGCCCACTTGGCCCCAGACCGGTGCAGCAGGAAAGGGACGGAGAAGGCTCACTGGCAGCCCTTGCCCATCGCCGCGCCTTCGCTTCCCCCCCTCCCCCGCTGGATCCGGCAGCGTGCTGAGGGGAATTGCCGCGGACTGGAGGCAGTGAGGCAGACTGGCTCCGAGGCGAGCGGCCGGAGCTGCGCCCTCCTTCGCCCGCCAGGTGAGGCGAAGGCGAGGGGCGCGCGGCTGCAGCGAGGAGCCGAAGATCCGGGCGGGGAAGACCCAGGGAAGGTTCCTTCGTCCGCCTAGCAGCTGATCTGCTCGGCAGCGCAGCACCAGCGAGGAGCCGAAGATCTTCGGCTCCTCGCTGCTGCTGCGCTGCCGAGCAGATCAGCTGCTAGGCGGCTGCTCGAGAGCAAGAGGGGGAGAGATAGAGAAAGAGAGAGAAGGAAAGAAAGAGATGAGAGAGGGAGGAAGAAAGTGTGAGAGAGGAAGAAGCAACATAGAGAAAGAGGGGGAAGACCCAGGGAAGCCTCTGCCTGGCGGGGAAACTCCACCATCTACGCATGCGTGGAAGGGCACGCATGCGCAGATGGTGGAGTTTACTTCCGGGTTGAAAACTCACGAAATAGCCCTTTCGCGATACTTGAGGACGCGAAACTCGAGGGTTCACTGTACTGTATGTTGTCTTTTTTATATGTTGTAAACTGCTCTGAGTCCTCAGAGAGGGGCGGCATATAAATCCAATAAACTTAAACTTAAATTGCTATTACCGTCCGCTGCTACTGGTGTGCTGCGTATGCAGCTTTGGTTGTCTTGTGTATGTGTTATGTGTGCATGTCCCCAGCATGTTTTTGCTTCTGTACATGCACAGAAAGCAAAATGCGGTGAATTCTTGTGAGGAGACACTCTGAGTCTCCGGAGAGACGGCATACAAATCTAAATAATAATAATAATAATAATAATAATAATAATAATAATAATAATAATAATAATGTCTGAGGGAGGGAAAAACACCTTTCCCTCTGGAGGCCGGAAATGGCCTGTTTCACAACTTCTGGTGGGCCCAATAAGCTCTTGTTTCACTCCCCAGGCTCCAAAGGCTTCCCTGGAACCGGGGAAGGGTAAAAATGCCTCCCCATCCCCCAGGAGGCTCTCTGGAAGCCAAAAACACCCTCCCAAAGCCTCTATGTGAGCCAAAAATCAGCTGGCCAGCATACACCTGCATGTTGGAGCTCACATGCCAGCAAATATGGCTCCGCATGCCACTTGTGACACCCATGTCATAGGTTCGCCATCACTGCCTTAGACTGTCTACAGTCGACCTCACCGCATTCCTTAGAGGTCTATAAGGGGGCGTGCATAAGCACACCATCGTGCCTACCATCCTTGTCTTACTGTCCTATTGTCCAAATTTACCTGTACCTACTTTGCTTTTGTTTATATTTATACCAATACCTGCTATCTTGTATGTTTAGACAAATAAATAAATAAACATCTGGAAGACAGCAGTTCGGGAAATGCTGGGCTTGATCGTGATTGTGAATCTTGGGGATCTCTTTTGCACTAAACTGATGCACAATTGCGATGTGCACACACCTGTTCCACTGTTCTTTCACAGAATAATAATAATAATAATAGTAATAATAATAATAATAATAATAATAATTATTATTATTATTATTAATTTATTTATTTATAATGCCCTTTTAACAAGGGGAATGACAGCAAGCCATATACAACTAACAAGGACAGGCAGTAGGCAATACACACACTTAGCTGAAACACAACTAATAAAACCACAAAACCTATTGAAAACATTCCCAACCTCTCCAATTTCTTCCCCTCTTGCTGATCCCCAGAACAAGGCTGTTTCAATCTGTTGAATCAAAGAGGAATGTCTTTAGTGCCGTGGTGAGTGAGGCTACTCAGGGGCTTCTCAGCTCAGGATATTTTATCTCCCAGTATTACTGGCAGGAAAACATTTCTCTCCCCCTCCCCCAACAATATAATAACAATTTAAAACCACAAGAAAATAAATAATTCATCCTTTTAGCCGGAGCTAGATGGTATAACTCATCGGCCACAGGCCTGCAGGCAAAGCCAAGTTTTCACAGCCTTCAGGAAAGCCAGGAAGGTAGGAAGAGTGCGGATCACAGGGGTCAATTGATTCCAGAGTGGTCACTAGATGGCAGCAAAGAGACCTTTTAGCATCTTGCCTATTTTGTGGGTCTATCAAAAAAGTTTATTGAATGATCAGAACATTAAGGAAAAGTGGTTGAAGTCTTGATGGCTAACTTTATTATTTTTATTTAATATTTAGGTAAGGATTATTTTGCCTTTACGTCTGCAACAAAACGAGCAGCAAAGCTAAGAGAACTGAACCATATCTGACTGCAGAAATCTAGATTGACTACTAGATGATAGCAGAGAAATGTGAAAAGATTATTTTGTCCTGCCATGTGGATGTTTGCAGACCAGCTTACCTAATCTTAAACAAAGTAAGGGTGGGAATGATTTTGCTCCCTGTAAAAAAGACTGTTCTTCGCTGATTTAAGAGATTTTGGTAACTAGATTGAGAACAGTTGTGATTTTAAAACTGGTTCATGGGATTTGGACAGTGATAGTAGTGGATGTGAAGAAGTCAGAAGTGTCCATACACATAGTGAAGGCAGAACAAGAAACTGCCCTGAAGATCACAAACCTCTCTTGCTGTGCCTTCAAAAAACTTGATTGCATGGATATATTGCCTGCAAAAATCACAAGAGTTACAGAAACCCCAAGCTGTTTGCCACTACCAAATAGTCCTCTGGATATTTGCAACCTAAATATGCTTCTTGAAGCATAGAATGTGCTTATTAGGCAAAAGGAAGGAAGATGCCAGCCAGAAAAGACTGTCCCATTACAAAAGACATTTTGATGCTGTGTGGTTCAAAAGCTCCAGAATCTGTCAGACAAGTCCTAGCCCTTAACTTCTCAAACTTGGAAAGCTGCTTCACAATGGATGGAAAAGGGGATTAGCCAGCTTGTTTCATTTCCCCCAGTTTTTAAATGCACCCCATGCCATCTCATCCCATCTGATTACCATCTGGCAGCTTTTATCTGTGGAAGCCCTATGTGTAGAGATCATCTATCTATGTATCTACACTATGTTGTCATTATAGGTAGTACTTTCCACATGTAAATGTCATCTGAATCTCTTCAGTTGTATCCAAGATTCGTCAGGTTTTATTACACAGTGATTCCCCCATGCAACTATAGGACAGGAAATGGCAAGAGACAGGTTGAATAGTAGAACTATCGATCACCAGCCAGTATGGTTGAGGAGGACAATTCTTAGGTTGTAAGATCCAGTATAATTCAACTTTATCCAGAATGGAAAGTTTCGGGATAGATAATGGTGGTATTATAGTCGCAACAATTTCCATAGGCAAATTCAACATGAGGTAAACATAGCAATGGTCTTTACTAGACTGAAGAAATGTGTTCAAATTGGACTGTACACTTTACTCTTGCACAGGGTCTTTTTGCTCTTTTTCTGTATTAAAGAGAAATTTTGTTGCTAAAAAGCAACAAAAGAGAAATTAATTAGAGGTGGATATTGCCTGAAATAACTGAAGATAGTAGTTTGTGGCTCAAAAATGTTAATTCTAGCCTTCCCTGTTACCAACTTTATTAGGTAAACCTTTAAGGGGAGGCTACTTTTAACATTTAAGTTCTGAGGTTCAATATTCCATGGTTGGATTTGACAAGACTTGCACTCAGTTTAATTTGAATTGGGAAAAATACACCTCAATTTTATTTGTACGTACTTGCTTTATAATCCATAAATGCCAACTCAAGAGATTGGAGAAAGAATTGTCAGTGGCTGTAAATATTGTGTTAGGATTGAGCACAATCAATATTAATATAAATCGTAAGGATACAAGCAACAAGTTACAGTCATACAGACATAAAAGGCAGGAGATGGGTGATAGAAACGATGAGAAGACTAATAGTAACAGTAATGCAGTCTAAGAGAAAAGTTTGACAGTGGTGAAGGAATTATTTGTTTAGCAGAGGGATGGCATTCAGGAAAAAACTGCTCTTGTGTCTAGATGTCTTGGTGTGTAGTGCTCTATAGCGTCATTTTGAGGGCAAGAGCTGAAACAATTTATGTCCAGGATGCGAGGGGTCAGTAATATTTTCACGGCCCTCTTTGTGCAGTATACAGGTCCTCAATGGAAGGCAGGTTGGCAGTAATTGTTTTTTCTGCAGTTCTGAAACTCAAATTGTTCACTCCAAATCATAACCACTCCGAGTCTTCGGAGAGGGGCGGCATACAAATCTAATAAATAATAATAATAATAATAATAATAATAATAATAATGGTGGTGGTGGTGGTGGTGGTGGTGGTGGTGGTGGTGATGATGATGATGATGATTGTTGTGGTTAGCTCTGGCCCAGCTCCTGCCCCAAGGAATGTGGAGGTGGATGCAGGGGAAACATCAACATGTCATATGCCTGTTTTATTGCTGACAGAGTCAGGTAATGCAATTTCCTCGGACGAAGAAGAAGGTGGGGGTGACTTGGAAGAGGGGGGCTTGGCACACAGCCCAGGAAACCAATCTCTATTATCTTTGGTCGATTTGGATGAGGAAGTGTTAGACCCACGCATGTGCAGAATTATGCATCGAAGAGAACAATTGAAGAAATATTACAGGAGATAAGAGTGTTTGGCTGGGGCTCCAGTAATTAGAGCTGCTGATATAAATAGCAGCATGCTGGTTTGGCCGTTGTGGAAGATTATCTGATCATTGTTTCTTCAGAACCCTGCCTTGCTGTTTCCAGACTTTGTTGATTTTTCACGACTTTGAAACCAAAGCAGAGCAAAGTGTGGGGGTCTCACTTTGTGGAAGATGGAAGGCTGTGACGTTCCTTCACAGCTGCTAGCTAAGTACTTAAGGACTGATTAAGGGGATTGTACAGACTACGAGGTTGTTTTTGGACGAGTGCTCTTTGCAATACAAAAAGGGTGCTTTGTTTCTTTTGAATTTTTGTGATAAAGAACATTGTTTTTGAACTTTCAAGTGTGTGTGTGTGTGTGTGTCTGAAATTTGTACCCTTGAATTTTCGGGAGACTCATACCATAAAGCCCGGCAGAACAATAGGTAATAACCAACACATCTGTACATATTCCTCTTTTTGCTTCTTCCTTTTTTAATATTATGGGGCTATAAATCCCTTTCCTAAGTTCACAACCACAAGGGCATGAAAACAGATGGACCAAGGCCTCCCACAGCAGGTTGTTAAAAGAAAAACAGGTAGTTTGATTATGAGGTTACCTGTTGGAACATATGAACTATAATAAAGAGAAAGAAACAGCAAAAAGACAGGAATGAAGACAATGACAAATTCAGCACACCAACATTCAGGAGGAAAAGCGTAGTCTTTCGAAAATATGTTGCAGGTATTTTTGTGAAATGGTGGGAAGACTAGATGAGTTTTCCCATCCGCCAAACAGTAGCTATGAGGCATTTAATTAATTACAATGATCCTATTCACCAGAATGACAGCGCCGGACTTACCCGGCGGCAGGCTTTGCTGGAGGGACCGGGAGACACGGTCCCTCATGGCGGCCGCCATTTTGGATCCCAGGCGAAGTCTCGCGATGCGAGACTTCGCTCGGGAGGTCAGGCCTGATTGGCCAGGCTCCTGGTTGGTCCGGGCGGGGCCTGCTTGCCCTATATAAGGGCGAGCAGGCCCGGGGCTCTCCCTTTTCGCCCGGACTGCAGAGCCTCGAGCAGACACTTGGTAGTCTGCTCGTGGCAGCCATTTTGTGAGCAGCCTCGTGCGAGGCGCCATTTTGTGGCCTGTGGAGCAGCGAAAAGCCTTATCTCACAGCGGAGCCAGCATCGGCTGGGCTCCGCTCCGGTTTGGAGCCCCATTGTTCTCCTGGGGGAGGTGGTGTGGGGTGCTGCCGGCTGGTGGCCTCGCGGGCCCGCAGGGGTTCCTTGGGGGGCTTGGGCCTTCTTCAAAAAAGGCCTGGTGGTGGGCCTTGCTGCCACCGTAGAAGGGGGGTTGTGGTTTGGCCTCCTGGGGGGGTTGCACTTCGAAGGCCTCTTTCTTAGGGCAGGCCTTGCCTTGTGATTGCAAGGTCCTTTGGGGGGGGGTTGTTCACGCCCTCTTCCTTTATTTGTTGAAAAACAAGTTGTAAGTCAGGGTTAATGGCCCCTAAAAAGCGGCCAGCTCAGGCCCTCCCGGCCCAACCAGTGGTGCGGCCTAGGAGGGCTGCCAGGCCGTCGGCCCGGGCTCGGGCTGCGGCAGATGGACCCCCGGGGGTGGTCCCGGTGGTGGTGGTGGGGGTTTTATGCCCACGGTCCCTCAACCAGAGGTTTCCCCTTCTCTTTCTTGGGCCAGGGTCCTGGAGCGGCTCGATGAACTGGAGCGGTGGCGGTCGGGTGCTGGCCCGGAGGGGCTTCCCATGACTGCTGCCGCAGCCTGGGGTGCCGACCCCGAAGAGGAGCCGGCCCAGGAAGGGCAGGTTGCCCACACCACGCAGCTGGCACACACCGTGCAGATGGCCCCGGCGGGGCAGATGGCCCAGTCGGGGCAATGGTCATCATTGCAGGGACCAACAAGGAGGGGTCCCCCGTGGATGGCTTCTACCCCTTACGGGGCAGGTGAGGTCGCACCACACGTAGGCACTTCACCGCTCCTTCCCGTGCAGGGTCCCGGGTTCATCCCGCCTGCATTGGGGAGTGGCACCAGCTTCATGGGGGCTGCTGCGGGCACCTGTGGACAGGTCTGGTCCCCGCCGGCCGTGCCAGTAGGGGCCCCGGGGGTATCGTTCCCACCTGGGGCGGGGGTGGGGGGTTGGATCCCTCCTCAGTCGGCCATTATGCCACCCCCCCTTTTGTGTATCCATCGGGGCTTGGCGTGCTGGGATCGGGGGCCACCACGGTGTGGGACCCGTTCGCCAGCATCAAGCCTGGGGCCATCCCTTGTGGGTTGCCCGCGACGCCTTTAGGTTACCATCTTCACCCGTCGGTGAAGGAGGCAATATGGCGGGGGGAGTATGTCGACCTTTTCTCCATTTTAAACAGGGAGGTCCCTAGACAGGACAAAGAGGTGGTACCTGGGGAGAAGGTTAAGAAAACAAAGGTCACAAGGTGTTTCAGCTCTTGGCTGTACGCTTTTCTGACCTTTGCGTCGGTTGTAATTCAGAGGCAGCTGGGAAGGGCCGCTGCCTTGCTGAAATATATCGACCTCATTGCGAGGGCCCACTTTGAATATGGGGGAACAATATGGAGGCATTACGATAAGGGGTTCAGGATGCGTATTGCCCATGACCCCTACTTGCCCTGGGATATGGTGGTTCCGGACCTTTGGTTCCAGGCCACGCATATGTCAGGGAAGGAGGGCTGCGATAGGACCGACAGCGGTCACTTTATGGAAGAGGAGCCCGTGATGCCCGCACCGGCCAAGGCCGTGGCGGGCGTCGTCGGGAAAGGGGCCTCTTTGGTGTGCCACGAGTTCGCTGCAAAGGGGGCATGTTTTCGTCCCATTTGCAGGTTTCGTCATGCCTGCGGGAGTTGTGGGGGGAACCATTCCGCAGCCGTGTGCCCCCGCCCCAAGAAGGGGGCTGAAAAGAAGGGCGGGGGTCCCCCAAAGCTTCCCCCACCTGTTGGGGGAAAAGGGGCCCAGCCCAATTGATTTGCGAGTGCTTGAGGGTTGGTTGGGTGACTACCACCCTTGCCAGAGAGCAGACGCTCTCTGGCTAGGCTTCTCCGAGGGGTTTCGGATCCCTTACATGGGTGTTAGGAAGGCCTTCATGTCTGACAACCTTAGGTCGGTTGTTGGTCATGAAGACATTGTTAGGGAGAAGATTCGGAAGGAGGTGGCCGAGGGCAGGGTCCTCGGGCCCTTCCCGGAACCGCCCTTCCCGAATCTTCGGGTGTCTCCCTTAGGTGTGGTCCCCAAAAAGGCGAGTGGTGAATTTAGGTTGATTCACCATTTGTCTTTTCCAAAAGGGGAGTCAGTGAATGACTTCATTCCTGACGAGCTGTGTTCAGTCCGGTATGCATCCTTTGATGCAGCCGTGACTATGGTTAGGAAGTGTGGGGTGGGAGCCCTTATGGGTAAATGCGACATTAAGTCGGCATTCCGGCTCCTCCCCATACACCCAGACGGCTTTGAGCTGTTGGGCTTCCATTTCGAGGGGGGTTATTACGTGGACAGAGCCTTGCCCATGGGTTGCTCTGTCTCGTGCTCTCTTTTTGAGAGTTTTAGCACCTTTTTGGAGTGGGCGCTCAGGAGGCAAAGTGGTCTGGGTACGGTCGTTCACTACCTTGATGATTTCCTGTTGGCGGGGCCTGCGCATTCGGAGCAATGTTTTGCCCTGATGCGGGACTTCGAAGCCCTTTGTGCTCAATTAGGGGTGCCTTTAGCCTCTGAGAAGACCGAAGGCCCCGCCACCAGGATTACCTTTCTGGGTATTGAATTGGACTCAGAGGAGCAATCTTCTAGGTTGCCCCTAGAGAAGTTGGTCAAGATTAAAAGGAAGCTTGATGAGGTGCTGGGCTGCCGGAAGGTGACCCTACGGCAGCTTCAGGAATTGGCAGGCATTCTTAATTTTGCCTGTCGGGTAGTTGTTCCTGGTAGGGCTTTTTCCAGGAGGTTATACGACGCGATGAAGGGGCTCCGTTTGCCCCATCATCGTACCCGCCTCTGCGCTGGGGTCAGGGCTGACCTCGGCGTGTGGCGGGAATTTTTGGTTAGGTTTAATGGTTTGTCTTTCTGGAGGCACGAGCTTCTTTTGGAAGCTGAGTTGCAGCTCTGCTCTGATGCCGCGGGGACTTGTGGTTTCGGGGTGGTGTTAGGTGACCAGTGGTGCTGGTCGGCATGGCCTCCGGAATGGAGTGCCTCTTCGTTGGTTAAGGACCTGACGTTCTTGGAGCTCTTCCCCTTAATAGTGGCCTTAGAGCTTTGGGGGGAGCAGTTTAGGGACAAGACTGTGCACTTTTGGTGTGACAACCTAGCGGTTGTCCATGTGGTGAATGCCCTGTCCTCAAAAAGCGACAGGGTCATGCGGCTTGTCCGCCATTTTGTGCACAGGTCCTTGTCTCTAAACGCATTGTTTTTGGCTAAGCATGTCCCCGGGTTGGATAACGGGGTCGCTGATGCCTTGTCCCGTGGTCAGTTGTCCAGGTTTCGGACCCTGGCCCCGTGGGCCCGAGAGTTGCCAGAAGCGTTCCCCAGCCACCTCTGGAGTCTGGGGGGGATCCAGAGTGGTGGAGAGACGAGGCATCCCGGGCAATCTCCTTGTCTGTAGCGCCCGGCACCCTCAGGGCATACCAGCGTGCAGGTAAGGAGTTTGGGGAGTTCAGGCAGGGCAGGGGTTACCAGCTTAGTTGGCCTGTCCCTGTAGAGCACTTGGCCGAGTTTTGCGTCCAGCTTAGGCAGCGTGGCCTGTCAGTCAGGACGATCCGGTCCCGGTTAGCCGGCCTCGCCTTTCTGTCCAAGGTGGGGGGGTTTGCAGATCTTTTGGGTGACTTTCGCATCCGGAAGATGCTGGAAGGCTGGCTTAGGGAGCAAGCGGGGGCCCCTGGTGACACTCGTCAGGCTCTGACGGTGGAGCAGCTGTCTTTAATCAACGTGGTTTTGGGCAGTCTGTGTTCCTCATTGTACGAAGCCCGTCTTTTTAGGGCAGCGACTTGTGTCATGTTTTTTGGGGCCCTTAGGGTCAGCGAGGCCATGGCTTCATCTCAGGCTGACACTTCGCTCCGAGCCTTCCAGTACGCTGATCTGGCCTTTAGACAAGGGGGGGTGTCCCTTGTAGTAAGGCGGTCTAAGACAGATCACCTGCACAGAGGGGTTACTATCCAACTTAGTGCGGCCACCGACCAGTCGGTGTGTCCAGTGGCCGCCCTACAGCTTTATTGTGGTATGCGGGGGTCAGGTCCGGGGTACCTGTTTAGACATGGGGACGGGACCCCTCTGACCCGTTTCCAATTTTGGGCGCTAGTATCCAGGGCAATGGCCCAGGTGGGCATGGATCCCTCCGGTTACGGAACGCATTCGTTCCGTATCGGAGCCGCCACCAGCGCGGCACTTTCTGGTTTCCCGGCCCATCGGATTCGGGAGATCGGCCGCTGGCGGTCAGCGGCATATTTGGGTTATGTTAGGCCCGCTGAGGATCCTAGGCAGGGCTTAGGCTAGGTAACCTCTCTCTCTGTGTGTGTGTCCTCTTGCAGGTCCCCAGGCTAACATGAAACCGACGGCGCTGCTGTGTGGCCACAGCATGATTTTTTGGGCCGGCCGCTCAGCAGTCAGGAGCACCATCAGGACCCAGCTGTCCCTGGGGCAGTGGGTCAGGGTTGCCTGGATGGGCCGGAGAGGTATGCGGTGGGAGGGTCTCCTGCCGGCGTTGCTGGGCGGTCAGCATTCTGTGGCTGCGCCCGGCAGTATGGGGGGCGGCTCCTGGAGTCGTGCCCAAGTGGGTTTGGGTGGGCAGCATCCTGTGGCCGCACCCAGGTGGCTGGTATTGCACTTAGGGGCAATGACCTGTGCATACTGGGAGGCCTGGCGCTGATCATTCAGGCACGCGAAGACCTGCAAAGGCTTCGCGAGGTATGGCCCACCACGCAAGTGGTGTGGTCAGAAATATTACCTAGGCTTGTGTGGAGGGACGCCTCTTCCCTTAGGGCCATTCACCGGGCTAGGCGACGGGTGAATAGGGCTATGGGTAAAACCGTTAGGGAACTAGGTGGGGTGGTAGTGCCCCATCCCCTTATCACGATAGACCGGCCATGGCTTTACAGGGCCGATGGCGTTCACCTGTCTGAACGGGGGAACGCCATTTTCTTACAAGACCTGCAGCGGTCTCTGCGTGAGCTGGCGCAACTAGAGGGGGGAGTCGGGGGGCCAAGATAGAGATCTGACCCCCACTCCTGTGCCAGGTTAGGGGCGGAAAACTGGGGTGGTTTAGCAACCGCGCGTTCTCCCTTGGGCATCTTTGGGGATGATTGACAGGTTCTCCGCAAGCTCATGGAGGGAGTTTCTGCCTGAGCAGCTGGGGGGAACCTGTCTTTGGGTCCTGCACCTTTAATTCCCGGATTCGGGTTAGCCGGTGGGACCCCCCTCATGCACAGCATGGCAGGGTCGCAGGTGACGGCCTGGCCCTCACCTGGACTTGCATCGAGATACGCCCATGAGTTGCCCAGGAATGTTTTTTGGCATAACGTCATTTCCGCCCCGGAAGTCGTTGTTTGACCCTGCAGGTCCATTTCCGGGTCATAGTTGATTACGCTAATTTAGGTAAAGTATTGAATAAATTATGCAAATTTATGTTAATAAAAATGACCCAATTTAAATCCAGCTCTTGTGTCCGTGTCGTTACTCCGTCTCTCCAGCAATGTTCCTTGCCATCCTTTTGGCCCTCAGTTTCACAGGAAATTATCTCCCGGCCCTGCATACCTTTGTTCTTTTTTTTTACAAGAAGCAAGCATCCTTTCCCTCCGGAGGGCGGGGGGAGTGTGTGTATGTGTGGTGTGGAACTGCACTCTGCTGCAGCTGCTCGTGTTTTGCTTTTCTAAGGAGGCTTCTAAGCCCAGTCTGGTAGATTGCTGTCTTTGCTTGCCAGGTTGTGGAGCCAAGATGTGGAGGGCATAGAGAATGGCCTTAAAGGACAGAGGGAAGATTTGTTACCAAGGCAACAATGAGACTTGATCTCATTCCAAGAGATAAACTTTAGAAAAATGCTTCAGGCAACCTCTCCCTAATTCACACAAAGATTAAAATAAGGGGGCTATCGCGGCAGGAGCGGGGGGGGAGACGGACAATGGGAGCAACATTCAGAGTTGGAAGATTCTGTTTCTCTAGCTCTTCCAACAAAAGGAGTTTTAAACCAATATGGCTTTTGTTTCTTGCTCTGGTCTACATTTTAGAGCCGACAGAAATGTAATGGAGACTTGAGAAAGTATCTGAACTATCCCCAGCCAGACCACATGTTACCAGCTAGCACTGAAGTTGTTAAGAAAATCCGGAGCTATAATTCAATCTTTTGTGTTCCCAACCCTGCAGAAGAAATGTTCTTGCTTCTGGTGTGTATCATTCTGTTTTGTATTCTTTTGCAAAAAAAATATAAATAAATAAAATTTCAATTTTCCTTTTTGATCACCTGGTACGGCAGTTTTTAAAAAAATAATAATAGCAACAGATATGGCCCAGTACTTTATAATACAAGAGACAAACATATTACAAACCGTGGTGTGAGATGCAAGACACCCACTCCCAGGGGCACGTAGCTTCATTCGTGTTCTGTGCACATGCACGCTATGCGTGTGCATCCCGAGCATGTTTTTGATTCTGCGCATGAGCAGGAGGCAAAAAATGTGCTGAAATTCTGTGAGGGGATTCGTGCCTGCGTGTGCAAGATTTTTGCTATTTTTTTGCTTCCGTGCATGTGCCAAAGCCAAAAATTTCACGCACACACGCGCGCTCCTTTGTGAGATTTTGCTTTTGCGCATGCGCAAAAAAATATGAAAAAAGATGGCGCCACCCATAGAACTGCCATCGGAGCAGCCGCATTGCAAATTGCGCAATCTGGCAACCGGTAGCAACCCACTACTGCCTCCTCCCCCAAATTGTATACTCACAATGGGAAGACAAGTCTGGTTCACGGATCAAAGTTTTATTGAAGAAAAATTGAAAAAGTGGTTGCTGGCATGGTTGCCTCTTAGACCCTTCCCAAATGGATTGAGTTCAAAGAGTGCAAAAAGCAGTGTTCAGGTTATACATTTTATATCCCTACACAATCCATGCCACACCTCAGAAGCCCTCCCTACTCCCCTTGGTTCTTTGAAGTTATTTTAGGCTGGTAGACTTCAATTCCCAGAATTCCTCAGCCTGCTTTGCTGGCTGGGGAATTCTGGGAGTTGAAGTCCACAAGCCTTAAAGTTGCCAAGTTTGGGGACCCCTGCTCTAAAGGGTCATCTTGACGTGTTTAACATCAACTATCTTTTCATGTTTACTTTTAATTTTAAGCTTGGGTAGATGTTCCTTTCTTACTGACAGTGGTCTTGCCTAAGAGGTAGGTTCCTGTCTCCAAGGGAGCATTAATACATTATCTGCACTGATTACAATTTATGGTCAATTTGCAATGGTAGGAAGCAACAAAGAGTCTCACACCAAAGTGTTATATTTTATACATTTTTATAAATTTTCATTTGCTTCTTTCAATTGTACAGTTGTCATTCTATCCTCAAATCGCTCAAGAAACTTTTCTCTTAAAAGATTCTTATATTTTTCATGTATTCCCTGCCCTCTCTTTCTCTGTGTGTCCATCGGGTGGGTTTTTCCCACTTTGGACCGGTTCACCCGAACTGGTAGTGACCCACGGTAAAATGATAAAGCCGCCCCGAGTCCTTGGAGGGGGGGCATATATATAAATGAATGAATGAATAAATAAATAAATAAAAATGAATGAATGAATGAATGAATAAATGAATGAATGAATGAATAAATAAATAAATGGATGGATGGATGGATGGATGGATGAATGAATGTCATCGACCCGGTTCAGTTAGTGCCATGGTCTGGGCACCGCCATCTGTTTTTTAAAAAAATGTTTTGAATTATTTTTTCTTTATTTTTTCTTCTGAGCATGCGCAGAAGCCAAGTTTCTAGCACTGTGCATGCAATCGTTATCTTGTTTTCGGCTTTTTTAAAAAAAAATCGCACTGTGTGCCCAAGCGGCATGGGAGGAAGTGAACCAGCAGTGAGGTAAGTTGGAACCCACTCCTGGTGTTTGTGTATAAGAAAGAGAAGAGGAAACCATCTCCCAAATTTTATTCTCCTTTTCAGATTCTTATATTTTTAATCATGATTTTGGGTTGTTTTAATTTTGTTAGTGTTTGTCTTGAATTTTGGAAAAAAAAACCCTACATTTTAATAAAGTCAGATTTTTTTTAAATTAAAAAGAGAATTTAATTCCTTCCCAGACCTGTATGGCAGTTTTCTAAGGGTACCAGATCTGGTGTGCAAAACTCTGAACAAAGGGTTAGCGTTTGGTATTCTCTAATTTCTGCAGCTCAGATCTGTTTGTTTTAGATTTACCGATATGACAGCAGAAGACATTCTGCAAAACAGTTGGTACAAGAAGTATTTATTATATGAACCAGAACACTTCAAATATTCACAATCCATTGTTGCTACGGTTCACTTTCATGTATCTTAGTATTTTGTTATTGCTTGTTTATGAATTGAAAACATCTCATTATTTACATTGGACGATTTCTCTATGATCACTATTAAAAGTATAGTACTGTATTATGATTTGAAATACTTGTGCAAAAGCGCCCTCTTGTGTATATGAAGAACCATATGTTTAATTTTTCTTAAGTAAAAAAGGATGTGAATTTGACTTAATTCAGATATACAGGGGGTGGACAACAAAATGGAAATACTTGACTTTTTGGCATCATAATGTTTGAACATGTTCAAATCAACCAAAACATGACATATTTTAATGTTTTTTGTTTTTTAATTCTGTTATTTGATGTTTTTTAAACTACCTTATTTTTTTACAGAAATTTAAGGAAATTGGTTATAACCTTCTAGAAATGGCAGACCTCTCAGACTTTCAAAGAGACCAAATTGTTGGTCCTCAAATGGCAGGCACTAGTGTAACAGAGTGTGCCCGAATGTTTGGCGTTTGAAGAGGTAATGTCTCAAAAGTAATGACTGCTTTTGAAAGACAAGAGAAAACGTCCTGAGTCAAGCACAGGTCTAGTCGAAAGTCGAAGTTGTCTGAGAGAGACCGTCGGACTCTAAAGTGAATTGTTAGAGTGGATCGCAAGACCACAGCTCCCAAGATCACTGCAGAGCTCAATACACGTACAGAATCCAGTTTCCACAAAAACTGTTCAAAGGGAGCTTCACAAATCTGGACTCCACGGAAGAGCTGCAATTAGAAAATCTCTGCTCTCAAAGACAAATGTTTCAAAGCATTTAGAGTGGTGTAGAAACCCCCAGAAATGGTCCCTCGAGCAGTGGCAAAATGTGATTTTCTCTGACGAATCATCGTTTACCGTTTTTCCAACCTCTGGCCGTGCTTATATTTGGAGGCAGCCAAAAGAATCATTTCATCCAGACTGCCTTCTCCCAACTGTCAAACATGACGGGGTTCAATGATGATCTGGGGTGCTATTTCTTGGAAATCCACCGGGCCAATGATTTACCTTCATGGAAGAGTTAACAGCCATCACTATTTAGGAATTTTGGCCGACCAAATTCATCCTATGGTTCAAGAACTGTTTCCAGAGGGGGATGCCATCTTTTAATATGATAATGCACCAATCCATAGAGCAAGAATTGTTAAAGAATGGCACGAGGATCATTCTAATGATGTTTAGCATCTCATCTGGCCACCACAATCACCAGACCGCAACATTATTGAGCATTTATGGTCAATTTTAGAGATTCAAGTAAGAAGTCAATTTCCACCACCATCGTCTCTAAAAGAACTGGAGGTTGCTTTAACCAAGAATGGGCTACAATTCCTTAGAAACAATTCACAATTTGTATGAATCAATACCTCAGAGAATTGAGGCTGTATTTGCCACAAAAGGTGGACCAACACCATATTAAAAGATATTTTGATGGTTTTTCAAGGTGTTTCCATTTTTTTGTCCACACACTGTAACTGTGTTAAAAGCTATTTTCTGCAATCGATTTTGGAGCACTTTACCTTATTGTGTGCTCCAGTGGTGAAATCTATTTGCCTTCCCTACCAGTTCATAAGTGCACACTTTGTGCCAGCATCGCACACATTCACCTCTGCAAATATGCAGAAGGTTTTGCACATAGTGTTAAAAATAGTGATGTCCAGGCAGGTGGGCAGAGCTTTACACTGCAGCTTCTACTGGTTCACCAAACCAACAGCTGCCGCTGTTACCAGTACACCCAAACTGTGCTGAACCAGCAGCATTTCACTCCTGCCCGTTTATTGTTGTGGTTGAAGCTGAAGTAGTCATTGACAGGTGAGACATTGTAGCAGATAATTTTATGTACTACATTTAGGTCAGACCGAAGGTGGCGTAGTTCTCAGTTGACTAAGCCCAAAATTTTCAAGCCTGGCGGCATAAGGTATTCAGTTACGAGCAGAGGAGTGGAGGACTCTTCTCATGAAATATCTCTGGACTCATTCCATTGCATTAATATACAGTGCGGGGTCTGGCATTGGTTGATTGTTCTCACGATTAAAAAATCCCTCCTTATTTGCTCCAGCAATCTCACACTACTGACAAGAGCCTACAAAACTTTTGCCAGACCCATCCTTGAATACAGCTCATCTGTCTGGAACCCATACCACATCTCGGACATCAACACCCTTAAAAACGTCCAAAGTTTAAAGAAACTTTAAAAACAATAAAATAAAAATCAATCAAAATCTCTTAATATAAATCAAAATAAAGATATACACAATAGAAATTCGGACCAAAATCAATACAATCCCTGTCTGAGTTCAATCCACTTGATAATTATTAATAACTTACTAATACCATAACTCACAAATACTTTTCACTAACAAAAATAACAAACACAATCAAAGTCATCACAATTCATATTCCTGCTAGTTTGCAGGTACTACCCCACCCCTCTCCTTTTCTCTCTTTTCTTTCTTCCTCCTTCTTTCCTTTCCTCCTTCTTTTCTTTTCTATCCCACCTCCAACTACCTTTCCTTTCCACGTCACCCTTGGACTGCCAAATACTACAGTTATAAGATTTGGAATGTATATACAACAATATATATAAGCTATTGTATAAAAATATTGTTTACCCCATCCCCCTCCTACTTCTCTTTTTGTATTCCCATCGCCCCTTTCCCTTCTTTTTTTTAATAACCTAATAAAGTATATTTTTAAAAAAGAAAAGAAAACGTCCAAACATATTTCACTAGAAGAGCCCTTCACTCCTCCATTCGAAACAGAATACCCTACGACTAACAATCCTAGGTCTAGAAAGCTTAGAACTACGGCGCCTAAAACACGATTTAAGTATAGCCCACAAGATCATATGCTGCAACGTCCTACCAGTCAATGACTACTTCAGCTTCAACCGCAACAACACAAGAGCATGCAACAGATTCAAACTTAATATTAACCGCTCCAAACTTGACTGTAAAAAATATGACTTTAACAATCGAGTTGTCGAAGCGTGGAACTCATTACCGGACTCAATAGTGTCAACCCCTAACCCCCAACATTTCTCCCTTAGACTATCCACGATTGACCTCTCCAGATTCCTAAGAGGTCAGAAATGCACTAGTGTGCCTTTCATCCCCTGTCCAATTGTCTTTCCTTTATCTCATATATCATATATATTTTCTCCCTTTCATATATCTTCTCCTCTATTTTTACATATTATCTTTATATATATTACTTCAAGTCTATTCTCTTCCATATGTGTTGTGTATTGGACAAATGAATAAATAAAAATAAATAAAAATTATTTCTAGGTTGTATCTCTCTTTGATCAGTTTTCATCCATTATTTCTTGTCTGGCCTTCAGGTGCCTTGGAAAATAGCTTGACCCAAGGTGAAATTCAAAAATTTCCCCTACCACTTCTGTGGGCGTAGCAGGGAAGGATATGCAAAATCTCCATTCCCACCCTACTTCAAGGGAAGGATACTGCAAAATCTCCATTCCCACCCCACTTTGGGTCCAGCAAGAGTAGTTCTCCAAACTACTCAAAATTTCCGCTACTGGTTCTCCAGAATGAGTCAGAACCTGCTGAATTTCATCCCTTCTCTCTGTGGCAGCCTCTCAAATATTGGTACACTGCCATCATGTCTCCCCTAGTCCTTCTCTTCACGAGACTAGCCATGCCCTGAATACAAACAAGTGTTCCTCAAAGCAAAGGAGCGTCCTGCCATTTCACATTACTTAACACTGTGCCTCAATCATCCATTAAAAGAAACTGATGCCACAGTCCAACGTATACAGTAGATGCCTCGATTCTATTGGAGTCAATAGGTTTTAATTTTAAGTAGGCTAACACAGACTGATATTGTTAAAGTCTTCTGATTTCCCCCTCCCAACCCTTCCTTCCCCATCTTTTCTCAGAGATTGCTTAGCTACTGTTCTACGGCCAAGAGGAAGGCAAAATTTATTTTACATATTTAATAGCAGAATCCAGAATAAATAAAGGGGCTGTTGTCAAATGGAGCACATCTATTTAAAAAAATATTAGCTTCAGTACTTTGTCGAGATAGGAGGAGGTCACTGGACACCCACAGATTATTATTTTAGAGCTAACTTTGCTGCTTTACAGAAAGAGAGGGAAAAGTCAGAAAATTTAACTTGGAAAATTGATTAGAATCTGTGCATGATTTGTTAGAACCACATTCAAAAAGTGCTAAGGTTTTCCTGGTTAAGTCAAATGAATCTTGCAGCAATATACACCTTACAAGCATTCTTCAAAATAACATATTTTATTGCTACAACTAACACTGATTCCAAATATTAGACTAGAACATAGATAAACAGCAACACTTGCATGAACTCCCTAGATTCAGATTTTAATCATATAATCTAAAAGAACTAGATCTGGGCTGTAAATATTCGATAAGTGATAAATGACAACAGGGAAATAAAGAAAAACCTTGGATTTTTGCAGGGGCAAAATACATAAAGTTAATAAAATGAATCAAATCCCCCAGCCCTTTGCCTTTCTTTGGCTCTCCTGCTGCTTTTGAAATGATAAGTAATCTTTGTGCTTGAAAATTATTTTGTGTGGGTCTTTAAAATACCTGAACATATTAGATTTTGTATCTCCGCTCTGGGTCCTTGGAGACGGAGGGCATACAAATCTAATATATTATTATTATTATTATTATTATTATTATTATTATTATTATTATTAGTAGTAGTAGTAGTAGTAGTAGTAGTAGTAGTAGTAGTAGTAGTATTACTAGTATTATCTGTTTTCTAAAGCAAAGTTTGAAAAGAAAAAAAATCCAAAAGAGCCTTTAAAACATAAATAGATATCCTGGAATACATTAACATACTAATTATTTCATTTTCTTAATTATTTATTTCCTCCCATTATTATTTTATAAGTAACTCAAGGGAATGAACATACCTAATAGCCCTTCCTCTTCCTACTTTTCCCCATAACAATCCTTTAAGGTAGACTGGACTGAGACAGTGACTAACCCAAAGTACACAGCTGACTTTCATATTTAAGGTGGCATAATCTCCTGGTTTCTAATCTGGTACCTTAACCTGCCATGTTCGGGGGCAGGGGGGAAGCTAAGCACTCCGCCGTGAGCTTTAAAGAGAAAAGCGGAGAGAGGGCGAGACAAGAGTTGCGGTTTGGGCAGTGCCGTATGTGTGTTTGTGTGTGTGTGTGTATTCTGTGGGGGGAAAGGGACGGTCGCTCCCATTGTCCAGTGATGGCGCTGCCCAAACCAGAGCTCTTGCCTCGGCCTCCCTCAGCCTTTCTTTTTAAAGCTTGCACTCAGTCTCCCCCCACAGAGGCACATGGCCCCTCCCTGAAGAAAACGGCTTTTTGCCTGCCACCACAGCCGCACCCCCCACCCGAAATTAAGGTGACAGAAATGAGAGCAAAAAGGGAGGAGAAACAAATAAGAGAGAGAAGGGGGGGAAGAGGGAGAAATACACAGAAATAAATGAGAGACCTGGAGTGAAAGAATGAGAGAGAGGGAAAAGATAGAGAGAAAGAAAGAAAAGGCAAACAGAGGGAGGGAAAGAGAAGTGGAGAGGAAGGAGGGAAGGAAGGAAGGAAGGAAGGGGAAAAAAGGACAAATGGAGGGAACAAGGAAGGAAGGAGGAAGGAAGGAAGGAAGGAAGGATGAAATGAATGGAGGGACAGAGGAAGGAAAGACTTTTGGGGGGTGGTAATTTTTTTAAATTTTTCTCTCAACATACTTTCAAACAATACAGTGTGTCATCTAATTTTCCATGAATAAAATGCGGTATTTTCTTAGTAACTAATATCAATCATCAAAAGAGTTGCAAAAGTTTTTTTTCTAATTTTGTCATCTAGTTACATTTTCTTTTAATTAAATTCCCTCCTTAATGTTCCTTCAAAAAGTACGACACCAATTATATTTCTAACTTATTAACCATTATGCCAAAGTGCTTCCTTCTTTCTTTATACATTTTTCTATAAACCAATAAAACCTTGTATAGCCAATCAGATGTTAACAAAAGAAAATTAAAAACAAAACATAAACATATATGAATTTCAGACTTCTTCCCCCCTCTAAATAGCAACTTTACCTAATCCCAAATTTAAAAATTATTTCAACCCATCTAACATTTAGCCAATTAATACTTATCTGCATTTCTTACTTAATTATTAATCTTAAATTTCAGTCAATTTGAAAAAAGGAAAAAAAAGGAAAAAATTCTAAATATTCTCTATTTTCAATCAATTAAAAATCATTAACATCATTAATCTCCCCAACCATTCAAAATTCAATTCCATTTATGCATTAATCCAAATCAGTATCACCTACTACGTTATGCCGGGCTTCACGTTACAAGCCCCCAATTAAGTCCAAAGTAGAAATTCAAACACACACGTTTGTAAAGTAAACAAAGTTGGTTTATCAAAAGGAAGATACTGTCCAAAACGCACTTTTAATCAGCCAAAGTGCTCTCCCACACACCACAAGCCTTGAATGCTGTGAAAAATATAAAACAAAAGCAAAGCAGATAAAAAGCAGCTGTGAAGACATCACAACCACCCCCCTTCAAGAGTCCTCATGCTTAACTGTGAATTATTCCACAAAGTCCTTGTAAATCCTGAAGCCGTTCACAAGTCTTTTTAAATTTCTGAAGTAAACCACAAGTCTCTTTCTCTCAAAACGGATAAACTCCCACGCAGAGAGGCAACAACACTGGCAATTTATCAACAGCCCCATTAGCCTAATTGCCCCAGCCACAGGTGTTCTCCCTTATTTCCTATAATACTTGCGCATTTGTTCCTTCCTTGACATCAACCTGCATCTGCGAACATCTATGAATGCCTCCCCTTCTGAATCTAACAATGATAATGATGATGATGATGATAGTTCACTAATGGGGTAATTAGCTAATGGGCTGCCTATAACTACCTCCTCCGTTGATCCTACTTCACTTCCAGAATCGTCCCATGACACAGACGCTTCACCGTCGGAAGCTGTGGGCAGTAAAACCGGCCTCTGATAATGTGAGGATTCTCCCACGTCAACCCCCACAGTCCTTGGAGTAGGAGCTGGCCCAGAGCCAGCCACAACACTACATATCTTATTATAATCAATACTTCTAACTTTATTAAAACAGATCAGCAATTCCTAAATTCATATATCAAAATATAAAAAATAATTAAAGTCCGGCCCTCTAAAACCATCCCAATTTCTCATGTGGCCCCATGGCAAAATTAATTGCCCACCCCTGGCCTTGACTATAAATTTAGCAGTTCTAGGAACTACATATATATATTTGCACCCTGAAGAAAGTAAGCTAATTGTTTATTACAGTCCCAATGTGTAATTTTGTCAAGTAGGGACTGTAAATACTGAGGTCTTACTGAGGAGTATAATTTACAGTTGAGTAGGACGTGCGCAATATCTTCTATTTCTGGTGCGCTGCAGATGCGTGTTCTCTCAAAATATGGTACTTAGTGGAATCATCCGTAATTAACCATAGAATCTAACTGCTCAAATCTTGCTCTAGTGAGAGCTGTTCTATGGTATTGGGTCAAACCCATTGTCAGTTTATTAGATATGTAGGATTATGGCTTTCTAGATTTTTTATTGTAATATGAAGATTTATATGTTATATTTTACATATAACTTACTCCACTACTAGATATTATATGAAAATTGTTTTTGGGAACAATTAGCTAAATAGATTTGTAAGATTAAAAAATGGCGTGAATTTAAATGAACAACGATTAATGTATAGGTTATCGTAATGTTTTAATATTGGATGGAGAAAAGCTATATTTTAAGAGGTTTATAAATATATAAGATATTAGTGTACAGTATATGTTTGAAGAGTTCTTTTGTGAAAGAAAGAGATATAAGAGCTTCCACTGAATGACTACAAAGTAGAAAAAAATTGTATATATCTGATAATAAGCTTGATTTTGTGTTGCAAATTATTTTTATTTTATGCTGGTCTTTATTAGTGCCCAATTCAGCAGATACATAACAATTTCCTAATACAGGTAGGTCTCATTGAGGTTAATGAGTTCCATGAAGTGGTGAATGTTATTCAAATTCACACTGTTCATAGTAGTATTTCTATGGAAAATAGGGAAATTGGTTTCAGATTGAGAAAAATAAAAAATGAAAACTTTTTAAACATAATACAAATCTAATAAATAAATAAATAATAATTTTATATGAATATTAACAAAATGCTAAAATAATATATAAATAATATACTTAAAATTTAAAATTCTGGTTAACAAAATCACAGAATAGTTATAGAAAACAAAGTAAAAAAAATCTACTATAGATTCAGGTATTCCAACATATTTTATTTTAATCTTTCTATACCATATCCATGTCGTTCATGTGCATTTAGACATACTGTAGTAAAGAAGACATGCCACCGCTTAGATTATATCTTTTAACATGATCATTTGTTCTCCTTTTGAGGTTCTTTTTCAGATTCAAATCAAGAATTTGGAAGAATTAAAGCACAGAAAACAAGGTATTTATTAATGTTGGGCTCTGTCATATGTATGTTATTTGGTTTAATATTTAATATTTATATTAATTATGTGTTTAGGTTTATGATCTGCCATTATAAATGATAGCAGATATATAGTTCTGATTGAGAATACTATGTCTGTCATTAGGTTAGAAATACAGTGGTACCTCATCTTACGAACGCCTCTTCATGCGAACTTTTCAGGATACGAACCCGGTGTTTAAGATTTGTTTGCCTCTTCTTAAGAACCATCTTCACCTTACGAACCCAAGCCTGGGCTCTCTTACTGCGCGTGCACTCTCTTACTGCCGCAGGGATTCCCCTACCTTGTGACTGTCACCGCCGGGATTTCCCATTTGCTTTCCAGCAGCTGGGCGAGATGCCTCCTCCTCCTCCTCTCCTCCTCCTCAAGAGCTCGCGGGAAAGAAAGTGGGGAAAGAAAGAGTCCCGTTTTCAAGAGGGGAGAAAGAGAGAAATGAGTCCCGTTTTCCAAAGAGAAAGAGAGGCAAATGGGTAGGAGAGGGGAAAGAAGAGTCCCATTTTCAAGAGGGGAGAAAGAGAGAAAGGAGTCCCATTTTCCAAAGAGAGAAAGAAAGGCAAATGGAGAGGAAGAAGGACAGAGAGAGTCCCCTTTTCAAGAGGGGAGAAATGAGTCCCGTTTTCCAAAGAAAGAAAGAGAGGCAAGTGGTTAGGAGAGGGGAAAGATTTCCTATCTATCCATCCATCCATCCATCCATCCATCCATCCATCCATCCATCCATCCATCCATCCTCTTGAAAATGGGACTCTCTCTGTCCTCCTTCCTCTCCATTTACCTTTCTTTCTCTCTTGGAAAATGGGACTCGATTCTCTCTTTCTCCCCTCTTGAAAACGGGACTCTTTCCTTCCTCTCTCCTACCAGTTGCCTCTCTTTCTCTCTTTGGAAAACGGGACTCATTTCTCTCTTTCTCCCCTCTTGAAAATGGGACTCTCTCTGTCCTCCTTCTTCTCTATTTGCCTTTCTTTCTCTCTCAGAAAGCCTAGGTAGCCGAGTGTGGCTCCATCTCTCCAGTTGTTCTTTGTATTCCCTCCCGCTGCCGCCTTTTGCTGGTCCATGCTGAGAAACTGGAGTTTACCTCACGAGCCTCGCTTGGTTGCCTTTCAGTCCTTCCCTCCCCACCTCCACCTCGGCCATTAAATTTTTCATCCTCCCTCAGGTGCTAGACCCTATTTAGCAAGGTGAAGCTGGTGCACGGGTGGGGAGGGGAGAACTGTGGTTTTGTCTCTCTTTCTCTCTCACACACACACACACACCCCTCTCTTTCCCTTCCCCTCTTTCTCCCCATTTCTTTTTTCCCCCTCTCACCCTCTCTCTTGCCCTCATAGGATCCTTCCAGGGGCTTAGTTCTGCTTTACACCTGAGTACGAATAGAGCTGCCAAACAAGCCAACGCAGTGGTAGAGCAGCATTTGAGATGCTATGTCTAATGGGGCAGATCTCCTCTCCTTTGGTGAGGTTGCATAAAGTAGCCATGGGGAAGGGGGGATTTGTCCCCGTGCCAGAATACCCTCAGGAACCCTTTTCCTCAATGAGTTTAACAGAATGGGTGGGTTATTGCAGAGTATGTGGAGAAATGTAAACTGAGTGCTAGCCAAAGCAAAGGAGACTCAGAAAGTGCAGGCAGACAAGAGACAGTCACCCCAGAGACAGTTTCACATTGTAGACAAAGTATATCTCTCCACAAAGGACCTGAAGTCGAAGCGGCCCTGCCGAAATCTGGGTTCAAAAATTATAGGGCCTTTTCCCATAGTAGTGACAATCTTAAAGCCAATGACAATGGAATTAAAGCTGCCACACCTACTGGGAAAAGTGCACCTGGTGTTCCACTGCAGTTTGCTTAATCCGCTGGTGGGGTCAGAACTGTGGCCAGTTGCCGTGATAGTGCCAGGTCCAATCATATTGGAAGGGGAAACACATTACCAGGTTAAAAAGATCCTAGATTCCAGGTTATACAAAGGCAAGCACCAATAACTAGTTCAATGGAAGGGATATCCAAGGTCAGATGCTAGATGGGTGAAAAAGCAGAATATGAAGACAGACTGATGGATCAATATGTTTTGTGAGAAATACCCACAGAAACCAAAGGACCTTTAATGGCTTTCATTAATGTATGTGTGTGTTTGTTGTTTTCCAGGTGCTTCTCACTTTCTAGGAGGATCCAACTGTCAACAGATCAGGCCTGCCACAGCCATTTCGCAGTTTACCCCACTGTGTGGGGAGGAGGAGGTCTGGAATATCAGACCAGAGAACAGCAGATCATCCCGTGAGAACCGAGGTCATCTCAACAGGTGCTGACCAGAGATTGAGGGGTTGCCAAAGAGGGAGGGCATTATCTATTCCTTAATTATACTGAAACCACAGGAAATAATTAGAGCTGGTTTTGTTTTCATTCATGCCAAAATGATGTACTTTCTTTGAGAAAGTTGCAAATTTTGGAGTATTGAATTGGTTTAGTTCCTTAGTTGGAACCGTTTCGGCCGACCAGGAAGGACGTCTTCGTGACGTCAAAGCTCTGCCCATGGAATTCCCTATTGGGATTCCCCACCTCCATTTCAGCCTCCAGATCGGCTGAAAACACCGCTGCCGATTGCAAAACCGGTGCTCCGCCAGGCACCACCGGCCGGCTGTAATCTTCTGAAACAGCCAGGTGCTTCTCCGCGGCCTCCGGAACCTGAACCCAAACCCGAACTTTTGCTGAACTTCCGGATTCGACGTTCGAGAGAACGCCGAGAAGCCCCCTGGCTGTTTCAGAAGGTGACAGCCGGGCGGCAGCGCTTCTCGGCGGCCTCCCGAACCCAAACCCGAAAAGTTCGGGTTCGGGAGAACGCCGAGAAGCCCCCCGGCTGTTTTAAAAGGTGACAGCCGGGCGGCAGCGCCCAGCAGAACGCCTTTTTGCGACCTGCAGTGGGTTCGTAAGTCGAAAAAAGTTCGTATGAAGAGGCAAAAAATTTCCGAACCCCCGGTTCGTATCTCAAAATGTTCATATCACGGGGGGTTTGTATCACGAGGTACCACTGTATTTTGAAAAATTCTGCTTAGCAAAATGTATTAAAAGGAAAAGGGGGCAAGAGACTAATCCTTACTTTTAATCTACTTCTAACCTTCCCCTTAAAAATCCAATCCTGTCATTGTTAAGGTTTGATGATGTTTTTGAATGCCAGATCAGTATTTGTTAAGATCTTCCTTAGGAATGACTTAATTGCAGATGAGGTGGTCTGGTGTCAATAACATCTGAGTGAAAGTTCCCCTTTTAGGAATTGTGATCTGGGGTGAAGAGAACTGGTTGCTGTGGGATGTGTGGTCAGGGGTAGGTGGGATGGCAGCTATCATTTCGGTATCCTTGGGGGATTTCAGAGGCTTTTACAGGTAACTGGATGTCAGATTATCTGATTGAAGATGGGTTTTAAAAAGCAGTTGGGTTTATTGCTGCTGTACCTGCCTCCATACTATATAGCCATGATGGTGAACCTATGGCACGCATAAGGGGCGTACATAAGTGCACTGGTGTACCTTTCGTCCCCTGTCCAATTGTCTTTCCTTTCTCTCACATATCATATAGTATATTCTCTTTCTTTCATATATCCTCTCCTCTGAGTTCACTTTTACCCTTATATATATTACTACGTGTCTATTTTTCTTCCTATGTATTTGTGTATTGGACAAATGAATAAATAAATAAAAATAAATAAATGTCACAGATGACCCAGAGAGCCATATCTGAGGACACACGTGTTGCCGTATGTCAGTCATTATGCACAGCAGGCTTTCCTGAAACCTGGGGACAGTGAAAAACTGCCCAAAGGCCCAACCGTAAGTTCATTTCCGAACTTCTGGTTGCGCTATTGGGTCCATTTTTTGCCATCCACAGGTTCCGGAAGCTTTCCTGAAGCCTGGAGTAAGAGAAAACAACCTCTCCCCACCCTCTGGAAGGCCAAAAATCAGTTGGAATCTGTTTTTCGCTATCCACAGGTTCTGGAGGCTTCAGTAAGCACTATGCGCATAAGGAAAGCGCAGTGGGGGTTGTGTGCACCTGCACAGAGGAGCACATTGCATTATGGGAGAAAACAACCTCTCCCCACCCTCTGGAACAGACCTGGGCAAGATACGGCCTGGGGGCTGGATGTGGCCCGCCCGCTGTCTGTGACCGGCCCGTGGAGGTCAGTCCAACCTGTGCGTGCGCATATGCGTGCAGGCAAAAACCAAAAGCCACATGGTGGAGTCGGACGGCTTCGCCACCTGCACGAAGAAGCCAAAGGCGAAAAAATGGCAATCGCATCATGCCTATTGCTTGGCTGACGGCGCTGCCTACACTGGAACTCTCACCTCACCCTCTCCACCTTTCCCTTAAGTTGACATAACCTTCTTTGGGAATTCGCGGCGGAGCCTCTCCCACCCCCAGTGGGGGTAAATTAGGTTGGGGAGCAGGGAGAGAATTGGAAGACTGTGAATAGAGGGAAGGAAGGAGGAAGGAAAGTAAGGAATGAAGGAAGGAGGGAAGGAAGGGAGAAAAGAAGGCAGGAAGGAGAAATGGAGGAAGGGAGGGAAGGAGGAAGGAAAGAAGGAGAAATGGAGGAAGGAAGGAAGGAAGGAAGGAAGGAAGGAAGGAAGGAAGGAAGGAAGGAAGGAAGGAAGGAGAAATGGTATTACTCTGGAAATATAAAATAGAAAACTGTTAAATTTGAATATCTCTTCTTCATCAAAGAAAATCTAGGATCTGAAGGAGTATGATATGAAATATGTCCAGGCCAATCCGCTAAAGCGAATTGAAGATCCTCTGAAACTTTAAAAAGTGCATCCCAGGTATTCAAAGGACAAGGAACTATAAATGAAAGTGGTTCAATGCCTGCTAAAAGCTTGCAACTGCGATGGCCTTTGAAAATGAGATTTGCAAAAAGAGTATACTTTTGGGTAATACTTGCCCTTGGGGTGTGGGACAAGTGAAGCCATTCTAAAAATCGCAATGGAGGGCCGATTTGAGACAAAACAGCAGTTGGTAGGGTAGCAGTGTTCAAAATAATTAAGACAGTTGGCTCATTCTCTTGCATACAATCTACCCATACTTGCTGAAGAGCTGTATCAACAATTTCAAGGGTGTCCTTTTGCTGCTGGTTCAAAGGGATCCTGTCTCCCGGAGCCTTGCCGCCGGAAAAAGCATAAAAAAGAGGAGTTAATTGAGCTGATGTTAAACCCAAATACGTGCGCGCCCAGTTGAGGGCGCCCAAGTACTGTTGTAACTTAACTAGGGTGGTTGTGTCCGGTAAAAAAAGGTGTGGCAAGTAAGGAGCAGCTCTGGCTGCCAAGAGCCTATGACCCAAATATAAATAGGGCTCCTTGATCTGAATTTTTTCAGGGGAGACATGAAGTCCTGCAATTCCTAGGAGAGAAGAGAATCTAAGAACTGCTGGACGGTACCCAGTGGGCCTGGTGTGGCCACAAGGATATCGTCCATATAATGGTAAATTAAGAGCTGTTTATGTTGCAATCTGAAAGGTCGTAAAACGGCATTGACATAATACTGGCACATGGTGGGACTATTAATCATGCCTTGTGGCAAAACTTTCCACTAATATCGAGAAGAAGGTTTGGAATTGTTTAATGGTAAGACTGTAAAAGCAAATAATTGTCAGTCCTTCTTCTGTAATGGGATGGGAAAAAAGGCATCCTTTGAATCAATTACCATAAGATCCCAGTCTCGGGGAATAAGATTGGGGTTTGGCAGGCTGCATTGAAGCACACCCATAGGCTGTAAAATTCTATTAATGGCCCGTAGATCGTGCAAGAATCTCCATTTTCCTGACTTCTTTTTAATTACAAAAACAGGAGTATTATAAGGACTCACAGAGGGTTCGATATGACCCATTTGCAATTGTTCTTCCACTAGTGCAGTAAGGGCAGTTAACTTTTCCATGGGAAGAGGCCATTGATCCACCCACACCAGGGAGGAGTCAAGCAGGGTGAGTGAGAGAGGGGGAGGCATTATTGCAAAACCAAGCGTCCGCCCAATTGTGAAATCAGATATCTCCCCCACAAGTTAACGTGAAGGGGTAGGACTAAAGGCTTGATGTGCGCAGTAACAGAGCACTCAGAGGAAGTGACAGTAAGCCAATCCTTACTAACCTGAGCATTCTGAACACCCCCCACACCTCGGACAGCGGGCGAGAAAATGACGGGCCACTGGGATGGCCATTCAGACTGTTGAATTACGGAGACATTTGCCCCAGTGTCCAGAATTCCTGAAAAAGAATGTGGGAATTTGAAATGTGAGTGTCAACAGTAAGGCAATCCATTTGAGTAGCACCAATGCGAGTGATTCTATGGAAGTCCTGAGGTTCCCTTTCTAAAGGGACTGGGATTGCTTGTGCAACAAGTTCACCCTTTTCCACTGTTAAAGGCGTGTCCAGAAGACAAATAAGGGCAACAGAGGCAAAGTCTGTCAGAATGAGGGAAATTAAAGTCCGTTTGAACCTTAAATCATTCTGGAGGTAATGGATTGAGAGAGCAGACATTTGTTGTCAAAGCAAGATTTCTTTTTATTATAAAAGTAGAAAATTAAATATGTCATGAGAGACAAATAAAAAATACATCTTCACATTATGGCTGCTAACACCCTGCCTTCTTTCTACAATTCCATTAAGAGCCGGGGAGTAAGGTGCTGACGCTTGATGATGGATTCCATTTTTCCTCATACATCCTTGGAATTGCTGGGACATGATCACTTTGTATTCTTCTGATGCGGACACCATGTTGTTAGTACCTCTGCAGCAAAGTCTTTAAAGATCTGAAAAGTCTCAGATTTTTGTTTCATTAGGAATACATACCCATATCTAGAATAACTATCAACAATAGTCAAGAAATACTTACAGTTCCTTTTAGTAAGCCGAAATGGACCGACAATGTCAGTATGAACCAAATCAAAAATGCGTGTAGACAAATGTGTGGCATGCTTAGCAATAGGTGCAGCTTTAGATTTAGAAGATTTGCAAACAGAACAGTCTAAATGAATTTTGCAATTACTATCAACCTTAAAACCATTTACAAGTTCAGGCATCTTGGATAAGACTGGATAAGATGCATGGCCCAAACGACGGTGCCATTGGTGAACACACCTGGAATGAAAAGATTTGTTTGTTAATACAGGTTTAACATTTGCAACATCATGTGGAACCTCTTGAACCTCATTGGCTTTAGGAGCCTTTGTTTCTATAGTGGCAACAGGTTTTCTCTCTGGACCTGTGCTTTTGCCCTTTGGAACTTTTATACTTACATCACGTTTTACATGAGGATTTGGCTTTAAGTAGTAAACACCTCTGATTGGAAAAGCAGTAGCAATGACTCTTCTGTTCTTGACAATGTAGCCTTCACTTAGTTTAAAAGTCACTTCGGAACCTATATCTTCATTTAGGCCAGTGATTTTCAACCTTTTTTTAGCTGCGGCACATTTTTTACATTTACAAAACCCTGGGGCACATTGAGTAGGGGGGGCCCTAAAAAAATTATCTCTCTTCCTCCCTTTCGCTCTATTTCTCTCTCCCACTTTATCTCCCTTCCTTCCTCTTTTTTCCTCTCTCTCCATCCCTCTTTCTCTTCCTTCCTTCCTCTTTTTTGCTCTCTTTCTCTCTCCCTCCCTACCTCTCTCTCTTTCTTTCTCTCCCTTTCTCTCTCTTGCTTTCTTTCTCTTGTTCTCTTTCTCTCTCTCTTGCTTTCTTTCTCTCTCTCTCACTCTTTCTCTTTTTTTCTTTCTCTTTCTTTCTATCTCACTTGCTTGCTTTCTCTCTCTGAGCTTCGCGGCACACCTGACCATGTCTCACGGCACACTAGTGTGCCATGGCACACTGGTTGAAAAACACTGATTTAGGCGATATGTGCTGAGTATGTTGCTTGTAGCTTGTGGAATATATAGAACATGTGGAATTATCTGGTCTAATTCTTTTATGTAGACAGTTTATATGCCGCCCCGTGTTTGCGGAGAGGGGCGGCATATAAATCCAATAAACCTAAACCTAGTTCCTTCTCCTTCAACTTTGCATAAGTGATTTGACACTGCATGTAATTCTTTAATATCAGTCTTATAAAAATTTATGAACAGTTCTTTTTGGTAGGTGATGTGAAAAGCTGCTCCGCTGTCTAATGTCCATAAATGTTGAATGTCGTACTGTGGACTCTTTTGTCAAACATTGTTCAGGATGAAAGAATTGATGTAAGGACATGGCTCACCTCTAGAACCTTGTTGAGATGATCTGTAGTTGCTGGAGCTTCTGCTTCTGGAACCCCTAGGATCTGTTCCTCTGAGCTGAGCAGGATATTGGGAGCATTGAGAATCACCAGATTGAGAGCGTTGAAAATCACCAGATTGAGAGCGATGAAAATCTGTTCTTCTAGGCTGATTGTGCCGTGGATATCTTGGAGTGTAGCCCCTTTGTTGGTAGCTGTGACTCATTGTAGGTTTGTAACCAGGTGCTGTAGTTTTGAGTCTACTTTGCATAATCACTTCTTCTTCTGTTAACAGCTTACATACTCTGGACGTAGTTCTTTGAGCTAAAGGTATGTTATTATACTTTGTAATAGCATCTTTCCATTCATAATTTAAAGACGTGATTATTGCGGTTGTCATCTGTATGTCGTCTATTTGATAGCCTCTCTCTATCAGATCCTTTTGCATTGCTAGAAGTTTAGATAAGTGTGGAGCAATTTAGATTTAAAAGAGATTACTAACCGACCTCTGCTGCCATGTCAGAATGAGGGGAATTAAAGTCCGTTTGAACCTTAAATCATTCTGGAGGTGATGGATTGAGAGAGCAGACATTTGTTGTCAGAGCAAGATTTCTTTTTATCATAAAAGTAGAAAATTAAATATGTCATGAGAGACAAATAAAAAATACATCTTCACATTATGGCTGCTAACACAGGACTGACTTAATTAAAATGGAGAGGAGGATAAAGACGAATGTGAGCTATAATGACGTGGCAGGATTTTACATCATAGTAGGAGGAGCTAATAAAACACACACGCAGTTAACTATTTAATTACTGAATGTCTCTGAATGTCTTTGGGGCTGTCAATATTCAGCGTGACAAGGTCTGCGGCATCTCTCAGAAAGGGAGAGGCTATGACTCCACGGGTAATAAATTCTTTCCTGGGGTATACAATCAATGGCAATGGGGGGGCAGACCAGATGGATCATCCTCACCCGCTTCCGGAAAATAAAAATCAGGCTCTGGTTCAAGAGGTAAAAAATAAGTAAGGCCAGGGGTCATCATAGACACAGTTTCAGAAGCATAGAGACCAAAAGAAAGAAGCATACGCCCAAAATAAAAAATTTCAGCCTTTGGTGCGGGGCTAGCTGAATGCCCCCACTCTAGTTTTCCTGGTCCTGGGGCTGAGGTTGAGGCTGTACTTTACATTGATTTGCCCAATGATACCGTTTCTTGAATTTGGGACAAAGAGTGCGTGGTTTGGCTGTGCTAGGGTTAAAACGTTGCTTTTGGGCGCCCCCCCCCTCCTAGGGCCTGTACTGGTTTTTGAAATGACCATATTTACTGCAATTATAACAGTTGCCAGATCGTGGATTGGGGTTAAACCTTTGCAATGCCATGTACAGTAATACCTCGTCTTACGAACCTAATTGGTTCCGGAAGGAGGTTCGTAAGGTGAAACGTTCGTAACACGAAACAATGTTTCCCATTGGAAACAATGTAAAAGCGATTAATGTGTGCAAGGGGAAAAAAAATCCCCAAATGGTGCTCCGCTGGGCGCCGCTGCCCAGCTGTCACCTTTTAAAAGAACCGTTGTACATACCTGAACGGTCTTCTCAATGCTCTGGAAGGAGTCCAACATGGGTTAAAATCCAATCCTATTGGTAGAGACTGAGTTAACTTAAATAATTAGCAGGCACCGCCCCCTAGTAGCCCCCAAGAGCTCAGTTTTAAAAACGAAGACAATGTAAGAACAACAAGAATTTATTGAACATTAATAACATATAACTTTAAACAACCCAAATACTCCGGCGACCTGGCCAAAAACCATGCCGGGTGGGTTTGGACTCTCCTTCCAGAGCATTGAGAAGACCGTTCAGGTATGTACAACGGTTCTTCTCCAGTGCTACTGGAAGGAGAGTCCAACATGGGATATACCAAAGATCAAATCCCTTGGGTGGGAAAAGGCTGCGTCAAGGTCGTTGGAGTGGTACACACTCGTTGCAAGACACGTCTGCCAAATGAAGCCTCCACCGAAGCTAGGGAGTTTAGGTTATAGTGGCGGATAAAGGTAGAAGGAGAAGCCCAAGTCGCTGCTCGGCAAATGTCCTCGATGGATGGTTGAGTCGCCCAAGCTGCCGATGCAGCTGCACTTCTGGTAGAATGTGCTGTCACCCCTGCCGGAGGTGACAAGGATCGTGCTTTATAAGCCTCCTCGATGCAATCTCTAAGCCAGCGACTGAGAGACTGAGATGAAACACCCAGTCCCATCTTATTCTGGGCAAAAGAGACAAATAGTGTCTCGGTCTTTCTGAAAGGTGCTGTCCTCCTAATGTAGAGCTTCAAGGCTCTCCTGACATCAATCTTGTGCCACCTGAGCTCCGAAGGATGTTGGCCGTGCGTACAAAAGTCTGGGAGCACAAGTTCTTGTTTCCTGTGAAACCCAGAATTCACTTTTGGAATGAAAGAGGGATCCAACCTCAACACAACCCTATCTGGATGAAAGATACATAAATCCTGTCTAATAGACAGGGCGGATAGTTCAGAAACTCGTCGGGCCGACGTAATCGCCACTAGAAATAAGGTTTTAATCGAGATCAATCGGAATGGAATAGATCTCATGGGCTCAAAGGGAGGTCCGGTAAGCGCCCGCAGGACCAGAGAAAGATCCCATGTCAGGAATCTCCGTATTGGAGGGGAGTGCGTGTTAATGGCACCTTTAATGAAGTCCCTTATCCACGGATGTTGAGCCAGAGAACGGGTTTCTGACAATCGAAGGATAGTTGAAAGAGCGGCTACCTGCCTCTTCAGTGTGTTAGGAGCTAGTCCTCGTTCAATGCCCGATTGTAGGAATTCCAACACTGAAATTATGGACGCCTCCTTAGGATCAGCATGATGGTCCGAACAGAATCTACAAAAAGCTGCCCACGTTGCTTGGTACACTCTCGTTGTTGAGGGACGACGGGCAGCCTGCATTGTGCTAATGACTTTATCTGGTAGCAACTGCTGTTTCAGTCTATCCCTCTCACATGCCAGACGGCTGGAACCACTGAGGGTCCGGATGTTGAATGGACCCCTGGCTGAGGGAAATGTCTTGATCTGGAATCCTCCAAGGGGAGGTCACTGATATGGCCGTCAGGTCTGCAAACCATGGGCGTTGAGGCCAGTGAGGCGCCACCACAATCACTTCTGCCCGTTCCTGAATTATTTTGTCCAACACTCTCTGCAAGAGGCATGTTGGAGGAAAGGCATACAGCAGACCTTGAGGCCAGGGTGACAAAAGAGCATTGACCCCTTCTGCCCCCAGAGTCGGAAAACGGGAGTAAAATCTCCCCAATTGTGTATTGACGTTGGTTGCAAAGAGATCCACCACTGGAGACCGGAAGCGGTGAACTACTTGTTGGAATAGGCCAGGGTCCAGTCTCCATTCCGAGGGATCCACGGTCGATCTGCTCAACCAGTCCGCCTGAATGTTGCTGGTCCCCGCGATGTGTTCTGCGGTCAATGAGGCCAACCTGTGTTCGGCCCAGTTGAACAATTCCGTAGTCAAGGTCATGAGTCGGCGAGACTTTGTTCCTCCCTGATGGTTTAGGTGAGCCCTGGTAGCCACGTTGTCGGTCAATACTAGGACATGTCTGCCCTGGACCAAGCGTGCAAAGGTTTGTAGGGCCAGGAAAACTGCCTTGAGTTCGAGGTAATTGATATTTACAGGGCTCAAGTCTTCTGGTGTCCAAAGTCCCTGGGCCAAATGAGAACCCATGTGAGCCCCCCAGCCTGACAGACTCGCATCTGTGGTGAGAATAAGGCGGTCTTGGTCGCGAAAAAGTGAACCCTGAAGTAAGGCTGGGGAGGTCCACCATTGCAGTGATTCCCTGACCACTCGTGGAATCCTTACTCGTCTGTGCGAGTGACTCACTCTGGCCCTCTGCGAAGGAAGGAGAAACCATTGAAGGGCCCTGATATGGTGCCGAGCCCAAGGCACAATTCCTATGGACGACACCAAAGTCCCTAACACCTTTGAAAGTAGGGCCAGAGATACTCGATCCTGGTGTTGGATGTTGGAAACCAACGACCAAATGTTTGCTATCCTGTCTGGGGATAAGGTTACGATACCTTCGGTTGTATTTATGATAGATCCCAGATGGAGTAGCTTGGTTGTGGGGAGAAGATGACTTTTCTCCTCGTTTATGGTGAAGCCATGGAATTCTAAAGTTTGTCTCGTCAAAGCTAGATCCTCTAGCGCTTTGGTGTGGGACCTGGACAGGATGATAATATCGTCCAGGTATGCCAGTAGTCTGATGGATTGAGACCTCAGATGGGCTGTCAAGATGTCGAGCAGTTTGGTAAATGTCCGAGGAGCCGATGATAGGCCGAACGGCATGGCTCGTTATTGATAATGAGATCCATTTAGGTAAAAGCGGAGAAATCTGCGATGAGCTGGAAGAATTGGTATATGCAAATAAGCCTCTTTTAAGTCTAGCGATGTCATAAGATCCTGATGGCGGATAGAGGCCAGAATGGTTTGGAGGGAATGCATCCTTAACCTTCGGTACTTGATATAAGTATTTAGATGCTTCAGGTTCAGGATCATTCTGAAACCTCCCGATGACTTTGGCACCAGGAATACTCTTGAGTAGAAACCTGTACCTTCCTCTAGTATTGGCAACTTTTCTATCGCTTGAATATCTAAAAATGAGTGATCTCTTGACGCAATTTAATTTTCCTCTGGGGATCTCGCAGAAGTGGGCACTGGATAAATCTTGCTGGTGGGGGCTGGAGGAACTCCAAGCGCAGCCCTTGAGATACAGTGGCCAACGCCCATCTGTCGGAGGATGAGGTCCACCAGGAGGCACTGAAGTTTTGGAGTTTGCCTCCTAAGGGTTGGGGTGCAAAGTCATTTGGTACGCTTGAAGCCCCTCTGACCGCCTCTAAAGGAGCGCCTCTGTTGAAATCCTCTTTGCCTATCCTGAGAGAACGCACGGTCTCCTCTGAACGTATTCTGGTGGTATTGGTTCTGAGGATAGGGTCTTGCGTTCTGACCTGTGTTGGAAGAGGTGTCCCACCGAAAGGACTGTCTGCACGCATAAGGGCCTGCCCGGCGCTCCCGGCGTCTGTAAGCCTTGGGGAGTGACTTTCTTTTGTCCTTGTCCTCAATGAGAACTGGCTCTAAGGCTTCCCCAAAAAGCTTATCTCCCTGAAAGCACGATGAGGCCAGATTCCACTTTGATTTTAAATCAGCCGGCCAGTTCCTCAGCCAGAGGAGACGCCTGGAGGAGAGTGTGGTTGTCATACTCCGGGCAGAAAACTTGGCCGCGTGGAGGGTGGCATCAGCTGAAAATTCTGCCGCTGCCAGAAGTTTACCTAGGTTTTGCCGAAGGCGGCCGTCCTCTGGTCCTAGTCGGGCTTGCATTTCCTGCAACCACACTATCGATGCCCTGTTGAAAAATGATGCAGCATCCGCCGCTCGAAACCCCCAGCTCGCCATCTGGTGCGTTTTACGCAAGAGGACCTCAGCCTTTCTGTCCTCTGGTTTAAGGCTGTCACCCATCTCGGAAGGAACTAAAGCCTTGGAAATCAGCTGCATTACTGGCTGATCTATGGGAGGAAATTCTAAAAGCTTTTCCACCTCCTCATCGAAGGTGTAAAATTTCCTCTCCATGGCTGAGGGGCCTTAAGCAGCTGCCGGGTATTGCCAGGGGCGCTTCACGCTTTGACAGAAAATTTCCGAGGAAGGAATGTGGTCTGACTCGGGTTGAGGCTCCTTAAATAACACCACAGAAGGTTTGGCCTCGCCAGTGGTCTCATCAGGTTTGGTAGGCCCAGGTAAGTCTACTGCCTGCTTGGCTTTATGGAGTAGAACTCTAAAAACTGATGCTTTGAACAACCCCGCAATAACAGGCTGTTCAGGGGCCGTTTCATAATCAGATAAATCATATTCCTTTTCAATTTCCTCAAAGGGAGATTCTTCAGTCCAAGACCCCAAACCCGAGGGGGGCGGAGCAGACCACAAGTTCCTAGATTGTAATGGGCGAGTTGGTTGACTATGTTGATTCACCCCAGCTGCCATTCCTTGCGAATAGGTGTTTGTGATAATGTCCTGCAGCATGGGGAACATTTGTTGCCAGGCCTCTGGCTGTACACGAAGCCCTGCCACTGTAGGCGTGAAAGTTGCTGTTGGGCCTTGCATGCTCCTCACTGAGTGAGATGTAGAGCCTGGCCTAGGTATGCTGAGGCCTGGAGAAGGAAGAACCTGAGGCATGGATGATGTCTGCCTGTCTGGAGACCAATCCCTCTCAGATAAGGCCTCTGAAGGTCTGGAGATGAACTGAGGAATTGAGGGTTGTCTGACCAAGCCCAAATGCTGCAAGGACAGTGAAGGGATGGGTGGGGGAACATGAAGAGCTGCCTCCAGCTTCTGTTCCAAGGCCTTGATACGCCTTTCTGCCTCTTTAAGGGAAGAAGAGGGGGCGTGAAATGTCTTGGCCTTATTTATTTATTTATTTATTTATTTATTATTTATTAATAGAGTTGAAAAGGACCGTTAGGTCATCGAGTCCAACCCCCTGCCTGAGCAGGAAACCCTACAGAACCCCAGCCAAATGGAAGTCCAATCTCCTCTTGAAGGTGTCCAGAGTTGGGGAGTTCACCACCTCCCCTGGCAGGCAGTTCCATTGGTTGATCGCTCTGACCGTCAAGAAGTTCTTCCTTATTTCCAGGTTGAATCTCTCCTTGGTCAGCTTCCAACCATTGTTCCTCGTCCGGCCCTCTGGTGCCCTGGGGAATAAAGAGACCCCCTCCTCACCGTGGCAACCCCTCAAGTATCTGTAAACTGCTATCATGTCCCCTCTAGACCTTCTTTTTTCTAGGCTGTCCGTGCCCAGTTCTCTCAATCTCTCTTCGTAAGTCTTGGTTTCGAGTCCCCTAATAATTTTGGTTGCTCTTTTTTGCACTTTCTCCAGAATTTCGATGTCTTTTTTGTAGTGAGGTGACCAAAATTGGATGCAGTACTCCAGGTGGGGTCTGACCAGGGCATAGTACTTCCCTGGTCTTCGAGCGTATTCCTCTGTTGATGCAGCTTAGGATTGAGTTGGCTTTTTTGGCTGCTGCTGCACATTGCTGACTCATGTTTAGTTGATTGTCCACCAAGACTCCAAGATCTCTTTCGCAGTCACTACTGCTGAGTGGGATATCTCCCAGGCTGTATCTATGTCTAGGGTTCTTTTTGCCGAGCTGGAGGACTCTGCATTTGTCGGTGTTGAACCTCATTTTGTTGGTATGGGCCCACTGTGATAGTCTGTCTAGGTCTTCTTGTACTCTGAGCCTGTCCTCAAGGGTGTTGGCTACCCCCGCCAGCTTGGTGTCATCTGCAAATTTTATTAGTTCCCCTTTTATTCCCTCGTCCAGGTCGTTGATGAAGATGTTAAAGAGTACAGAACCCAGGACAGAGCCCTGTGGTACTCCACTGTCTACTTTTTTCCATGTGGATTTGGTGCCGTTGAGGACAACTCGTTGGGTGCGGTTGGTCAGCCAACTGTTTATCCATCTACATGTGTAGTAGTCTACTCCATTTTTTTCTAGTTTGTGGATTAGGAGATTGTGGTCGACTTTATCGAAAGCCTTACTGAAGTCCAAGCATATGAGGTCCACTGAGTTGCGTTGGTCAACTGACTTGGTTATGGTGTTGAAAAATGATATGAGATTGGTTTGGCATGATTTGTTTCTGATGAATCCGTGCTGGCTATTGGATATGATCTTGTTTGTTTCTAGGAAGTGGGTAAGTTGTTTTTTGATTATTTTCTCCAGTATTTTTCCAGGTATAGAGGTCAGACTGATTGGTCTGTAGTTACCTGGGTCGGTCTTTTTGCCTTTTTTGTGGATGGGGACTACGTCAGCTCGCTTCCAGTCTTCCGGTAGGTCTCCAGTGATCCAGGATATTTGGTAGATGAGGAGGAGTGGTTCCGCTATGGTGTCTGCCAATTCTTTTAGGACTTTGGGGTGAAGTCCGTCTGGCCCTGGTGATTTGTATTCGTTGAGTTCCCTCAGGTAGTCCCTCACTGTCCTTTTGTCTATGTTGAGTTTGGTTCTGGGGCAGTTTGTTGCAGTTAAATTGCAGATTGGTTGGAGGGAGGTTCCCTTTTGTGTGAAGACTGATGCAAAGTAGGCGTTGAGTAGCTGTGCTTGGTCATTGCTGTCTGTGATTTCTCTACCCTCTTCGTTTTTTAGTGTGACGATTGTTTCTTTGATTTTCTTCTTATTGTTGATGTGTTGGAAGAATCTTTTTTTGTTGTCTTTGACTTCCGCTGCAAGGTGTTGTTCATATTGTGCCTTTGCTGTTTTTATTTTTTGTTTGCAGGAATTGGCTGTTTGCTGATATTCCGCTTTGGTTATGAGTCCTTCTTTCCATTGTTTGTACTTAGCTTTTTTTCCTTTTATGTCATCTGCGAGGGCTTTGTTTAGCCATGCAGGTTTAGTTTTGGTTTTCCTGTTTTTCCTTTTCATGGGGATTGCGTTGTTTTGGGCGTCTATGATGCTGTTTTTTAGGATCGCCCAGGCTTCCTGAGTGGTTTTTCCTTCTAAGAGTTCGTTCCAGGGGCATTGTTCAAGGTTCGCTCTGAGCTTGTTAAAGTCCGCTTTTCTGAAGTCTGGGACTGTGGTGGTGTTGGGTATAGTAGCTAGTGATTGCACTATGTTGAATTTGAGGATGACGTGGTCGCTCTCTCCCAGTTTCCCTTCTTCTTCTGTTCCCTCTATTGTTTCTTCCCTGTTTGTTAGTATTAGGTCTAATATAGTATTCCCACTGGTTCCTGTTTCAACTTTTTGGGTTAGAAAGTTGTCAGCTAGACTGGAAAGAAATTTGGCAGACTTTCCGCTTGGTGCTGAGTTAGTTTTCCAGTTGATGTCTGGGTAGTTGAAGTCCCCCATTATTGTTGTGCTGTGTTTGTTGCATATGTCTGTTAGTTGGCATGTGAAGAGGTCGTCCATTGTGTCTGTATGATTGGGTGGTCTGTAGTATACTCCAATTGTGGTGTTGCTCTTTTTTTCTTTTATGATTTCTAGGGGGTTATCATCTTTGGTTGGATGTAGTTCTGTGGCAGTGTAGTGGTCTTTGATGTATAGTGCAACACCTCCTCCTTTCTTGTTTGACCTGTTCTTCTTGAAGAGGTTGTAACCCATTATCTGTGTGTTCCAGGCGTGCGTTTCGTCCCACCAGGTTTCTGTGATTCCAATTAGATCGTATTGGCCCTCGTGTATTAATAATTCCAGTTCATCCTGTTTGTTTCCCAAGTTTTGTGCGTTTGTGTACAGGCATTTTAGATGTTTCTGTTTGTTTGCAGGTAGAAATTTTTTATTCTCAGGTTTGTTTGTAGGCTTGTCCCATTCCCCTTCCTTGTTTTGTTCAGTGTTTTGTCGTATAGTTTGGTCACCCTCCCCTCTCAGAGCTAGTTTAAAGCCCTCCTGATGAGTTGAGCTAGTCGGTTGCCTAGGAGGTTCTTCCCCGCTCTAGTGAGGTGTAGCCCGTCGCTTGCTAGAAGCCCTTCTTGGAGATAGTGCAGGCCATGGTCGAGGAAGCCAAAGTTCTTATGACGACACCATCCTTTAAGCCAGTGATTTATCTGCGGGATTTTGCATTCTCTGGTGGGGTGTCGTCCTCTAGTGGGGAGGATGGAAGAAAAAACAACCTGAGCACCTGTTTTTCTGATAGTGTTGCCCAAGTGGTCATAGTCTTTCATAATTTGGTTCATGTCTTTCCCTGTGTCGTTGATTCCCGCATGAATCACCAATAGTGGGTAGTAGTCCATGGGTTTGAGTATTTTGGTGAGGTTTTCAGTTATGTCAGAGATTTTAGCTCCAGGGAGGCAGCACACCTCTCTAGATTGGTTGTCTGGTCTGCAGATGGGAGGCTCAGTTCCCCTGAGGATTGAGTCTCCAATTACCAGTACTCTCCTTTTCTTTTTGGCTGGCTTGGGGTGATGGAGGTTAGCTTCTGTTGTTGAGGCTTTTGGTGGAGTTGTGTTGTGCTTGGTTCTTGGTGGTTCTTTGTCAGATGTTTGCAGGTTTTCTTGTTCCGAGAGTACTGAATATTTGTTGCTTGTAGGCAGTGGGGTTGGGAGGAGGAGGGTTGGAGTTGGTGGAGGCTTGTTTTTTCGTCTTAGGGTGATGTGTGTCCAGCTATTTACTGCTTCTGGGGCGTGGATTCGGCTTAGCTCCTCTGGGGTGTTGGTTTTGTTGGGAGTCTGATGGATTTTCTCATTGTGGTGTTGGTGCTTCAGGGTTGTTAGGTTTTTCTCTAGGTTTTCGATTTTTTCCTCAAGTAGCTGGATGAGTTTGCATTTGTTGCAGGTAAAGTTTGGGAGGTTTGAGGGGAGGAGTGAGTACATGGAGCACAAACTGCAGCCCCCCCACCTTCGGCTCGCAGCCGGGTATGGCCTCGGAGGCCAGGGCCCCCAGGCTGTGTTGCTCCTCGATCAGCATGGTACCCTCTGAGGGAAGAGGCTCCCGAGGAGATCTCAATGGGGTGGTGCCCGCGGAGGGCAGAGACCCCTCTGAAGAATTTTCATAACCTGTAGCAAAGACAAAAAGAGAACAAAATTAAACAGATACAATTTATTACTTTAAACACATTTTAAACCATTTAAAACACATTTTAAACTCAGTAGACAAAAACTACAGTCTCTACATTTGGACTGAGTCTTTAAAACTGAGCTCTTGGGGGCTACTAGAGGCGGTGCCTGCTAATTATTTAAATTAACTCAGTCTCTACCAATAGGATTGGATTTTAACCCATGTTGGACTCTCCTTCCAGTAGCACTGGAGAACAGCCATTATTTTTACAATATTTTCTTCTTTATTTTCCTGTATGTTCTGGAACCTCAGAAACAAAGCAGTATTTTCAAGTTCCATGCTAAGTAAAACTTCTTCCATATTTTTAATAGTTGTCAACCTGTTAGTTTCTGTTTCTTGCATTTTTGCCTCCATCACTCTTCTCTTCTATTTCTTTTATTTTTTGCTCATTCTTTGATAATGTTAATTGAATAGACTCTATTTTCCCATCCATTTTGACTACTCTATCCTCTACTCTTTTAATATTACCCCTCATATCTTCCATGTTTTCTGTCATCTTTTCATAATTTTGATTGATTGATTGCTGCATCCTTACCATGGATTGGAATGTAGTCGCTGAAGACATCAACATTTTACTACATTCTAATCCAAAACTGGCAAAAAGCCAGTTTTAAATTAAATATTTTAATTTAAATATAACAAGAATATAACTCCAATTAACCATATACTTCTATTATATTTATTTAAACTATTTCAAAAAAGAGTTGCTATGTGTCAGGTTTGTCTATTAATATCTCTGCCTCTCTAATATTGAATAGTTAATGTAATTAAAAATTAAAGATCTAATAATAATAACAAGCAAGCAATCTATCACTATAGTAAGTAATAAAGCAAATCAATCAATGACAGTTCATTTACAAAGCAATGTTAAATAAAGTAGCCAATAAATAGTTAAGTAATTTTGATTAATTAGGTTTGATCAGTACTGTATTTATATTAACTCTATATTTAATAGGGAGTCAATTTTAAATGAATATCAGAAGAGGAAACAGAGAAATAGGAATTAGGATATACCTAGACAGTTTTATATTGATTATTAAATAAGATCAGTTTTGAACTCTTAATGTTATTAATAGAATAGAATAGAATAGAATAGAATTTTTATTGGCCAAGTGTGATTGGACACACAAGGAATTTGTCTTGATGCATATGCTCTCAACGTACATAAAATAAAATATACATTTGTTAAGAATCATGTGATACAAAACTTAATGATTGTCATAGGGGTCAAATAAGCAATGAAGAAGCAATATTAATAAAAATCTTAGGATATACGCAACAAGTTACAGTCATACAGTCAACATGGGAGGAAATGGGTGATAGGAATAATGAGAAAAACTAGTAGAATAGAATAGAGTAGAATAGTAGAATAGAAGTTATAGTCATACAGTCAACATGGGAGGAAATGGGTGATAGGAATAATGAGAAAAACTAGTAGAAATGAAGTGCAGATTTAGTAGAAAGTCTGACAGTTTTGAGGGAATTATTTGTTTAGTAGAGTGATGGCGTTCGGGGAAAAACTGTTCTTGTGTCTAGTTGTCTTGGTGTGCAGTACTCTGTAGCGACGTTTTGAGGGTAGGAGTTGAAACAATTTGTGTCCAGGATGCGAGGGGTCAGTAAATATTTTACCCGCCCTCTTTTTGGCTCGTGCAGTATACAGGTCCTCAATGGAAGGCAGATTGGCAGCAATTGTTTTTTCTTCAATTCTGATTATCCTCTGAAGTCTGTGTCGGTCCTGTTGGGTTGCAGCACCAAACCAGACAGTTATAGAGGTGCAGATGACAGACTCAATGATTCCTCTGTAGAACTGAATCAACAGCTCCTTGGGCAGTTTGAGCTTCCTGAGCTGGCGCAGAAAGAACATTCTTTGTTGTGCTTTTTTTATGATGTTTTTGATGTTAGGTGACCATTTTAGGTCTTGAGATATAATAGAACCTAGAAATTTGAAGGTCTCTACTGTTGATACTGTGTTGTCTAGTATTGTGAGAGGTGGAAGGGTTTCTCTTAAAGTCTACCACCATTTCTACGGTTTTGAGTGTGTTCAGTTCTAGATTGTTCTGGTCACACAAGGATAGTTGTTCAACTTCCCGTCTGTATGCGGATTCATCATTGTCTCGAATGAGTCCGATCACTGTTGTATCATCTGCAAACTTCAGTAGTTTAACAGATGGATCGTATGAGATGCAGTCATTAGTGTATAGAGAGAAGAGAAGTGGTAAGAGTACACAGCCTTGGGGGGCACCTGTGCTAATTGTACATATATCTGATGTGATTTTTCCTAGCTTCACCTGCTGCTTCCTGTCTGTTAGGAAGCTTGTGATCCACTTACAAGTGTGTTCAGGTACCGCTAGCTGATTTAGTTTGGTTAAGAGAATGTCCGGTATGATGGTATTGAATGCTGAACTGAAGTCCACAAAGAGGACCCTGGCGTAGGTCATTGGAGATTCAAGATGTTAAGTTAAGAAGTTAATTTAAGTTAAGTTAGTTAAGAAACCAATTGTCTTCTAATTAATGTATCAGTCTGACCCAATCCTAAATTAATTCAACAATGTTCCTTATTGGTCATCAAGTTGCTTATAGTTCTAATCCATTTATATCCAAATTAATAAACCCGCTGAGCTGGTGATACTCCCTTTATTTTCAGCGTGGGGCTTCCAGTTTGCCTAGTCACCTCTAAGTCTTCTGTTCTTTCAACTTGCACAAAACTTCATATACATTCAAAAAAACCACCGTGCCCTTTGCTATTCAAACAGCTCATCCGGAATGATTCCCAAGTAGGTCTAAATCTGGTATTAGGAGGAGGGAGTCTGTGGCTGGTCTCCTATCTCCGATTTCCGATCTCCAATCACCCATCCGCCACTTCAACTCTTTCTCCTCGCCCATCTTTCAAGTCCTCACTGTTCCTGATGAAATGCAATGACTGCTGCCTTGCCCCGATCAAATCAAATACAATCAAATCAATCCAACCAGACAGCATCAAGGGCTCCTCTCTCCAAGTCATTCTACTATTACCACCTCTTACTCCGAACCTTTCCACAAATCCGCAATCCCCATCGTTTTAGTCCCTTATTTGGCTTATTTTGGCTGTTATTTCTTGCTTCCCTTTTAAGTGTCAGGCAGCTGCATCAGCTGTGGTCCTGAGGGTATTTCTCGCTTTCTGGGGGATCACCACAGATACACGGGAAGTTCCTCTTTAAGTTGTGGAGGCTCTCCAAGCTGCAACCAAAAAAGCTCAAAAGCAGAGAACAGCCCTGGAGTTCACTGGAGGCTGTCCTGCCATGATGCGATGTCAAGTTGGAAGTAAAAAAAAAAATCAGGACTTTTAAAAAATGCTGCGGGATGTGGGACAAATTGTTAAAAATTGGGACTGTCCTGCCCAAAAGTGGGACATCTGGTCACCTTACCTAAAGGATCAGAGTAGAGGAATTAGAGGGCAAATATAATTTTAAAATTATGTGCTATTCTGGACACTGTTTCTCAAGTCTAGATTCCAATTTTGGAAATAAAAATGTCAAGGCTGTTCTGCATTCTCACCTATTACTTTGTCTTCTAGTTTCCATTACTGATTTTGCGATGGAAAACAATTTGTTGACAAAATTAAGAGAAAAGATGAAACGTCTCGAAAGGGAGGTAAGAGAAAACATTTGTTCATACGCTGTCACAGTAAATGTGTGATGGAACATATAGAAATTTTAGGCAGGTAGCTAGGTAGGGATAGATAGATAGTATAGAGAGAGAGAGAGAGACAGACAGACAGACAGTCAATCAGACAGACAGATAGATAGAAAGAACAGTAGTGTTAAAAAAATTCCCCAGACCATGAGAATAAAAGCTAAAAGACCACATGATATATATATCATATAAACATTTATTAAACATAACATATATCAACACATAACATATATCAACACATAACATAAAGACACCAATATGATAACACTGTATCATATCAGGACCAATTGAAGACACCCAAAAGGTGTACTTAAAAAGGTAAAGTACCTAACTTCAAGAACCATCTTTTATAGGAGTTTCATGTCTAATTTACACCCCCTTCCTCCTGTCCATATATGGGGTTGTCTTGCATCCAATTTCATCATAGTTCCTTGGAACTCTCTAGATTAATCCATCATATTTGTTTTTCGGTCACCCTGATCTCTTTGGCTCATAACTAACTTTGTCAGCAGACTGGTTTGCAATAAACATGTTTTTGTACATTCTTGCTTTTCTGGCAAGAACTACTGTCCAAAAGGTCGGAAGTTTAGTACTCTAATAAGAGTGTTTTGTATCCATCTAGGCCTTAGATGCCTAGATTCTATAGATTCTTTAGATTATTTTCTCAATCCCTGCTCTCTTTCTTCTAAGAATTTTTACTCAAATTCTTAGAACATGTCTATCACAGACCACCCAATTCGTGGGGATATTCATCCTTATGTCATCGGGCCTCCCAGCAAACCAGCATACATTTGATACAGACACAGAACTTAGTACATAACTTAATACAATGCTTATAATAACTCCTACAAATGAGTCTGGCAACCAAGAGTTGGAGTGTTCCATATGTCACTAGATGCAGCATTGTATGATTCTACTCTTAACTACAGTTTCTTGTGCTTTATTTCTACTTGAATAACTCATCTCCCATGGCTATATCCATATGTCTTTATGTTCACTCTATTTCACATTATAGATTCATTATCTCCCTTTCTATTGCACAGGTACAATACCTCATTTGCTTAAGTTGAGTTCCTTAAGGCATATCAGGGACGTATACTCAACAAATCATCTTATATGTTTATACTACTCCCACCTTACTACTCCTTGTATCTTATCCATAAGTGTGGGATATGTCACCAATTACATTCTATTCTCCGGGCCTTGATCAAACAATTTTTTTTTTAAAGATAGGCCTCTAAATAAACCATTATCTTGGTATATGCTTATAATGGGGTACATATACCATTTCTCCACCTTCTGGGACATGTTTATGTAATGCCTACTAATACATGATTATCATGTTATAGTGTAGAATGATTTTTTCTGCTCAGTTACTCTTTCACAAATGACCCATTTGTTTACAAAAAATGTTACCTCCATAAATGTTAGATTTGTCTATTGTGCAGGGCTCATCTAATCCAGTTACAAAAATGCATAAGCATGAACATATAAGTCACCAAATAAAACCCCACTTGTCCTAGGGCTTCAGCTTTTTCCTTTTCCAGCAACTCTATGGATAATTGTGTTCACACCTCTTGCCTATATGTTACATACAAATTAGCTAGTAACATATCTCCCTACAATCACCAAGCATATTTTACTCTGTCCATTTAGAACATCCCAAGTAATTACCTTTGCAAGTTAGATTTCATAACAATCTTGACTTCTTCAAACAATAGGGGACATATATACATTGTATCTGGATATGTTAATTCCCCTTTTCTTAATGTGTCTCCCATCTCCCTTGTTTAACTTCGTCTCATTTCATTCACATAGCTCATTGCACAGTTTTGCTAAGGCTACATTGTATAAAAATACCAGTTTGGAAGGTGTTTTTGTTTCATGCTATAGCAATAATGATTCTTCTTCTATAATCCTTCACTTCTTATACAAAAGGTGTGTAATCTATACCCTTAAAAGAATTATTTATAAATTACTTCCACTTCATAGCTAGTGGATCTGAGGCATATTCCAGTTTTCAAATCTGGATCAATTAATACTAGTGATGATGTTTGTGTATACCAATGATCCTGTCCGGTATGGCAACAGAGCTGCTATCCTATCACCAAGTGATTAGATAACACAGCCTCTGATCCCATCCCCTTTGTGTACAGTATAACATTCCACAAAACAATCACCAACTTTATTATCACATTCATGCTGCTATGTATTATGTGTACTAGGCCCCCCCATCGTATAGTTGCATGTCATGTGTATATGTGATAGTATTGTATACACTAACACTCTGAATTCAGGGGCTTACATTCACAAATTTACACAACATAAATGTGACTTATTCAAATATAAAAATGACAATAGCAAAATAAAACATTCCTATCCAGATTCACAAATCCACCCTCCAAAGTTCCATTTATGAAAAAAAAAACATTAAAAGGTTTCTCAGTCCTTCTTTCTCTCACTCTGCTTCCGGGAGACACTGATAAACTGATAAAGTCCATTCCTTCAGGCATAAAACCCTTCATATGTGTCCATGGCATGCACAGTCATCTCAATCATTATCAGTCTTTTCAATGGACATTCCCAAATAAGCTTCCAGTTGTGTCCTTTTAAGTTTTCACTCAGGAATCAGTCCTCACTCTTAAAATTATGCACTTGTAAATAAGCCACCAGCCCGTCAGACCTTAAACGAGAAAAAACTGGGACAAGTTCTTTTAGTTGTTTCAGAGACAATTTAGCATCTCAGTGCATCTCGTTCCAGTATTACACATTTAAATATACATTGCACAAACATTTATACACATACAAATGCTAAAGGTAAACGTTTCAAAGTTGTTATAACTTTATACTGCTTCTGGGATTCAATTTTCTCCCCAGCCTTTGCCAAATATACTCAGACAGAAGGGAATTCTTTTCAGTTCCCTATTCTACTAAATAGACCATAAAACGTGTACCTCTATCATTATTAATATACATTATTAATATACATATACTTTTCCATACCAAGGCATATTTATTTTACTATTATATTCACTCTTATCTTAAGTATTTATCATTACAAATGAAAATGCTTTCACCCATCCACTTAAAGGATTCAATTCTTACCCAAATATATATCTCAACTGCTGGCATTTTTTTTTTCCCACTCAATTCACTGAAATAACCAGCCAGCAGGTTACCTACTACAATTAGTCCTCTCATTCCTTTGAATTCAAACAGTACACTGAGATCCAGAAATACTCTCCTCTCCAGATTTTCCAAGTTCACCATTAAAGACCCTTTGGTCCTGGGAATCCAATATTACCAGGTTCACCTTGTGGACCAGCTGGATCAGCTGGACCAGGGCAACCATCAGGTCCAGTTGAACCAGGAAGACCTAGACCTGGGCTTCCAAATTGTCCTGGAAGACCTCATAGACCCATCAGACCAGGTGCACCAGTGGGGACTAATATTACCACCTAAACCTTGTATCACCATATTTGCCATAAGACCCTGGATCACAAGATCCAGATTCTCCAAAAAGAAAAACCACAAAAACCTTGAGGCCCTGTTTAACCAGGTTCACCAGGCTCGCCTGGAGATTCCTGGTCAACAGGAAAAACAAATATTAAAAAAAAAACCAGCAACACCACTAAAGCCAGCAGGGCTGACTACTACTAGCATCAGCTTATCCTAGAGTACCTTCTTCACCAGGTACACCAGATTTACTTTCGTTATCAACAGTATCAGGTTATTCATCCCAACCACTGTATTCCCTTATTTATGTTATTCCAATATCCATGTTTTAGTATATACACTCATTCACACTCAATCAAAAACAAACTTTCTTTCACAATGAATGAAAAACAGTTATGCATCCTTTCATGCATATGTCCAACATATTTCTCACACTAAGTTAAATTATTAGTTGACCTTCTTCTTCCCTACTGCCTCTTTTACAGCACCTCATCTTTACTCAATAATCCACATCTTATACAGGCATTTCTTATAATCAGTCACACCGATCATTCAGCTTTATTTTTCTCAGACAGCATATAAAAACCCCTACTTATCACACAAATTGTTTACTACCACTGTTTGTTAAATCTCTTCTATCCAATTTTGTTATATTTGTAAAGCAACCCCCTTTCACAAAACCTTTCCCAGTTCACTTACTAGCAGCTAAACAAAATTATACTATAAACAGACACCCTACCAGTCTATATTAATCCATTCAAATGCCTTCAGCCTCTAACACCTTCCTTCACCACAGGAAATCATCAATCCAAAATTATCAAAACTACCTGTCTTCTAAATCACAACAGGTTTATCTAATATAGCTATACACTTTTTATTACATTCTGTAGCTAACCCAACATTTACTACCACAAACAACCCAAATACCAGCACTACTATTATAACAGCCAGAGTTAGAAGGGACCCCAAAAGGTCATCTAATCCAACCCCCTTTCTTCAGCAAACAGCTCTCTACCAATTCATAAAAATGACAACAGGCAAACCGCTCCACTATGTAATTGCTGGCTTCATTCCAGCATGCTCATACGTATCATCCCACATCATATCTTCTAACAGTTTTCACATAGGAGTATTTCTTCATCAATAAACAATATAAAACACAGAACCACAATCCCAAACATATGTATAAACACTACTTATACCATACTGTACAAAACAACCACACTTCCCTGCATTTTCTCAGATTACAAACCACATTACAAACCAGAGAAAATAATATGTAAAAGAAGAAAAAAAAATGTTGCACAATCAACATTCATACACTCATAAACAACTTTCTCTTCCCTTAAAACAGAGCCAAAGCCAGAAATACGTTACCATACAGTGCAAAAATCTATTGTCACAGAACCAATTTATCTAAATCTACACGAGCTTCTCAGCTGTATTCAATGATGCCACAGATTTAATCCAGAAAACAATTATCTATCATCGAATTCTACTCAATTGTGAAATTTTTCCTAAAATGTTTAGCTTCCTTACGAGCATTGTAAAATCCAGCAACAATTGTCACAGCAACAATTAAATATTTTCATTTCATAACACCACAAGACTCCCTACCAGTACTTTATTTCATTTAACAGATTTGTGTACAATTCATAATTCATAATCAAAGCTTTTTACAATAAAATAAAATATGATTCCCCTCATCTTGAATTTCAAGATATCCTTCAAAATCTCCCAGCTAGCAATTTTCTTATGGGCATACAATAAGAGACTATTACCTCCAACAGATATAAAAGGCAATTGTTAAAGAAAATCCAATTCCTGCTATGTATCTTGACTAGGTTTCTTTAAAGATACAGTGCTAGCTTTTACTTTAACTTAATAAGTAATTACTAGTAACTTAGTAGGCTTGACATTCCATCTCAGTTCTCTGATTCAAACCAAGATAAACACTTATATCAAAAAACATCAAAAATAGCCAGTTATTTTCCTCAATACTGGACTCCAGTTCATCATATGTAAAACATACACACTACTATACATGGAAAAAAAAACCTCTTTCATACCCACATCTACACACTAATCTTGGAATTCACCTATACGGAATTCCCTCCAACTGCCACATAAAGCCATAAAAAAAAACCCCTTTATAACTCTTTCTCATCCTCAACCTCTTCATATACGTAACAACTCAGCCACAGAACTGCAAACCTTTCGCCTGTGTATTAAACACATGCCATCTATCCCAATACAATATTTAAATTCTCTACTCTCTCACATAACAAATATCCACAAATCCCCTTATCTCCAGCTGCTTATAAACCAAGCCTGCTATAATAAATTAATTCTCCTTCAAACCTACTGCACCAAACTATCCCAGGAACAATAATAGCCCCTCAACAATTAACAACTTACCTCCTCAAAAAGAAAACACAGCCTGTCAACCCACTTAACTTCAAGACAGCCTCACATTCTCACATTCCTTGTCTTAAACAAGCAATACTATAAACCCTACACATACAGTCTCAACTCCTATTCATCAAACAAAACAAAAAACCCTTAGTACTTACCATCTGCTCACCCAAAACCTCTATCTTCGATTATTAATCACATTTATCAAAAGCTCTATTTCTCAAGAATTCAAAAATATCAGTTAGACTTCCCTACACCTCTTGCAATAATCTTTTCGCTCTACCAGCAATCTAACTATAACCATCATACCAGCAAAAGGACAAAATATTACATAGCACAGCTGCTATCCCCCCATAAAGACACCATTCTGCTCTTCAAGATACAACTTACCAGCAGCCGTCATCCCTTGTCAGAGAGGGAGAAAGAAAAAGAAAGAAGAAAAACAAAACAAAACACAACACATACTTCTACCACAGCATCTGCTGTCAGTTGTAAGTAGACGAAACCCATTCCTAGCATACGCTATGTCCTAAATTTAAAGTCAACACCCATATTTTTGTTCCATAATAAAATCCCTGTTTCATTATGACATAAACGTTCACCCTGAAGTGAAACATAAGCAAGCCAATATTCAACTATGTAAATATCCACTCTGATCCCTTTAAAACTCTTTCTCCACAGTGTCACCACCCAACATGTGTTTTAAATTAGTTCTCGTGCACAAGAACCCAGCACAAATATAGAGACATTTCTCTCACATGCTCTGCGTGCCCACATGTATTCAATCATGCTAGTGCATATCACCAACTCAGGATCAGACCCCTTGGCCACCTTTACTCACCAAGGACGCTTGCTCTCGCCGGCAGCTGCAATTTTTCCCCGGGAAACCTCTTATTCTCTTGGCCTCTCAGTTCAAAAAGAAGCTAATTCCTGGACATGGAAGCAAGAGAAAACCAGCCACTGGAAAAAACTCCAGTAAGGGCCCTGCCAGGTTTCTCTCGTCCTCCATCCAGGAAAAAAGTTCTCGGGCCCCACGTTGGGCGCCAATTGTTAAAAAAATTCCCCAGACCATGAGAATAAAAGCTAAAAGACCACATGATATATATATCATATAAACATTTATTAAACATAACATATATCAACACATAACATATATCAACACATAACATAAAGACACCAATATGATAACACTGTATCATATCAGGACCAATTGAAGACACCCAAAAGGTGTACTTAAAAAGGTAAAGTACCTAACTTCAAGAACCATCTTTTATAGGAGTTTCATGTCTAATTTACACCCCCTTCCTCCTGTCCATATATGGGGTTGTCTTGCATCCAATTTCATCATAGTTCCTTGGAACTCTCTAGATTAATCCATCATATTTGTTTTTCGGTCACCCTGATCTCTTTGGCTCATAACTAACTTTGTCAGCAGACTGGTTTGCAATAAACATGTTTTTGTACATTCTTGCTTTTCTGGCAAGAACTACTGTCCAAAAGGTCGGAAGTTTAGTACTCTAATAAGAGTGTTTTGTATCCATCTAGGCCTTAGATGCCTAGATTCTATAGATTCTTTAGATTATTTTCTCAAGTAGGTAGTTGGAGAAACACAGATAGACAGACAGAATATGAATTGTGATTTCTGTTTATCCTCAGTTGACCGTTTAGGTTTTTGTTTTGACCTTTGAAATACATAGTTAGCTTGCATTAGCAACCCAAGAAAGCCAGTTTGGTATCGTGGTTAAGGCATCACTCTGCGCACCCAGAGACCGACATTCCTTGCCCCACTTTAGGCACAAAGCCAAGTGGGTGACCCTGACCCAGTCACCTTTTCTTACCCCTAGAAAGGAGGCAACACCAAACCACTTCTGAAAAATCTTGTTAGGAAAACAGCAGGAACTCATCCAACCGAGAAGAAACTGGACTTTCCTTTTTGTTTGTTTGGGGGTTTTTTGAAAAATTTTAGACCGTAATCCAAGAAGTTTCTTCAGTTTTGGAAGAATAGTAAAATGTTATTTTTTTCAGTAGTGTGAATTTCCAGGCATGTGTCAAAGATTAGATGGCAGAGATATAGTTGGTACCCCAGATTTGAAGAGGAAACAATGTTTCATATCATTTAGAATTGTTGATAGAAAAATTAGTGTCTTTAATCACTGTCAGTTTGCTTTTAAAAAATAGGGTATTTTGCATCCGGAAGAAGAAAGTTCGAGACTTCCTCTTCTGGCACAAAGACATGCTGAGGTATATAATGTGTAGCTCACCTTAGAATATAATTAGGAGAAAAATGAAAATAAATGATTTTTTCACAATTGGTAATGGTTAATAATGCATGTGCAGCATATTTTATGTAGTATATATGTTCGCTGTATATTTCTATTGCATATATGAAATCCATACACACATCTATACAGACTAGTTTATTTGTAATTTCTGTAAAAGAATGGCAATTATCAGAGCTGATGCTAATTCTTGGTCGGTTCCTTCTTTGCTACATTAGCTAGTTTCTTTGGCCACATACAAAACCAATGGTAGTGAAATAAAATTTAGATGATTCACAATTGTTTTGAACCACTGTGTTTTACGTTTCCTAAAGAAATTAACTAAGACTACTTTTTTTGTAGCCCAGCATAAAGTTGCGTTCCCATCAGGTAAGCAATCTAGTACATAAGGAACCTGTTGAGTGTGCATGACCGAGACATAGTTCGTATCATAAAAAGAGGGGGGAAAGCCCAGTGTGACTGATTGGGTAGTGAGGGGTAGCAAGTGGGCTGCTACGGAAATATATTCCTGACTTATGATCTATTTTGGCTTCTCTAGATTGTTCAGACAAAAGCGGAAAGAGCAGATGCTGATTTGAAGAGATTGAGGGAGCAGAGTTATATGTAAGTCTTCACATAGTTCATCAAATCTTTGCACAATCCTATTAAGTTCACCCTGTCTGTATGACATTCATAATTTCCTAAGGTATTTTTAATGTGTATTTAATAAAAATTGAATAAGAAGGTTGATAATTCAAGTTAAAAAAAACCCTGGGGGCTAATTTCTCTCTGGTCTTCATCATTTGCAGGCAGACAATGGAAATTTCTAAACTCCTGAATGAAAAACAAGAAGAAGAAAAAAAAATTAACGAACTTGTAAAGGAAAATAAGCAACTTTGCAAAGAAAAAAAATGAAATTTCTGAAGAGTTTGAAGAAAAGTTGAGGAGGTGAGAAAATTTTTGATAGCAACCCTGACTTTCTCGTCATTTCTTCAATATTTCAATTAGTTTTTATTTTAAACAAGTTTTACAATTTGAATAAAAAAACTAAGGGGGCTAACTTCACTCTGCTCTTGATATTTTACAGGAAAATTAGTTCAGATAAACAAGAGGAGATTGAAAAAATTATAAAAGAAAAGGAAAGTCTCAGCTCAAAAATTAAAAAATATGCCATCGAGAAAGTAGAGCTCCTCCATGAAAATAATGAATTAAAAGAAGAACTGTATAGGTGAGAAATTTTTATTTTTATTTTATTTATTTTATTTATTGGATTTATATGCCGCCCTTCTCCAAGGACTCGAGGTGGCTTAGAACATATAAAAACAAATAGAATACAAATACAATAGCAAATCCAATTAAATTAAAACTATAGAGACAATCTAAAACCCCAATTATGTTAAAAATCAGTCATACCCATTCAAACAACAGCCATACAAACATTTGGTCGGCCAGGGGGACTGAGATCTAACTGCCCCAAGCCTGGTGGCATAAATGAAGTGGGGGGGGGGCAGAGCGAATCTCCAGGGGGAGCTGATTCAGAAGCCCCCACAGAAAGGGCTCTTCACCTACGCACCACCAAACGACATTGTCTAGTTGATGGGACCTGGAGAAGGCCAACTCTGTGGGACCTCACCAATTGCTGGGATTGATGCGGCAGAAGGTGGTCCCACAAGTACCGCCAAGTACCGATGCCATGTATGGCTTTATAGGTCATTACCAACACTTTGAATTGTGTCCAGAAACCAATCACCAACCAATGCAATCCACGTAGTGTTGGAGAAAGAGGGGCATGTCTAGGAATGCCCATGACCATTTGCACGGCCACATTTTGCACAAATTTAATTTTCCAAACACTCTTCAAAGGTAGCCCCATGTAGAGAGCATTGCTGTAGTTGAATCTCAAGGTGATAAAGGCATGAGCGACTGTGAGCATGAGCGACTGTGACTGTGCTACAGCTGAAAGATGATGGTTCCTTCCCCCCCAGAGTAATGGACCAGCAGATGGAAGTGTTCTTTGGTAGCCCCCTGGGTCCATCGCACCTGGGAAGGAATCACCTAATCAGTTCCATCTCCCTGCGGAGGAGGATTGAAGCCTTTAAATCAAGCCGTAGCAGAAAATGATCTGACTATGACAAAGGCAACATATTTAAGACCCTTAATTTCAGATCATTGCTCAACTGCTCTGTGGGGAATACCATGTCAGGAGCATGCCACCCTCATGAGTTGCACCCTAAATTACTTCGGTCAGGTCCATGGTTGCCATGGTGGCCATAAACTCCTGCACCAATCCAGAGGATTTTCTGAGCAACAGGTTAATGTCCACCAAGACAATAAGCTTGGGGAACTCCACTGCCAAGCCCAGCTACCTCCTCGAGTAGAGCAGGTAGGGCTGTTGACACGCAGCTGGGAGGCAGGTACATGAGCAACAAGCCCACCTGAACCCCTAGGTCCAACTTCACAAAGAGGGACTCACAACCCGTAATCTCAGGAGCGGCGAGCCTGCATAGGCTGAAGGTCTTTTTCGCTATAATAGCCACTCATCCCACCTTCCCTGGGGTCGTGGCTGGTGCCACACCTGCAACCCAGCTGGGCACATTTCAGAGAGAGGGACTCCTCCTTCTGGGCCCAGCCAGATCTCACTCACACATGTCAGGTCAGCCTCCTCATCTAGGAGTAAATCCTGGATGAGGGGAGCTTTATTTACAGCTGACCTGGCATTGAATATCAACAGCCTGAGCATAAGGTCCGAGATTCGCTTGTCGCCAGTACCCCGAGCTTAGCTCACGGGGCCGGAACAAGGGATCGCTTTCAAGCAGCGAGCTCTTGTTCCCCGAGAGCAGCCTACCCCATGTCTCCCAACATATCTGCCTCTCCCCAGCAAAACCGGGATATTCCGGCCCTGTGCCACCCTAGATATGGGCTCCTCCACTCCTCCCACCTCTATATTGCAAGAGGGCTAATATCTCTCTGGTCCTTATATTTTACAGGAAAACAGCAGTAATGGAAGAAATTACAATAGAAAAAGTACAAATGAAAATTGAAATGGAAAAAATCACATTCCAAAAAATGGATACAATTGATAAAAATGAGGAGCTCTGCCGAGAACATTACAAATTGCAGTGGAGGTGAGAAATTTTTAGATAGCCACCAGAAACTACAGAGGAAAGGCTCGTAAGTCTTCACATAGTTCATCAAATCTTTGCACAATCCTATTAGGTTTACCCTGTCTGTATGACATTCATAATTTCATAAGGTATTTTTAATGTGTATTTAATAAAAATTGAATAAAAAGGTTGCTAATTCAAGTTAAAAAAAACCCTGGGGCTAATTTCTCTCTGGTCTTCATTATTTGCAGGAAGACAATGGAAATTTCAAAACTCCTGAATGAAAAACAAGAATTAGAAATAAAAATTAACGAACTTGTAAAGGAAAATAAGCAACTTTGCAAAGAAAAAAATGATTGAAGAACAGTTGAGGAGGTGTTTTTGTATGCGTCGAGGAATGTAGACGCTCCGCTGAACGCTCCTCAAATGAAAAAAATAAACATTGGATTTTAAACCCCATTGAACCTCTTGGAGTCTCAAATAAACTGGACTAAGTAAAAAGCTAAAACTTTGGAACCTGGAAATACCTTGGGCTTATCGGGGGAGAGCAGAAACAACGGGAAAACAGCCTGCTTTCCATTCGGAACTGTGAGTAAACAATAAGTTAATTGGGGGAGGGAAATGGCGGAGGCAGTTGGGGCAGAACTGACAGAGAGAATGGACGCTTTGATTAAAACTTTTGTTATGGTCGGTCAGCAGCTAAAAGAAATGCAAGATGTGGTGGCTAAGACTGAGACCGAGCTGCAAAAAGTGAAAATAGAACAGCAAGAAGTGAAAATAGAACAGCAAGCCCAGGGTATTAGGGTTTTAAAGATAGAAGAAGGAAGGGAACAGGACCAACGTATAAATATGCTGGAAGACAGATTAAGAAGAGCAAAGTTACGTCTGAGAGGATTTAAAGCAGATTTTGCCGATGACAGAAATATGATCCAAAATATTCAGCAATGGTTTAAGGAGTATAAGATTGAAATTCAGGATCATCAAATAGAACGTGCACATTGGGTTTTCGGAGCGCGAAGAGACGGGAATCAACGAGACATAGTAATTAAATTCCTCTCAGAAAAAGCAGCTGAAACAGTCTACAAAGAGTTAAGGAAAATTACTAACCTTACTTTTAAAGGAGCCTCGATCCGGGTTTTGAAGGATTTGTCGGTGCAAATTTTGCAAGCTAGGAGCCAGATTTTCTAATGACATTAATTAAAATGATGCATTTTGGAGATAAATTTAATAATTTTATAGAAACTATATATTCAGGCCAACAGCTAATATAATAATAAATGGAGATAAGATAGATATAATTAATATTGAAAAAGGAGTTAGACAAGGTTGTCCAATCTCTCCGCTACTATATATTTTGTACATTGAAATCTGATTGAACTTTGTGACAACAAATCCAGATATTAGAGGTTTGAAAATTAAGGAGCAACATTATAAGACACAAGCCTTTGCCGATGACCTAGTCTATATCATACCATTAAATTCGGGATTGGAATTGTTAAGGGAAATGGAAAAATTTGGAAAAGTACTGAGGCTCAAAATCAACAAGGATAAAACAAAGATGTTAACTAAAAACTTGTCCAAGAAACATATAGAGGAATTAGAGGAAAGAATAGAAATTAAATCAGTTTAAAAAGTTAAGTATCTGGGGATTTGGCTTACAGCCAAATGTACTTCGATAAAAAAATACAACTACCCAAAATTTTTAAAGTATATCCAGAAAGATTTAACGAAATGTTCTAAATTACAAATATCCCTGTTAGGGATCTCAGTAATTAAGATGAATGTACTTCCAAAGGTACTTTACCTATCTTCCTTGATGACTTCAACCCACCTCACATTTCCCAGGAAAAAAAAAACAAGGAATATAAAATCTTACTGGAGAAGTTTTGTCCAATGTCAGCTAAGTTATGGCATGCGCTGCACTCTTTTGGACTACTTTCAACGGATCTTCACTGTTAATCATTTTGTTTGCTTGGAATCAAATCAGCTGTATGTATAAATTGATACAGAGAAACATGTGTATCTGGCATTGAAAAGCCAAATTGAAAGCTGGACATTTTGAAGGTGAAAAGGAATCAACCAAAATCAGGATTGCTTCCCTGACTGCAACATTGCTAGCATAACAGTACAGCCTTTGTGGAAGGGAAATGCTGCCTTATGAGGAGAGTTCTCAGACTTCCATGGCCATCTCACAGTTATAAGCCGTGGTCTGGTCTTGCCATGACCCTGGAATTTGGGTGCCAAACTTTAATTAAAAAGTTGAAATTGGATTTCAACTGGATTTCAATTGAAGGGCCATGAAATTGCCCTTTCAGCTCTGAGCTTTGCAGTTGAAATCCAATTTCAACTTTTTAATTAAAGTTTGGCAGCCAAATTCCAGGGTCATGGCAAGACCAGACCACGGCTTATCCAGGGCCACAGAATATCTCTGTTGCTGGAACTGGAGTTCCCAGCAACTATAGAATGATCTTTGGACTTGATATTTCCTCCATTTAATTTGCCTCCTACAGGTACTTAATAAAGCTTGAAATCTCCTTATGAACTGGTGTGTTTGTTTGGTTTTGATTCTCAAAAAGCCATTTATTTGGCAGCTGGCCATTGCCTGACACTTGCACACACATACACACACACATACACACACACACACACCACAGAAACATATCAGATTTATTTACTTTGAATAACAAGGTAAATTTACAAGTCTTCAGAGAGGGGTGGCATACAAATCTAATAAATAATAATAATAATAATAATAATAATAATAATAATAATAATATTATTACAAACAAACCAAGGAGCCACCCACACACATTTATTGTTCATAAGCAATTGTGCCAAGAGAACAAGATCACTGGTAAACCAGGCTGTCACCAGAAATCCATTGTATCCGTAAGGTACCTGGGATGGACCACCAAAATGGATCTGGCCTTGCATAGGCAGTCCAAAGCAGGCTGCAGCACTACCAAACCATCAAGCCACACCGTGCCAAGGATAGGAAGCTTTGCTTGCTTTCCTACGCAGTAACCTCCCCGGCTGAGCAAAGATGCTGGAGAGGAGCACAAGCCCCTTGCCACTTTGTCTGAAAGGGAAGAAGCCAGGCTCTGCTCACCCCTCCTGAAATGGAGCACAACATCTCCATGCCAGGAGAAGCCTTCCTCCCAAGTCATTTTTCTAGAAAGCAGAATTCTGGGCTGGCTCCTGGTTCTACAGCCATGACAGCTAGTATTTGGGCACCAGCAAAGAAAGCCTTCCGTTCCTTTCATTCTAGGTTAAGCTGAAAGAAAAGAGCCCATAAGGGACCACATAATGCTATACTACACCTGCCAAATGACCTCACCTAATGGTCTCATCTACTTTTAGTATTAAAAGGAGCAGGAACAAACCCTGATCACTCAGACCATGCTATTCATGTGTTCACACAGTGCTTGGAAGCTTTGAATTTTGGATGAGGAGAATTTTGTGGGCGTGGCTTAATTTGTAGAAGTTGCTTGTCGGTCATATAACTGGGTGGGAGCGGCTTTGTGGTCATGTGACTGAGGTGGGGTGGTTTGGTGATTATTTGACTGGGTGGTCATGTGACTGGGTCGGGGTGGCCAACTTGACATCACTAACATCAAGGGTTAGTTAGGGTTAGGGTGTCTGACCTCTCCTCGCCTCAATGAGATACAATTTCCCTATTTACTATTACTCAGCATGCAAACTATGTTATTTAATCCTATGTATATATGCCATATGTAGACTTACATATTACATACAGGCACACAAAAATATACATTATCTACTATGTGTACTGTATGTGCATGTACATGCGCGTGCACACACACAAACACACCTCTTCTGAAACTATACATATTCAATCTCACTTATTGCGTTTGGAAAAAACATACCCAGAGTTCACGCTCTGCCACACATTTAACTCTGACTTCTGTACATTAAAACATTCCACATGCCTTCAGATTTACTTCCCTAGTTTGCACATCACTATTAGAGCCAAGAGATGTCATGGATTGAATAAAATGTGGCGAAACTCACTTAACAACGCTCAATTGGGCTCAATTGTGGTCATAAGTTAAGGACTATCTCTGCCTTCCTCTGCATGGCAGCCTTGTCCTAGTAAATTCCTTCTTCTTTCTGGCAATTGTTCTCTCTGTTAGAGGCACCAAAATAATCCAGACAGTGTAAGCTTTCCTGCTGCAGCAGGGGGTTGGACTAGATGACCTCCTAGATGTCTTCCAGCCCTAAATTGCTGTGTTGTTTCAAAGTGTCTTCTGAAACAATGTCTAGAACCACAGTTTGTGGTGCTTCCTTCCTCTTCTCTCTCTCTCTGTTTTCTCCCTTTCCCCCCTCCTCTTCCTTCCTTCTTCCTTCCTTCCTTCCTCTATTTCTTTTTTCTCTTTTTCTCTTTTTTTGTCTCTCTTTCCCTTCATTCCTTTCTTTCCTCTTTGATGATTTCTTACTGAATCTGTGATGATTGTCCAGCTCCAGAATCTCCAACTACTTTCAGCAATTTTTGCCAATGTTTTTATTAAGACCTAAAAGAAGGGGAAAAGGTACAGAGATGTTATCCAGCTGCACAAAAATATAATAAAGAGAAAGAAATCAAAATGGTCCCATTTTATAAATCAAACAAGATCTATTGATCTAAAGAAAATAATTTTAATAAAAATAAGTCACCCTGAATAAGAAGTGCAAGGTTAGAAACCGTACTCTTAAAAAACCCCAAAGAATTAGTGGGGATAATCACAATTGCTCACTTTACAAAAGTATAACTGACACCAAAGTTATTTTATGCACCATTATTTTAAAGGTTCACTGGTATCTTTATTCCTCAACCCTCAGAAAGTTTAAAATAAATCAGTAATTGCTTTCACTTTTAACCATTTGCAATTCTGAAAAATGGGTATCTATCTATCTATCTATCTATCTATCTATCTATCATCTATCTATCTATCTATCTATCTATCTATCTATCTATCTATCTATCTATCTATCTATCTATCTATCTATCTATCTATCTATGACCAGGGGTCCTCAAACTTGGCAACTTTAACACTTGTGGACTTCAACTCCCAGAATTCTCCAACCAGCTAAGTTTGAAGACCTCTGATCTATGACATTGGGGGATCATGGGAATCTAGAGCAGCTTTCAAACCAGTGTAGGGTCACTAGGCTTATGAGAAAGTGCCTACAGTTTCACTAGATTCAAGACTGATGTTCTGTTAACCTGCTTTCTATTCTCACAGCAGTCAACTTAATTTAATATTGAAGAAACCAAGCTGTCAGATGATGCATCTGTCACCCAGGCCTTTAGTCACCAACCTTTTACAACAACAGAAAATATTTATAGGACTGTCCTCTTCTAATCTGTATCTTCCAGAGTTTGGCAGGTCTTTGCACTGGGCTATGAATGAATGAAGTTCTGTCTCTGGAAAGCCTTCACGCTGGTAATGCTAAAAAAAAAAAGTTGTTATGTAGTACAACTCCAGTGGATATTATATGGCTATGAAAAACACAATTTTTAAAGAGGGGTGAGGAAAAATAGGAAAGGTCAGGTTTCTCCTGGTGAGTTAGAAGCCATTAAATAAGTAGAAAAGTGAGGTTCTTGCACCCTATTTCTCATCCACCTTCCCCCAAGTTTCCACATGAGATTGGGAGATTAGGGTGGACTTGTAATCTGCATTTTATCGGTCTTTAAACCCTGGTAGAAATGACAGGGGAACCTCAGGATTCCAGGCAGACTCTAGTAGCCTTGGAGGAAATATTCAGATGTCTTCCAAATGATGCTGCCAAATTATACTTTTTCATATGAGAGAAGAGGAAAATTCTGAAATCAAAGAGCAAAGCCATCTTCTCTGGACCCTTGTGATTTACATGGATACATCCATTCAGTTTTATTGCCCAGGAATGGTAAGAAAGTGATGTGGTTTTGCCACCTTCCAGGATGGGTTTTCAACCTCCCACAGCACTAGATTTTTTTCAACTTCCAATATGAAAGCTAACCAGAGCCAAATCTGCTTTGTCAAATCGTACGTTAGCTACCTGAAGATGCGGACGGCTGCTAAGGCAGTAATTAAATAATAGAGAGGGAGCAAGGCCTTTGAAATATGGCACTGGAGAAGACTTCTGCGAGTCCCTTGGACTGCAAGGCGATTAAATCGGTCAGTCCTAGATATCAACCCTGACTGCCCTTTAAAAGGCCAGATGCTGCAGATAAAACTCAAATACTTTAGCCACCTAATGAGAAGGAAGGACTCACTGGAGAAGAACCTAATTCTGGGAGAGATTGAGGGCAAAGGAATAAGGGGATGGTAGAGAATGAGGTGGCTGGATGGAGTCACTTAAGCAGTCAGTGTGAGATTTAATGGACTTCAGGGGATGGTAGAGGACAGGAAGGCCTGAAGGAATGTTGTCCATGGGGTCACGATGAATTAGACACAACTTTGCATCAAAAACAACAAAAATCATAGGAATTCTGTTGAATTAAATATCCTTGTAATTCAATATAAACATAACATTAACTTAAAATCAAGAAGAGTGCTTGAGGGCTTTTCATATTTTTTTTGTCTTTAGGGCCTACAGAGGACATTAGGAAGTTGGAGCACCCAAACTATCTTCTGAAGAGATTCCCTCATATTATAGGCAATGGGAAGGGAAAAACAACTGTTATCATAGTACATGTCCTCTTGCCCAAGGGAAATTAAGCATAGTAGTTCAGATTAAAGTAGAGTTGGGAAATTAAGCAATAGGTTATAGCCTTAAACTTCAGTCTTGGTTGTTCTAAAGAACTTGCTCAGTTCTTTAGAACCAGATAAACCATGCTAACAAAAAAAAATTAAATACAAAAAAACTTATCACTCAGCTATGGAATAAATCGAACAGATGGCCTGTGATTTGGATGCATTATGCGCAGGCCAAGCCCACCACAGTTCCGCAAAGGGGGGAAACATCGCAATACATTATATGACGGTAACATGACTCTGTGAGTTTGACATAGACCGAATAAATGATGACACTGCATCATGATGTCATCATGCAAATGGCCCTTTTTTGCTTACTTGCAGTAAATATGAACTTATCAGAGCTCGGTGTCATTTGTATGATGATGTCATGATGTTATGCTGAATTCTTGCAAAGGTGTAGAATACAGTGATCCCCCGAGTTTCGCGATCCCGATCATTGCGAATCGCTATATCGCGATTTTTCCACCCGATGACATCACTCCCTTCCTTTCTCATCTTTCTTTCTCTCTCTCTTTCTCTATCTTGCTTCTTCCTCTCTCACACTCTCTTCCTCCCTCTCTCATCTCTTTCTTTCCTTCTCTCTCTTTCTCTATCTCTCCCCCTCTTGCTGGCGGGCGGCAAGCGAGCAGCCGGGCGGGCGAACGGGCAAGCGGCAAGCGAGCAACTGGGCGGGCGGGTGACGGGCAAGCGGCAAGCGAGCAGCCGGGCAGGCGGGCGAACGGGCAAGCGAGCGGCCGGGCGAGCGGGTGACGGGCAAGCGGCAAGCGATCTTGGGGTTTCCCCTTTGCCTGGGCGGCGGGAAGACCCAGGGAAGGTTCCTTCGGCCGCCCAACAGCTGATCTGCTCCGCAGCGCGGCAGCAGCGAGGAGCCGAAGATAGGGTTTCCCCGTTGCCTGGGCAACGGGGAAACCCCATCTTCGGCTCCTCGCTCCTGCCGCGCTGCGGAGCAGATCAGCTGTTGGGCGGCCGAAGGGTCTTCCCCGCCGCCCACACGCAAACTCCACCATCTGCGCATGTGCGGCCATGGAAAAAGGGGCGCGCATGCGCAGATGGTGTTTTTACTTCCGCACCACTACATCCTGAAATATCGATTATCGCGAGGGGTCTTGGAACGGAACCCTCGCAATAATCGGGGGATCGCTGTATCTCTGTTTGCACAAGAGACTAATGAAATGAACAAAATCATTCGATATTCAGAAAACTATTTCAGAACTTTTGGAAATTCACATTTCAAAAATTAAACGTAACATCCTATAGTGATGTTTATGTACCTTCACTGTTTCATACGTGTCTGTAATTAAGGCAATGAAGAGACTCAGGACCATGTAGATAAAGAGGCTAATGAAAGAGTAGAGGTAGATCCGGCTGAACAGCCACACCAGGTAGCTTTTCTGTTGCATTTTTGCAAAAGTAGCAAACATGTCATCTCCATTTATCAAAGAGAAAAGACATTCAGAAACCATATTCAAGGTATGGAACTAGAAGAGAACAAATATTCAGGAACAAACAGACAAAAGAAAAGAAAATTATTTCCATTTTTTGCTCAAGTTGTTTAAAAAATACTGGTCAAATACAGTAAACTGCAAATAAATGTTACATGTTTTACTCAATACCAGCCCTTGAAAATCTCTGGATATTACAATATTTTATTAATGTGCATCAATGCCTCAGATAATGCAGAATATATACCTATACGTGACAACTCCATATTCTGGTGATCATGTATAGTTACCTAACTAAAGTGATAAACTGGCCCTTTCAGATATCTTGGCAGCGTGCTCATTTTGTTAACATTTGCGCAAGACCCTTCAGATACAAAACTAGATGACAAACATCCAACTCACAGTACCTTAGCATGATATGGGCCCAGCACAATCCAGCCACAGAAGCAATAACCCAGATAAATCATAGCCGCACAGGAGCAAAATCGAATGACATTGGGCAATGCTGCACGGAAAGTCAAAATAAGCAGCTGAAAAACAAGGCCCAAGAAAAACCCAGAGATGCTCATTAGACTTTCCAAAGACATTCAGCACTGCCAGGTAATAACAGAAAAGAATACCAAGAGCATGAGTGTTCCAGAAGATCCTTACATTATATTTCTTAAAGCAGCTGAGGTAGCGGATCACTCCAAGCCACACAAGCATGGTGGAAGTTCCTAACAGGATACTGCAGACGTCATAGCTTGTCAACTCTATATGAAGATTAAGATGATGTTCAATAAATTACACTAACGGAATTTCAGTTGGGGTGCCCATAAAAAAAGGACCTTTTATATTCATTTTAACTCTTGGGGATACCATATTTTCTTTTCTTTTGACACTGAGATGGGAGACATAAAGTTCTGCTAGATTAGGAGACCGTTCTTGGGAGGTGAGTAAACCTTATTCCATTAAAAAGAAATGGGCTAAAAATGTCAGGGCTGTTTCCTGGTGGACAAAGAGCACAAATGCATTGCACAGCAAATTAATAGACTTTTGATGATATGCACAGATACTGCTCATTTCTAATTTCTAATGATATTACCATGGATAGATAAAATATACAGCTAGAAAAATGCCTTCTCTGGAGCAGCAGTTTTCTCAATGTGACCATTTTCCCCAGTTGAAGACTCAAGTGAACTATAAAAATAACAAAATTCAGGTTGGTCAATAAGATTTCAATTGGGACTTCCAAAACTGGAACACAGGTCATCTAATCAGCATTCAAGTCACTTACCTTAGCTTGTATCTCCATCTTTAATGTAGAACCAACTATGGTAAGAAGGTCACTAACGATGATCATGATATACCATCCATTGACAAATTCCACTAGATCAGAGAAAGATACTTCTTTCTTATAGTGATGTTGGAAAAAAGTCACAAATTCCTAGGATACGTGAGAGGGCAAGAAAAGAGAAATTGCTATTGAAAAGCTGCAATTAAATTTATTAAGAGATACTGACAAACATAAGCTTACCCTTTGTAGATAAATTCCTTTAATTACAGATCGTGTGCAGAGAATCAGTGATGCAAGACATGTCAGTATGACAAAACCATCAAAGATCATCATATAATGGGTATTCTTCTGTACTGGGAAAAAAAAGATTGATTTACTTGTCTATGCATAATAGTTAACCTGATACTCTCATAGAACACATACTCATTTGTGTCTGAGGGGAAATTTTCTTTGTGAAATTGCCTTGAGAGAGTGCTAATAATGGAGAAGAGGCCTCCATCTTACTTAATTTTTCAATACAGGGAAAGGTGGATAATTAAAGGATTCAAAGCCATCAAAAGGAATGAATGCTTCACACTTTTGGTAGTCTAAAGAGGACCCCTCCTCCCTCAAGTTACCGTATGTAGTTATTTGCATTTGGGGCAAATTTCCAATTGTGGGGAATTCCCTTCTAATATACTGTAAATCAGAAGTGAAATTCAGCAGGTTCTGACAGATTCTGGAGAACCAGTAGCGGAAATTTTGACTAATTAGGAGAACCGGCAAATACCATCTCTGGCTGGCCCCAGAGTGGGGTGGGAATGAAGATTTTGCAGTATCCTTCCTTGCCACGCCCACCAAACCTCACCCACCAAACTGGTAGGGAAAAATTTTGAATTTCGCCAGTAATTCAAATATTAACCATATAGAAAGAGACTTTTTTAAGGACTATAGGTGAAATGATGTAACACACATATTCAAATTGTGTGCTCAGTTGACAAACATACTTTAAAAAATATAGTTACTACAGAACATAGCAAATACTATATTTAACTTCATGCATCACTAGGCCTTCAATAAAACCTAATAAGCACTAAATAAGTAATAACAAAAGTATGTTTTTTAAGCTTACTTGATCCAGAAACATGCCAGTCTTTACATTCCTTGATGGCAATATCATTGTCTAGGCTTATTTTAATTCTTCCACTATGAGCTTTGTTATCAAAGAGTATCTGTAGATATTGTGGAGATAGAAAAGATGCTATTATTCTTATTTCTAAACACTCATTAGTTCAGATAGAATCTGAATAGTTTATGCCTAATGCTTGGTAATAAAATCAAAATCTATATCTATCTACCTACCTACCTACCTTCCATCCATCCATCTATTTATCTATCTACTATTCTTCTCAAAAAAGCCATAAAGTCTTATAGTTAGCTTGAAGTATAACTTTGAAGCAGTGATGGCATATAAAAAGCATGTTTTGTAGAAAAGAACCGTTGCACTTACCTGAACGGTCTTCTCGCTGCACTGCAAGGAGAGTCCAACATGGGTTAATCTACAGCCTATTGGAAGGGACTGAGTTAAAAATTAGCATAAATAACCGGTCCAACCCCCATGTTGCCCTCTCTGGGTCAGTCTTATAATAAAACGAAGTCATAGTGCTAGAAAAACAAGGAAACTTTATTCAACTGATTCAACAGAATCCAAACTCAACTATGAATCGTCTAGTGACCCTGGGCCCGTTAGCCGGGTGGGTTTGGACTCTCCTTGCAGTGCAGCGAGAAGACCGTTCAGGTAAGTGCAACGGTTCTTCTCCACTTGCACTGCTTCGGAGAGTCCAACATGGGATATACCCAAGCTTTAAACCATTAGGGAGGGAGAAGGCTGGACCAGGGGCGCAGACTCCGTGCAAACTCTCTGCAACACTCTGCGTCCAAAGGCCGCTTCAGCTGAAGCGAAACTGTCCAAACGGTAGTGCTTGATAAACGTATTGGGGGCAGTCCAGGTTGCTGCCCTGCAGATATCTTCAAGGGGGGCCTGTGTCGCCCAGGCCGCTGATGTGGCTGCACTTCTTGTAGAGTGGGCCGTGATACCTCTAGGTATTGGTGCCGACCTTGATTTATATGCTATGGCGATGCAGGAGCGTATCCAACAACTGACAGTCTTAGAGGATACTTTATTCCCCATGGATGCCGGGAAGTAGGAAACGAACAGGGCCTCTGTTTTCCGGAAGGAACCTGTCCGTCTTATGTATATTTTGATGGCACGACGGACATCAATCTTGTGCCACTTTAGTTCCAGTGGATGTGACCCTTTGGCACAAAAATCCGGAAGGATGATGTCTTGTGACCTGTGGAAGACAGTGTTTACTTTTGGTAAAAAGGTAGGATCAGGCCTCAGGACTACATTGTTTGTATGAAAAATGCATAAGTCCGGTCTGATTGACAAGGCAGCGAGTTCGGATACTCGCCTCGCTGATGTGATTGCTGTTAAGAAGGCCGTTTTAAACGATAAGAGACGAAGTGGAATATCTCTTAGGGGTTCGAAGGGAGGTTCTGTCAAGGCCTGTAGGACCAGAGGTAAGTCCCATGTAGGGAATCTGTGAATGGTGGGGGGTCTGATGTTCGATGCCCCCCTGATAAAATCCCGAATCCATGGGTGTTGTGAAATTGGGCGAGAAAAGTCCATTTTAAGGATTGTGGCTATAGCTGCCGTCTGCCTGCGAAGCATGTTGGGTGACAGTCCTTTGTCCAACCCAGCTTGTAAGAATTCTAGGATCTGGATTACGGATGGGTCCTGTGGGTCCTGATGACGGTTTCTACAAAATAAACAGTATGCCCTCCATGTGGCCTGATAAATGCGGGTCGTGGAGGGTCGGCGAGCTGCCTGCATAGTATTTATTACTTTGTCCGGTAGTTGTTCTCTCCTCAATCTCTCCCCCTCAAGTGCCACACGGCAAGACTCCACCACTGAGGGTCTGGGTGGTAAATCGACCCCTGTGTCAGGACCACCTTGTGGTGAGGGATTCGCCAGGGGGGAGAAATTGAAAGACCCATCAAGTCTGCGAACCAAGGCCTCCTGGGCCAGAATGGGGCCACCAAGAGGATTTCCGCTTGTTCTTGCAGCAGTTTGTTGATTACCCTTGGGATCAGACAGACTGGGGGAAAGGCATATAGCAGACCCTCCGGCCACTGGCATGACAGGGCATTGATCTGCTCTGCTCCCGGCGAGGGGAACCTTGAAAAGAACCTGGGCAATTGGTTGTTGTGATGGGTGGCAAACAAATCCACCTGTGGTGTCCCGTATTTGTGAATGATCTCCATGAACAGATCGTTGCCCAGGCTCCACTCCGCCGGATTTATGGTGGTCCGGCTGAGCCAGTCTGCTTGAAGATTCGAGATGCCGGATATGTGTTCCGCCCTCAAGGATGATAGGTGTTGTTCCGCCCATTTGAACAGGGACTGGGATTCCCTCATCAGGCGACCCAATCTTGTGCCGCCCTGATGGTTGATGTGCGCCCTTGTCGCCACATTGTCTGTGAGGATCAATACGTTCTGACCTCTGACCTGTGCAGTGAAATGTCTGAGAGCCAGGTGAACGGCTCTGAGCTCCAGGTAATTGATGTTTGGGCATGTGAGCTCCTCTTCGGTCCAAAGGCCCTGGGCCACTCCCACCTCGGAGTGCGCTCCCCAGCCCGAGAGGCTCGCGTCCGTTGTTATGGTCATCTCCTGTTGTGGCAGGAACGGTGATCCCTGCGTGAGGGCTGATGACTTCCACCAAGGAAGTGATTTCCTTACTTCGTGCGAAATTGTCACTGATGCGGACGAGTGACTCGTTCTGTTCCTCTGAAAGGGAATGAGGAACCATTGCAGAGGCCTGGCATGGAGCCTGGCCCAAGGTAGAATGTCTATACAAGATATGAGTACCCCCAACAGTTGAGAGAGGAAGGCTAAGGTCGGAGAACGGTTGCATTGTAGCTGTGTGACCAAGGTTTTGACCTTGGCTTGTCGTTCTGCTGAAAGGAAGACCATGCCGGATGTGGTGTCTATGTTGGTGCCTAGGTGAGGTAGGTACCTTGTTGGTGTAAAGTGGCTCTTTTGATGATTGATGGAGAAACCGAGGTGTTCTAGTGTCCTCATGGTTTCTGTTAGGTCGTGGTGAGCCCGTCCAGGACTTTTGGACAGGATGATGATATCGTCCAGATACGCCATGAGGCGTAGTGGACGAGACCTGAGATGAGCTGTGAGTATGTCCAGTAACTTTGTGAATGTCCTGGGTGCAGATGATAGGCCGAAAGGCATGGCCTTGTACTGGAAATGCTGGTTGTCGAGGCAAAACCGAAGGTATTTCCTGTAATCCTGATGTACTGGGATATGCAGGTAGGCCTCTTTGAGGTCTATCGACGTTAACCAATCCCCTTGGCGAATTGCTGCTAATATTGTCTTTAGGGAATGCATCTTGAAACGCCGATATTTGAGGTATATGTTCAGTTGCTTCAAGTTTAGAATGAGGCGGCAACCACCGGAGGCCTTGGGTACTATGAACACGATTGAATAGTATCCCCGCCCCTCCTGATGGGACGGGACCCTTTCGATGGCGCCTATCTGGAGAAGGTGGTTGATCTCGTGATACAGAAGGTTGTTCTTGAGGTTGTTGAGGGTTGTTGGGCATTGCAGGAACCTGTTGGGAGGTTCCTGAATAAATTCCAAAGTGAGACCTTGAGCTATAGTTCTTAGAGCCCAAGAGTCTGTAGATATGGCTTCCCAAGAGGCGGTGAAGTGTTGTAGCCGTCCTCCTATAGGAAGGTTCTCGATGGAGTCATTTGTTCCTTCTATAACCTCCTCTGCTGGAGCCTCTGTATGGTCTCCTTGATTGTTGGAATTGTTTATTCCGGTCTCCAAAGCCACCCCTGTCTGCTCTGTACGAAGTTTGAGAGTATGACCCCTGAGTGTATGACCTTCCAACCTGGGGTGCATTGGAGGAGGTCTCTGCCCGAAAGGGTGGACGTCTGAAGTATGGTGTGGTCCGTCTGTCTTGCCTCCTATAGGTTCTGGGTAAGACCTTCTTCTTGTCTTTATCCTCTATGAGGACCTTGTCAAGAGATTCACCAAACAATTTAGCACCATCAAATGGGGCTGAAGCCAGACGCCATTTGGACTTGGCGTCAGCTTGCCATGTCCGGAGCCAGAGTAAGCGTCGAGCCGACTGATTTGCTGCTAGAGCCCGTGAAGAAAGGCGGGATGCCGATAAAGTGGCGTCCGCGGAGAACTCTGCTGCCGCTAATAGCTTGTTGAGGTCTTGCCTCAAGCGGCCATCTTCCGGTCCTAATCTCGTGAGCATGTCTTGCAGCCAAAGGACCGACGCCCGGTTAAAAAATGAAGCAGCTGAGGCTGCTTTGAGGGCCCATGCATTCATTTGATGGGCCTTTTTGATTATGCTCTCGGCCCTCCGGTCTTCTGGTCGTAGGCCGTCTGCCACCTCTGATGGCACGAGTGCATTAGAAACAAGAGCCGCTACAGGGGCATCGACAGATGGGAATTCCAGTAAATTCTCCAATTCTGGTTCAAATGCATAGAATTTCCTTTCTGAGACTGTTGGGCCTAGAGCACCCGCTGGGTATTGCCAGGGTCTTTTAACATTGTCCAAGAACAATTTGGGAGCAGGTATACAGTCTGCATCCCTCTGGGTTTCAGTAAGTACCCTTGAGGTCGGTTGAGTGATCGCTGCCTGGTCAGCGGGCTTGCCAGGTGCATCTGAGGCGATAGTTAGCTTAGCCTTGTTCAAGAGCACACGAAAAATAGAGGGCCTAAAGAGGCCAGTATATGCCGGGGGTTCTGGAGGTACACCCTCATCCTCTGATAGGCCATCATCCGGATCAGAACCATGCTCCCTAAAGCCCATGTCCTCCTGAAAGGATTCGTGCGTGGGAGATGGGGGTGCCGGAGCTGCCCATATATTCCTCTGGACAGATGGAGAAGGGCGAGGCGAAGCAGGGGGGGCACTGGGCATGTGTTGTTGGGCCCCAGCCACTATGCCATGGGAATAGGCCGAAGCAATCATGTCCTGCAATGCAGGTGGCAGGCGTTGCCAGGTGTCTGGGGAGGATCTGAGGCCAGCTGCTGTCGGGGTGAATGAGGCAGTTGGCATTGGTTGAGATGCCATGTGCCATGCCGGGGAAGAAGAAGAAGAAGGCCTGGTAATTTCTGGCCTAGTTGGCTCTGCCACCTGGGATGCACCCCCAAACCTATCCGGTGACCAGTCCCGATCAGTTGCTGATCCCATGCCCTCCGGGAGCCCCGGGGGGGTAGTACCTGTTATAGGTGCATTTTGTGGCATGGCAGCTTGCTTTTGCGCCTCCAATTGCTCCTCCAGGGCTTTGATGCGCCTTTCAGCATCTCTCATTGCAGAGGAGGTTTGCGAAGATTTAGACTTGGGCTTGGAAGAGTGAGACTTCTCCTTAGCTTTTGTGATCGGGGCCTCAGCTGTCCCCTGTTGGGCTGGATCGGCCATGAGGATGATTATAAGGCTCCGTGAGACCAGCAGGTAATTATAGCTGCGTTTGAGCAATTTGGTCAGTAAAAATGGCCGTCGCTATTATGTTCCGCCTCTTCCTGTTACACAGGACATCCGGGCGATATAATTGGGTAATCGGGCTGTCCGTCAACCCTCCAAGATGGCGGCCCGGAGCTAAGCCTCAAAATGGCGGCGCCCTGTGTTTGGCGCCTTTATTGTCATGGCCGCGCCCATTACAGCTGCCGTTACGAACGGCGATGATCTTTCTCGGGCTTCCTGGCTCGGCGCTCCGCTCGCCGGCTCGTTTCCCAGCCACGGCTTTTCTTCCCTGGCGGGAAATTCAAATATCCTCTTTTCGTCGTGTCCGGCTCCCGATGGTCGCTCCGAACAGAGGTATGGCCGCGCAGGCCGGGGACCTCGTTCCTTGGGCGACGCCCGGTCCTTGGAGCTGTACCCTCGCAGGGAAGAGGCTCCGACCTGGGTGAAGAGAAGTGGGCATAGCTCCGCAGAACCAGGGGCCCAAACTGCCGAAATACATCATCCAGTCTCTGAAAGACAAACAGAAAAAAATTTTATGTTAGTGAATATCTTAATATGCTTTATAATAAAACAATAAAAACAGTAAAAAGTTAAGCAAATGTACAAGCTAAAACAACAAGACTACAAGAGTCATAGGAGGAAAAACTCATGAGTCCCTCCACTATGACTGAGTTTTTTAGACTGACCCAGAGAGGGCAACATGGGGGTTGGACCGGTTATTTATGCTAATTTTTAACTCAGTCCCTTCCAATAGGCTGTAGATTAACCCATGTTGGACTCTCCGAAGCAGTGCAAGTGGAGAACAGAAAATGCTTGGAGTTAGTTTAGTTCTGTCAGTGTACCATTCTCCCCCAAATCTAAGCAGTTTAAAAATAAGGTGGAGAAATAGAATAAAGGAAGACTATATCTGAATAATCCTCGAACAAAACTTAACAAGAGAACATGACCCAATGTCTTCTATCTTTTTAATATTGTTTCAGAAATATTGCTATTCTTATCACTATTTGGGTTTTATTGCACTTTTCCATCTGAGGAGTATTCAAGTTGATCGCCAGCCACAGTCAACCAAAAATAAATAGAAACAAATTTTAAAATGTACAATTACAATATAGTTACACGCATAATAAAAGTATTAATATTATTGTTAATATTATTGTCAAAAAGCTAATACTATACAGAATTATGTTTTGAACTTAACTAAAAGAAGAGTAGGTGAGTTACCGCGAGAATTAATGTGAATTGTAGGACACAGACACAGACACACACACACAAAGAATAGCTGATTTACCAAATGGGTATTTGCAGCTGTGGGCAGGCAAATCTCTGGAAGCAATAAATCATTGGTGCCTGCCTCTTGATTAGTTTCAGCGTTATCATTTCACTTCATTCTCTACTTCTAAGTTGCTAATGTATATACTGCAATAGTCCACTTTAAGAAGCTGACACAATCTAGGCCCATTTCTCCCATCCCAAACCTGCCCTTCAGAAAATGACTACCGTATTTTTCGCTCCATAAGACGCAGTTTTTTTCCTCCCAAAGTAGGATGAAAAATCAGCGGCGTCTTATGGAGCGAAGCTGCAGGCAGGGAGGGGGGGGAGGCGCTGGAGCAGAGGGGGGGCGGCGATATACTCACCAAAAGTGTCCCGCCTCTGTCGCCGCCTCTCCTCTTCCCAACCCTGAAGAGAGCCGTGCCTTTCGGCCTCCGGGAGTGCTCGGCCGGGGGACGCCTCCACCGCACAGGTTTAGGAGGCAGAGCGGCACCGGAGGAGCGTTGGCGGTTCCGAGCCTTTGGGAAGGCTACGGGAATCGCTTCAGGAGGCGGGGAGGTCTCGAAGCACCGTTCACCGTGTCTTCGCCTCCGCGTGCTGCCTCCGCCCGGCCGAAAACAAAACGGCTCCAAAAGTCGGCCGGGCTCCCGGGAGGCGGTGCGCGACTGTTTCCTCTTCGCTGCAGAGCCACACGGAGGCGAAGACACGGTGCCCGGCCACGCTCCGCCTCCCGGGAGCCCAGCCGATTTTTGGAGCCGTTTTGTTTTCAGCTGGGCTCCCGGGAGGCGGAGCGTGGCCGGGCACCGTGTCTTCGCCTCCGTGTGGCTCTGCAGCAAAGAGGAAACAGTCGCGCACCACCTCCCGGGAGCCCGGCCGACTTTTGGAGCCGTTTTGTTTTCGGCCGGGCGGAGGCAGCGCGCGGAAGCGAAGACACGGTACCCGGCCACGCTCCAAAACAGCTCCAAAAATCGGCTGGGCTCCCGGGAGGCGGGGCGCGACTGTTTCCTCTTCGCTGCAGAGCTGTCGGGAAGAGGCGAAGACAACGGCGCCCTCCACTCTCTCTCCCTCTCTCTCTCTCTCTTTTTCTCTCTGTTGCCAGCGTGGTGAACGAGAGAGAAAGAGAGAGAGAAAGAAAGGAGGGGAGAAAGAATGAGAAAGAAAGCGAGAAAGTAAGCAAGAGAGAAAGACAGGGAAAGAAAGCAAGAGAAAGAGAAAGAGGGGGGAAGAAGGGGGAGGGAAAGACATAGAGGGAGGGAAGGAGGGAGAGAGAAAGAACAAAAAACAGGGAGGAAGGAAGAGAGAAAGGAAGAGGGATGGAGAGAGAGGGAATGAAAGATGAAGGAAGGGAGAGAGAAAGGTGGAGGGAGAGATAGAAAGGAGGGAGAAGGGGGTAGTTAGGGAGAGGGAAAAGGAAGGGCTTGGAGAAAGGCAGGGGGAAAGAAAGATAGAAAGGAAAGAGGGAGGGAGAGATAGAAAGGAAAAAGGGAGGGAGGAAAGAGGGAGGGAGAGATAGAAAGGAAAGAGGGAGGGAGAGATAGAAAGAAAAGAGGGAGGGAAAGATAGAAAGGAAAGTGGGAGGGAGGAAAGAGGGAGGAAGACATAGAAAGGATAGAATTATGGATGCAAGAACTTGCTCATGTGTGATAGCTACTTTTTGGCTCAAAATATTTTTGTTCTATTTTCCTCCTCTAAAATCTAGGTGCGTCTTATCAGCAGGTGCGTCTTATAGAGCGAAAAATACGGTAATTACAAGTCTTCATCAGTTCAATTTTTTTTACTTGCTTCCTAGTTTATCTGCACATAAACAACCAAGCTCAGAAAGTTCCAAGGACTCCACCTCTGTACTTACTGTTAGTGTGAAATCATAGCAGTCTGGGAGTTCATGTTGTCGAATGGTCTGGAGATTAATGGCCTTCAGTTTGAACGTGAGTGTCAGAGTTACAAGTCTAGAACAGAGACCGGAGCTTTATTTCACCATTACCAAAAATGTTCAAGAATGCCAGCAACTTTTATTTCTCCTCACCTCTGGAAGTCCAAAGTAAAATTGAAAGGAGTCTTCCTCAGTGTCCCATTTTCTAGAGGTAGCATTGGCTCCACATAAAGACACTCTGTGGGAAGACAGATGCTTTACGGCATATAGAAAATACTCAATATTTAATAAGACGAGGAAGACAGAAAATCAGTAATAAGGAATCTGGTCACTAGTAGTCTTATCTAAATAATACCAGATGTAAAATCTTTCTTCATACTTGCAAGAAAAAAGCAGCTATGTTTTTTCATTAATTTAATGCATATATTTACTGAACTTCTGCCTTATGGGAATTCTTATTTGATAAAGAATCCCTGAAAATATCTGCTTGTTAAAAATAAACCCAAAAAGGAAATTTTATACTTGATCCACAGATCAGTACCCTAATACCCTAATTTCTATGGTTACAGGCCCTTCGACTTATGACTGTAGAATGATGTTTCAATGCAGTTATGAATTACTTCCATCTGAATAAAATGAAGAAACAGTAATTCAGAAAGTTCTTGTACTGTAATTATTTGTATATGTTACACATTGGTTCATGTAATTGCATACATATATCAAGAAAAGACCCTCAATCTGTCAACAGTCCTTTAATATCTTTCATACCCAAGAGGTTTAAGCTAAGATATCCTTACAGAATTCAGCTTTTGGTATTGTTTGGAAATGTTGTGCACATATGTTTACTACATTAGTTCGCTAAGAGATTATTATTTATGTCACTATTTCCAAACTCCAAAAATAAGTCACAATGCTTCTGAATTCTCATAACAGACACTACCAATAATTCTATATGTTCAGTAATCAATATTCATGTTGAACAGTTAAGACTGTCCACTCAAATTTATTCACAAAGTTTCAGAGGCCAGTAGAGTCAGCCAATATATTTTGGTATTTGCCTAAAGCACATAAACATGAATGGCTCAGGCAAGTAAACTAACTGGATTTGTAAGTGCATTGTAAGGTGACATTTTCTTCAATACTTCAGGGCAAAAGTAAGAGCGCAAAATAATCCACACAGCAAACATTTATGTCATCCAACAGGTTACTAATGCTTTCTATCACATGTCTACAGTCTGAGGGCACTGCCTCACTTTTCCTAATATATAGTTCACCGTGAACCTGAATCACCAATTAGTGTTGGTGATGTTTGCAATGTTGAGTTGGCAAGACACTTTTGTGGATGAGGGACATCAATTGCTTCAATTTTGATTATACTACAGTATCTTGCAAGTAGATGCACCCTTAACTCTGTTCAATAATTACCAGTATGAAGAACCTGCTTCAGATACAATAAAGTCAACACACTGGGCTATGAGTCAGCCATTTTTATCAGCAGGGTATCAGGCCACTTGGAAACTAAACCACGTACACCCTAAAGGTGCTTTTTCAAGAGGCACCTGGACTTTCTGGTTTTTCTTTCAAGATGTTCTGTTTCTCATCCATGAAGCTTCTTCAGCTCAGAGTTGAAGAAGCTTATTGGATGAGAAGCAAAACATCTTCAAAGAAAAACCAGAAAGTCCAGTTACTTCTTGAAAAAGCACCTTCAGGACAACCATAACCTGGATGACTGAGAATCTCCATAGATATAAACAATGTACGTCTATATGGAATATACTTGGTCTGAGTGAAGCTGACATCATTTGAGTGAAATGGGGCAAGGAATTAAATGAAGCACCACTACTGCAGTTTTCATGACTTAAACAAGACTCTAATGTACAAGTAGTCCTCACTTACTAATCACAGTTACTAAGTGATATAGTCATAAAGTGAAACATCCCATGACAGTTCCAGTGCAGTCATTAACCAAATCACCTCAGGTTGTTAAGCAAAATGGCATATGACTTTTGTGACTTCCTGCCATTTTCCACAATGATTCTGCTTGGAAACAAGCTTGGAAATGATTCTGCTTGGAAACAAGCTGAGAAGGTGACAATGGATGTTGCAATAGCTGCAAGTTCAGGGATTGGTCTTAAATATACCTTTTCACTGTTGTCGTAACTCTGAACTGTTACTGAATGAAGCAATTGCTAAGTGAGGACTATCTGCAGTAGTTGAATTTCTTCCTGTACAAATAAAACATCTGAAGTGTCTACCCATTATATTGTAATGATACTGGAAATTACTATGTGTTTGCTTTTAAACACTATGACTTTGCTCAAGTTGTCTCTCTTTCTGACCTCCGCCCACCCCACTCTCATTCTCCTTTCTCTCTCACACACAGAAACAATCTATCTGATTTGAGTCGTTCAGTATATCACCAGTTTCAATTTCTGGGTCAATATCGAAAGTGTCATTTCCAGGGCTGATAATTCCTCTCTTGTAGAAGTACTGACATATTGCCATGGGCGTCTCTTCTGATCCTTTCTTTTCGTAGGCGTGATTTCCAACCGAATTAGCACGCAGCTGTAAGAACTAAGCAACAAGGTACAACCAGTTAATGGAGCTGCCTGGTAATTAAAACTGAACTAATTGGAGACGCAAGAGAATGTCTGCGATGGAACATCCTGCTTTTCAGATTTATTGATCTCATGAATAGAATTACAAAGACTAAGGTTCAAATAAAACTCGGTGAAATGGATTCAGTCATAGAAAACCTCATTTTTATGGGCCAATTGCCTGTGTTACCTTTATCTCATGAGGTTACTATGGAATTAAAAGGTCTGCATCTCTTGCCTCATTAGAGCCAATGCAAGCTCTATGGTATAGGAAACCAATGTGATTTTCCTTCCATTCATATCTGTTTACATATAATGACTTGGCTTTTTCAAGCTTAGTTTAGGTTCAGTGTACAATATTTTATAAAATACTAGCTGAAAACCCAGCGCTACACGGGTATTTATAGACCTCAAAGCATTTGTCTGACAGGGAGCCATTGAGAAGGGTCTTTTGCCCCCTACTCCCATGCCTATCACCCCTGCCCTCCCCTTCCCATGTGATCTTCTTTCCGCTCTTTCTACAATCTTGGCACTTTGCCCCAAATCCACCAGGGGGCGTCGTCTGCCTCTAACAGGGAGTCATTGAGAGGGGCCTTTCTTCCCCCTACCCCCATGCCCATCACCCCTGCCCTGTCCCTCCCCCCTCCAACGCACTCCTCTTTCCCACCCTTTCTACAATCATGGCACTTTGGGCCACCTTCTGTCAAGAGAAGGGAATATCAAGTGCTTTCCCATTGGCCCAGTGGAGGGCAAATGTCATGGCTGGCTTTCTAGAGGAAGCTGTGACAGAAGTGAATCATAGACAATGTCCACTCTAGGACGCTGCACTCGCTCTCATTAATGGCCCAGATGTTTCAGAGTTATGCTGGAACACACACACACACTAAGGGGTACTAGGGTGTCTTACTCCCACAGTATTTGTTTCCAGAGGGTAAATCATCTGTGTACCAAGTTTGTTTAAAATTGCTTGAGTCATTCCAGACTTATGCTGGAACATACAGCCGATAGATGGATGGATGGATGGATGGATGGATGGATGGATGGATGGATGGATGGATGGATGGATGGATGGATGGATAGATAGATAGATAGATAGATAGATAGATAGATAGATAGATAGATAGATAGATAGATAGATAGATAGATAGATAAATATTACCTGGTTTATTGCGAAAGAGATCTGGTCATAGACCTCTTTTTGCGTGTACACTGCATAGGTGTCATCCATGCTGTCCATATAGCCTTTCAGGAATAGATGCTTAAAGGATACCGTGTTTTCTTCTTTAAATGTAACCACCATTTGATTGCTTAAACCAAAAACTACAAGCTGAAAATATCAATAGAAAGGGAATTCTTCAGCTAAAATACTCAAAAAGTCCATTCTGACCACAAGTACATTAAATTTTTTAATTGATGGAGCATTCGTAGCTACCGTATCTTTCAGAGTATAAGACACACTGGAGTATAAGACACACCTTAGTTTCGGGGGAGTAAAATAGAGGGGGGGAATCTACCTATCAGGTATTCATCTGGTTAGTGTTCTTAGTCAGTTCAGCTCGAACACATTATTTTATCCTCTGGTTAGGGCTGAAAAAGCCTTTTTCAGAGGGGATAGGAATGAAAGCAAGCCTGCAAAGACTTAGGGCTGGAAAAAACCTTCTTCGGAGGGCATAGGAAGCAGAGAAGATTGTCAGCACCTTGCTAGGGCTGGGGAAAAAAACTTTGAAAAAGTAACATTCAAAGTATAAGTCACACCCAAATGTTCAGCCTCTTTTAGGGAGGAAAAGGGTGCCTCTTATCTGTATATTCCGAAAAATACAGTAGTTCTACCACCATTCCCTACTCATTCTCTTGGTAGTTTCATTTTACCCTGAGAGTGTGAAAGGTAAATAAATCAGGAATTGAACATATAGGAAAAAAGAGCTGGGTACCATCCCTCCGATTTACAACTTTTATTTTCATTCAGTGGTCAAAGACTCCTCCTATATTTATGTAACTATATTCTTGTTACACTTAAAATTTAGCCCAGTTCAATATCATGACTATTTTATTCTTTTTGATCTTGGATCTGTTTTGCTGAATAAAAATATAATATAATATTAGTATAGTTCATATTGGACATTTTCATACTATATTCTGAACACACAGATTTCCTTATAGTTGGTGAACAATGAGGATTTAATTAGTAGAAGGCTGAAGAGTGACATATATAATAATGAAATGAAACTGCAACTATAATCTTGATATTGTTCATTGTCTCTACTTGACTAATAGCCTATTCTGTTCATTACCCCAATCCAGCATCCATCAAATATTTGGACTAAAAGTTCTATAATTCCTAAACGAGATAGCTATGTTAGCTGGCACTTATGAAAGTTCTTTTGCAACACAGATGGAGAACATATGATGAAGATACATATATTATTAAATTTGTCAATACTAAATACTTGACAAAAATATTTTCTTCCAAAATATTCAGTGTGTAAGAACACAGGTCATTTCAATACTTACAGATGGTCCTTGATTTACAATCACAATTATGACCAACATTTCTGTTGCTAAGCAAGGCAATTATTACATGAGTTGTACCTGATTTTATTTTTAAAAATGGGGGGGGGGGGCATGGTTTTTAAATGAATCACTGCAGTAATTGATTGAATTATGTGGTTGCTAAATAAATCCAGCTTTCCCTATTGACTTTGCTTGTTGGAAGCCAACTGGGAAGATTGCAAATGCAGGTCACATGTTTCTAGGATGCTGCAACCATCATTAGTACATGCTGGCTGTCAAGCGCCCAAATTCTAATTATAGTGGTACCTCGAGATACGAGTTTAATTCGTTCCGGACCTGCGCTCTTAAGTCGAGCAGCTCTTATCTCGAACGACTTTTCCCCATAGGAATTAATGTAAATAATTTTAATTGGTTCCAGCCCTCAAAAAACTCACAAAGTTAGTCTAAATTATGCAAAAAGACATTGCAAGAATAAATGTAACTTTACTTATTAATAAGATGATAAGCTGAGAGCTTTCCTTCCTCTTTTTACCCAAAACAATCAACATGGCAAACTTTTATTTTTATTCATTAAACTGTAGTTATTTATTCAACTTCACTGCCACCCAATCCTGTAGAGGGAGGAAAGAAGGGAGGAAGGAAAAGGAAAGCAAGAAATGGAGGGAGGAAAGGAAGGAAGGAAAGGAAGGAAGGAAGAAAGAAAGGAAGAAAGAAAGAAAGGGTGAAGGGACAGGAACAGAGGAAGGAAGCAAGGAAACTTATGAAAGGGGAGAGTAACTTCACTGCCACCCAATCCTGTAGAGGGAGGAAAGAAGGGAGGAAGGAAAAGGAAAGCAAGAAATAGAGGAAGGGAAGGTAAAAGAGAGAAAGAAAAAGAGCAAGAAAGAAAGCAAGCAAGAGAGAAAGAAAGAAAATGAAAGAGAAATAAAAATAGAGGGAGAATGAAAGAAATGGAAGGAAGGAAGGAAGGAGAGAAAGAAAGAGAAAGAAAGAAAGCAAGAGAAAGAAAGAAAGAAAGAGAAAGAAAGAAAGAAAGAAAGAGAAAGAAAAAAGAATGAAAGAGCAAGAGAGCAAGAGAGAAAAAGAAGAGAGAGAGAAAGAAAGAAAGAAAGAAAGAAAGAAAGAAAGGCAACTTCAAAGAAAGGCTCACTGAGCATCTCTCACTCTCTCTCTCTTTCTATCCCTCTCTCTTTCTCTCCCCCCTCTCCCCCTTTCCCTCTCTCTTTCTCTCTCTCCATCTCTCTTTCTCTCCCCCCTCTCCCCCCTTTCCCTCTCACCCCCCAGGCCGGCAGCGATGTTTTAAAACAGCCGCGCCGTTTGCGAACTAACTCCTGAGGTGCGGAAGTTCGCCTTTGGCGTTTGGGCCACTCGGAATGTGAAATTCAAAACAGCGTTCGGATCCCCCCACCCCCAGCAGAAGCCAAGGACCCCCAGAGTGGGGCGGCAGGGGAGGCGACCGCCTCTCCGATACGAGCCGAGAAGAGCCGGGCTGGCTTACTTTCCTTCCTTCCCGCGCTGATGCAGAGCCACTCGAACAAAGCGTCACGCCCCCCTGACGCTTTTGGCGGCAAAAGAGCCCAGCGTCGCTTCGGAAGCCGCCGAAAGCATCAGAGGGGCGCGACGCTTTGTTCGAGTGGCTCTGCATCAGCGCGGGAAGGAAGGAAAGTAAGCCAGCCCGGCTCTTCTCGGCTCGTATCGCGGAGAGGGGCGGCATACAAATCCAAGTAATAAATAAAATAAAATAAAAAAATGTCTCTCCTCTCCCAGCTCTTATCTCGAGTAGCTCTTAAGTCGAGCAGCTCTTATGTCGGGGTTCCACTGAATATGACCAAGCCCTTGTAACTTTAGACAGTTGCTAAACAAATGGTTATAAGTCGAGGACTGCCTGTATTAAGGTCTGAAAGTTTCAAATACCAACCGTACAAATGGTTCTAAAAACACAAGTCACTAAAGCAGCAGTAAATCAGAGGTTGTCACTCAACTGGTTATAATTTCTTGAATTTATATAGCAGTAGCTAAAAATGTGTAAGTAATAATTGTACTGCAGCTTTGTGTCTCACCTGGATAGTGACCATAGCTATTTTCAGAATTTGTATGCCCAGCTTCCACGGTTTCCTTCCTCGGGCCCAGAATTTTTCACAGGGATTCATAAAGAAAAATTTAAGTTTTCTTCTTAACTGATCTTCCAGAAGCTGGCACATTGATGCATGATGTTTTACATTGTATAAATGTTCATCATCCTGAGTACTGCAGCTGCCTACAAGCACTTCAGGATTTTCCATTGCTGGAATAGAAAAAAACATTAGCAATATTGGAATGATTAACCAAAAATGCTATGCATGTATTTGTGAGCATATCTAAAACTCAAGGTGTGATTGTCTCCTTTAACAACAAGAGTTTCAACTCTAAACTACAAGTATTACAGCACCTTCCATGCCAACTTATAGCCCATTGATGTTATTTCATCAACTAATCACAGCAGTGAAAAAGATATTAACAGTGAAGAAAAATGTGTTCTCCCACAGTTCTCATGTTCCTATCATAGAAAGCACTATTTTTGGAACCAAACATAAGGAGGTTTTTTCCATAAACACATTATTTTGTTTATCAGTTTTCCTGTTAAGATTTTACAGGATATTGTTTCACGAGTTATTTCTCAAAAAAATCTTCGACATTTCTCCCATCCTCCCCCTCTCTTACGTGCACATTTATCCTTGGCTCTTGCTTGATTTCTGCACCATCATAAAATGGCTGAGAATCACGGCTTCTGAATGGTCTAGAAGTCCAATAAATAATAACTGGGTTCTTTAAGACAGTGATTTTCAACCTTTTTTGAGCCATGGCACATTTTTTACATTTACAAAACCCTGGGGCACATTGAGTGGGGGGGGGGGGGCTAAAAATGTTTCTCTCTCTTCCTTCCTTTCGCTCTATTTCTCTCTCCCACCCTCTTTCTCTCCCTTCTTTTTTTTTCTCTCCATCCCTCTTTCTTTCTCTCTTCCTTCCTTCCTCTTTTTTGCTCTCTTTCTCTCTCCCTCCCTACCTCTCTCTATGTCTTTCTCTCTCCCACCTTCCCTCCCTCTCTTTCTCTCTCTCTCTTTCTTTCTTTCTCTCTTTCTTTCTTTCTCTCTCTCTTTCTCTCTCTCTTTCTCTCTCTCTCTCTTTTTCTTTCTCACTCTCTCTCTCTTGTTTTTTTCTCTCTCTTTCTTTCTCTCTCTCTGTCTTTCTCTCTTTCTCTCTCTTGCTTTCTTTCTCTCTCTCTTGCTTTCTTTCTCTCTCTTGTTTTCTTTCTCTCTTTCTTTCTCTCTCTCTCTCTCTTTCTTTTTTTCTTTCTCTCTCTTGTTTTCTTTCTTTCTCTCTCTTTTGTTTTCTTTCTCTCTCTGAGCTTCGCGGCACACCTGACTATGTCTCACGGCACACTAGTGTGTCGCGGCACACTGGTGGAAAAACACTGCTTTAAGACATGTATATTATATGGAACTCCATTCTATGTCTTACCGTCATACAGATCACACTTTCAGAGAAAAGTCACAGAACAAACCAATTTTTAAATCCAATTCCTTGAGCTAAGAAACTTTAGCACATTGAGGGAGTTCCATAAACAACTTCCTGGGCTTTTTAGTATTAGGAACCCTAGAAATTACAATATATTCTGTTTGCTCTTAGAGTACAGATGTCACAGAATCTGCTTAAACTTCCTTCTAATTCTATTGACCCTCTCACAGAAGGCATGTGAATTATTTAGTTCTGTATTTGCAACATTGGCCTTAATGTATTACAAATTGTTGTTAGAGGACAACAACAATGTTAAAAGCCAGTGTGGCTCCATTCCAAAATAAGTGTGCTCAGAGGCAGGTCTCTCATCTGAAAAATGGAGCTTTCTTCCATTCATGTCTGGGTAGAAAGACAATAGATAGGAAGTAGATCCACTGTGAGAATGAAGACAAGGTATTATCAACATCTTTAATACTGAAGATACCAGAAAACCAGGTTAACTAAATTCAAAGAATTTATTATTGAGAATTGTATGGTGCTCAAGAAATATAATTGCATTACTGGTATTGCTATGAAAAACACAAGAAGCAATATTTGGGGAACAGATTCCTACGCATACGAAGGACAAAGAAGTTAATCTATAAAGCAGTAGCTCACTTCCCTTCTCTTTCCCTCCTCTTCCCTGGTCCAGGATCTATATTATATGTGGCAGATTCCTCAATTCATCTCTTTCTCTTTCAAAAAGCACCAATGCACAATTGATATATTAAGATAAATGGGAGGAAAATCATTGTTATCTCATTTGACACTGGCATTTAAACGGGAAGTAATTTTGTGCTCATTCTAAAGCAGTACAAAAATATTTTCATATACTGTATTAAATTATTTTGTGGGACCTATCATATTTGTGCAAGGTGACTGTCTATTCCACAGGATTATTAATGTCATATCGATCCTGTAATACTGCCAACCCAACAGGGATGCTCATAATCTCATAAGATACAGCAAAACCCATGCAAATCCAAATTATTTATATAAATGTTGCAGTCAACTTATCAAATATAATGCTAAACATTTTCTTTATTGATTTCAATTGCCAAATCAGAGCCAGAGGAAGTAACTATATGCACAGAGTTAATTAGTGAATATACAGTCCATTTTTGGTATCATCATTTGAAAGTAATACGCCGCCTCCGAACTGATTTAACTGTTGCTCATAAAATCATACATCACAATGTACTACTCCCTGTTGGCGACTACTTCACCTTTAACAACAACAACGCAAGAGCATGCAATAGATACAAACTAAATGTAAATTGCTCCAAACTAGACTGCAGAAAATACAATTTCAGCAATAGAGTGGCCTGGAATTCACTCTGTTGTTTCTTCCCCCAATCCCAAAATCTTCAACCTTACATTATCTACAATAGACCTCTGCCCTTTTCTAAGAGGTCTGTAAGGGGTGTACATAAGTGCACCTTTGTGCCTACCGTTCCTGTCCTAATGTCTCTTTATCTTTTCTATCTCTACTTTATACTTATATTATGTTAAACATACTACAATACAATACTATATTTGTATGATAAATAAAATAAAAGAAATAAAGAAATAAATAAAATAATCAGAATTCAGAAAAATTTTCAAAGAACGGGAAGGCAATATTATACCGGTAATCAAATCCTTGAGTTGAATTTTATTCCTGATGACAACATAGGTAGATTCATAAAGTGGGGTTTTGTGTGGGGGGGTGGAGGGCTACAATCAGTGTGAAGGGCTACCAAACCTTTTACTACCACACTGTGGGCATTGTTTATGCAGGACGCCCTGCATTTCCTTTCATCATCTTTCAGTGCAAATTGGATGCTCTGGGGTGGAGCTCCATTTTTGCTACCCCACTGCATCCCCCCCGCCCCGGTCCGTGCAGTAGCCCACACCCGGCTACAATATGGAAATGGTCTTGCCATTGCATTCTAGGTTTTTTTTCAGCTAGTCTACACATGAGATCCTTCACAGACCAAGTGTTTCTAAGTGGTAAATACAAGTACGCCCTACTCCACTGTTCAACTAGACAAGATTTGTTGAAATTTTGATTTAGTTGGTCATACTTTTCAATTCAATACAATTAGTATATTTTTCATGTATTTATTAGATTTGTGTTTAGGAAGTTCAGAGTAGGTTTATAAATTAAATTAGAGTGGTAGATTTAGCTGGCCATCTATGGTTTGTCAACACTACTATACGAGTGTCTCATAGAAGCAGAATCTAAATTTCTGACACTGTCTCAATACTAGCCACTGATGATTATTATATCATACCCTATAACTAAAATCCATTTCAAAAAACTGAACTGTTCCAAGCTAAAATTAAAAAGCCAGATGAATTTGAAAAAGGGGCTATGATTAACTTTCACCACTCAGTTGAAGTTAAAAACAAAGTTCTAGAAAGCTTTTGTTCATTCACTTAGATATGCAAGTACAGTATTTTAACTTTTTCCACAATTTTGAAAATTATTCAACTATCCTTTAAATAAAAAATAAGCCTCCAGAAAGATGTGGATTTTTTTTCTTTGTAGTTATTCAGCATCATCATGTTTATGGGAATGATAAATAGCCATGATTCATCTGCATAACCAATAACATAGTATCATTCATTAAAATGATTTCAAAGAAAGGACATATAAAATTAACATTACTTCTATAATGTAACATAAGGCAACAATAATTCCATAGCAATTTTAATCTGAATGGAAGGAACATATTTTAGCATCATCCAGAGTTTTTTTTAATTTAAGAACTCTCTAAGTTGTCCAGTTGAAGAAACTTAACACCATTTACCTAAAAAGAAATCTACTGTACAAAGAAAGGGCATATAGATTTAATATTACCTCCACAATAAAACATACGACAGCAACACATTCATATAACTTTCATATACCGGTAATTTATTTGAATGGGAAGGAAGGGATTTGATTATTATTATTAATATTTATTATTATTATTTATTAAATGTGTATGCCGCCCCTCTCTGCAGACTCCAGAAGACCTCCCCAAATCCAGAAGACTTCCAATTGAAGAAACTTTTTAAAATGTTCATTTATCTAAGGAGGAATTGAAAGCAATGCCCATCTATCTAAGAACTTAACCTTAATTAGAATAATGAATATTTCCATTAAGTCAACATAGGCTTCCACTGATGAATTAAATTAGTTTTTAACAGTCGATCGCTTCTATACACATTGCTATCGGAGTGAAAGTATAATTTCTGAAGGAAAAAAGGATGCCACCTTCATGTTTAGATGGCATATGCATTTACGCCCAGAGTCCTTCAGGAGTTGGGCATCATATTATTTATTTCTTATTTATTAATTGGACTTTTATGTCACCCCTCCCCGAAGATTCAGGGTGGCTTACAACACATAATGAAACAATATATAACGTCCCAAATCCAGTTAATTTAAATTATAATCTTATTATAATTTATAATCGAGTCTGTGGAGAGGGGCGGCATACAAATCTAAATAATAAATAAATAAATTTAAAAAAACAACCCAAACCATAAAAAGTCAGTCAGTCAGTCAAATCAATCAATCAGCATGCAATTTTAGAAAAATCATTCCCTTCACATAGCAGCAAAAGTGGGAGGATGCAAACTTAAGAGTTTGTCCCAAATAAAGCATCCCTTTTGAGAAAAATGAACAAACGTGATATTAAATAAATATTAAATTATTCTTCTTATTATTTTAAAAATACTCAAAAAATCACCCAATCAAGAGGGAGAAGAGGTTTTTTAGTTCAGCAGAAAGGCTTAGAAAAATTCAATTCAGTTCAATACGTTGCTCTCTTCCTCCTTCCAGCCACAGCTCTCAGTCCTGGAATTTTACCGCTTCGTCCTTTATTGGTCCGTCGTCGAAAGATTATCGGGGCCACCACAAAAAAGCAAGCTTCGTCGCCGGGAAGGGTCTGCCTTAAAAACACGGTCAGACCCTCTCGATGGCCTAGTTCCATAATTCAGAGGCGGATCCCATCCGAAGCAGCCCCATTTTTTTCGCCTCTCTCTGTGCTCAGGAAGCCCCTTCCTCCCGCCATCCCAAGGAAGGACAGAAGCGGCCGCCGACCCCAGACTCACCTTCCCAAAAGAAAGGCCGCCCCTTGAACTCCTACAGCCGGGCAGGGGAGGGCCTTTTTTTAAAAAAAACCTCCTACTTCAGCCCTAGCAGGTGAAGCTGGTTCCTCGAAGCGAGCGAGGGAGCGAGCGCCGGGCTTGCCTTACATCGCCGCCGGGCAGAAGAGTCAGCTGAGCCGCGCGGCAAAGGCGAAGCGACGCAAGACGTCGGCCTGACTCTGCTACCACAAAGCCGCGTCTGGGGAGCATCCCCAGAAAAAGCCGGGCGATGAGCAGCCGGCGGAAAATTGCAGGAGGCAGAAGCTGCTCCTCTGCGCCGGCACCACGTGACCGAGGCCGGCTTCTGCCGCCAGCCTCGTCAGCCGCCTCCTCCTCCTCCTCGCCCAAAGGCAAGGAGAAATCCGAGGCCAGTCAGCCGCCCCGCCCGGGCGCAAACCGCAGCAGGCCTGACGGGTTGTTTGGAGAGAAGGCGGCACCTGAGTTCCCTCGCCCCGATTCTCAGCTGCCTTTGTCTCTCTCCGGACCAAATCTCAACCAACAAATGCTCTGTCCTACACATTGGCAAATAGATCACCAAATACAGGCTGAATAAACAACACCTTGCAGACAACCCTCACTCGCTAAGGACCTTGGAATACTCATATTCCAAGGCTAATATGAAAGGCTAGTATGAAAATAAGGAACATAATATCAGTCTGTCAAATATAAATTGAGTGAGGATAGGAGCCACTCAGGAAATGGACAAAATAAATAAATAAAATAAATAAATATTAAATGCCCTAAGTGTCAAAGCCCACTGCAAGGACATCGCCAAAAAGGCTTCAAGAGTTGTTAACCTAATCCTACATAGCTTCTGCTCCGGTAATCTCATACTAGCCAGAGCATACAAAACTTTTGTCAGACCAATCCTTAAATACAGCTCATCTATCTGGAACCCGCATCACATTTTGGACATAAACACTCTAGAAAATGTCCAGAAATATGTCCATTCCTCTACTCACAACAGAATACCCTACGCAACTAGATTTACAATCCTAGGTTTAGAAAGCTTAGATCGATGTCAGCTAAAACACGACCTAAGTATAGCCCATAAAATCATCTACTACAACATCCTTCCTGTCAACAACTACTTCAGCTTCAAACACAACAACACATGAGCACATAACAGATACAAACTTAAAGTAAACTGCACCAAACTTGACTGCAGGAAATATGACTTTCATAACCGAGTAGTTAATGTATGGAATTCACTACCTGACTCTAGTATCATCATCTAACCCCCAAAACTTTACCCTTAGACTATCCACTGTTGACTTCTGATTGTTAAGATATCAGTAAGGGGCGTGCATAAGTGCACCAGCATGCTTTCTGTCCCCTGTACTAATGTTTCCTCTCTTATTAGTATCATGTATATAAACATTGTTATATCTTTGTATACTACCAATATGTACTTGACAAAAACAAACAAATAATAGAATAGAATAGAAAAGAATAGAATAATAGAGCTCCACAAGAAATGATAATTAGTGAAAAAAATTAAGCTATAGCAATATTTTAAGAATAAAAATTGAATTAATTGGTGGTTGGCCCAGGAGACAAAACTAGGGGATTAGGTGACATTAGAGTCATGTAACATATGCCAAGGTTATACAAATTATAAACATAGCAATGAAACAAAAATAATAATTTGAGAAGTGGCACCGCTAGTATGAAAATAAGGAACATAATATCAGTTTGTCAAATATAAATTGAGTGAGGATAGGAGACACTCAGGGAACGGTATTAGAGGGAGGAAGAGGAAGTAGAAGGGGAAGTTAGAGGAGTGAAAAGAAGTAGAAAATATAGAGTGTTAATAGAGGATGAATGGAGGGAAGGAGAAAGGGGAGAGAAGGAGTAAGAAAGTAGGAAGGGGATGAAGGTTGAGAGAGAGGAGTGTTGGGTCAGACTGAAGAATAAGAGTTGAAAAGGGTGCAAAATAAGATATTGGTTTATGAAATATTGAAAATGTATATATATCTTTTTTTTTTTTTTTTTTTTTAAATCTCTTTATTAATTTTTCTTATGTCATTCCCATCACTTATTATTTTGAATTACAGATTATACATATTCTCAGTTAACATTCTGACAGTAGGTTTTGACCGGTTTTCTTTCATTATATACATTGTATTTTATATTTTTAAATTCTAAAATCTATTACGTTCATTAATTATACACGGTAACTGTAGGTCGTTTCAATTGTACTGTTGTTTCATATTATGTTGCTTTTATGTTCTCTTTTGAACCCATTCGTGCCATTTTTGCCATGTTCTTTTTGATTCTATTAATTTATTTCCCTTAATTGAGTTCGTGAATTCGTCCATCTCTACACATGCATATATCTTATCTATAATTAAATCTTCCGTTGGTATCTGATCACTTTTCCAGAGTTGTGCTATCGCAATTCTCGTGGCGGTGTTAATATGTGTTGTGAGGAGCATTGTTTGTTTTGAATAATGTTTTCTCCAAACTCCTAAAAGCATAGCTTCCGGTGTGAGTTCTATTTCCTCTTTCGTGATCTCTGTGAGCCAAGTATGAGTTATTGTCCAAATTTTTTGTATCATGGGGCAGGACCACCACATATGGAAAAACGTACCTCTTTCCTTTTTACACTTCCAACATGAGTCTGATAACGTTGGGTGGATCTTTGCTAATCTCGCCGGTGGGAGGTACCATCTGTAGAATAATTTGTAATAGTTTTCCTTATATGCTGCCGAAAGGGTTATTTTGGATATTGTGGTCCATGTTCTTTCCCAGTCGGCAATATGGATGGCGTGTTGCAGATTTTTTTCCCACGCTATCATTGGTGTTTTGGTCGTATCTTTTATTCTTTCCTGTTCTAAAAGTATTTGGTATATTCTGCTTATTTGTTTGTTTTCATTTCCTATCAGAATCTTATCTAATGGGTTCATAGATTTTTGAATACCGGGTGTTTGATTGTCTTTTTTAAATCTGGATTCTATTTGGGCGTATGTCCACCAATCCATTTTATGATTTAATCTTTCCAGTTCTTGTCTAGATTTGAGTTCCCCGTTTGGGTGTAATATGTCTCTGTACTGGATGGTTTTGGCTATGTCAATCAAATTTGGGTAGATGATGGCTTCCATAGTGGAAAGCCATCTTGGAATTTTGTCGTAGTGTTTATTTTTAATTTCGTACCAGGTTTTTAGTAGTGATTTACGGATCAAGTGCCTGTCAAATATAGTTTGTTTTTGCAATTTATCTTTCCATAAATGCGCATGCCAGCCTGTTTGTAAGTCATGACCTTCTAATACAAGTATTCTCTTATTTTTTAAGTTAATCCACTCTTTTATCCAAATTAGGCTTGCCGCTTTGTAGTATAATTTTAGATCCGGGAGCCCCAGGCCTCCTCTAATTCTATTATCTTGGAGATACACATATTTTATTCTTGGCCTTTTGTTTTGCCAGATGAATTTGGAGATGATTTTATTGATTTCTTTAAAAAAATTTGGTTCCAAGTTAATCGGAGCTGTCTGAAAAAGATATAAAAATTTGGGAAGAATATCCATTTTTATTACAGATATTCTGCCTAACATTGATATTTGTAGGTCTTTCCATTTCTCTAAATTTTTTTTGGTATCTTGCAATAATTTGTCATAATTGTCCTTTTTAAGTGTAATTGTTTTGTTTGTTAATATTAATCCTAAGTACTTCATTTTTTTTGTAGTTTGGAGTTTAGTAGTTTCTTCTAATTTCCTAATTTGTCGTATACTCATGTTTTTTGTCATTAACATTGTTTTCTGTTTATTTATTTTTAGACCTGCAAATTCCCCAAAAATTTCAATTTCTTTGATTAGCTCTGGGCCAGAGCTGGTTGGTTCTTCTAAAAAGAACACCATGTCGTCCGCATATGCCTGTAATTTGTATTCTTCTTTTTTAATTTTAATTCCTTGTATATTTTTATTATTTCTTATTTTATTTAGTAGTAGTTCCTGTGTCAGTATAAATAATAAGGGTGACATTGGGCAGCCTTGGCGGACTCCTTTTTCTATCAAAATTGGTTTTGTAGTGTCTCCATTTATTATTGCTCTGGCCTTTTGGGTGGTATATATATTTTTGATAATGTTTTCAAATCTGTTACCTAATTTTAATTCTCTAATTAACTCATTTAAGTATTGCCAATTAACATTATCAAATGCCTTCTGGGCATCCAGGAAGACAAGAGCTATTTGTTTTCCTGGATGGGCTTCACCATATTCTAAGACGTCTAAAACTGTCCTGGTGCAGTTGAAAATTTGTCTGGAGGGTAGAAAGCCATTTTGGTCTGTGTTGATGATTTTATTTAATATTTCTTTTATTCTGTCTGCTAAGATTACCATAAAGATCTTATAATCCGCGTTAAGCAGAGAAATTGGTCTGTAGTTTTTTATTTTCTGTTTGTCTAACCCCTCCTTTGGTATCATCGTTATGTATGATTCTCTCCAGGATTCTGGAATTTTTGCTTGTTCTAATATTTCATTGTATGTCTCCAGTAATATGGGTTCAAATAGATCTTTATTTCCTTTATAGAATTCCCCCGGGAGTCCATCCGGCCCTGGGGTTTTATTGTTTTTTTGTTTTTTTAATGCTAATTGGATTTCTTGTAAAGTAATTTTTTCATTTAAAATTTGTTTATCGAGTTCTTCAATTTGTATGGTATTATTTTCTTGTATGTATTTAGTAATTTTTACCATTTCGATTGGTTCTTCTTTATATAGGTTGTTGTAATAATCTTGTATTATTTCCTTTTTCTGTTGTTCCATGTGTTGTATTGTCCCGTCTTTATCCTCTAATTGATAAATTAATTTTTCGCTTCTCATTTTTTTGATTTTCTGTGCAAGCCATCTACCTGGTTTGTTAGCTGTTTCAAAGTATTTTTGTTTCGTTTGTTTTAAATTTCTAATAAATTCTTGCTGTTCTAATATATTTATTTTGGATTTAGCTTCCCTTAGTGATATTTGTGTCTGTTTGTTTGTTGGGTTTTGTTGAAGAGTTTTTTCCAGGTTGGCTATTTTATTTACGTAGTGATTATATTCTGCCTTCTCTTCTTTTTGTTTTTTAGCTGTATATGATATAGTAACTCCCCTAGTATATGCTTTCAGTGTGTCCCATAGTATTTGAGTTGAGGTGGGTTGTTTCTTATTTTCCTCTAGAAATAATTTTATTTCTTTGTTTAGCATTTCTGTATATTTTTCATCTCGAAGTAGGTTTGTATTTAATGACCATCTTCTAAATTCTTTCTTTTCCCCCTGCCAAGTGATTGTTATTGGGTTATGGTCAGCCCACGTATTTGGTTCTATGTCAACAGATTTTATTTTTTTGTGCATATTCTTACTTAGCCATACCATATCTATCCTAGAGAAAGAGTTGTGTGGGGCAGAGTAGAATGTAAATTGTTTTTCATTTGGATGTATTAATCTCCACATATCTACCAGATCTAGTTCATCCGTCATTTTCTCAAATGTGGTTGGTAGTGTGGCTCTTTTTATTTTACTCTTGGTTTCTATTTTGTAGTCCAGTTTTTGGTTCACTATTCCGTTATAGTCTCCTATTATACATATATTTGTTTGGTTAAATTGTAATAATATTTCATGTATTTTTTTATAAAATTGTTTCAATTCATGATTTGGTGCATATATATTTACTAATAATATTTTCTCTCCTTTGATTTCTACTTCTACTATAATATATCTTCCTTTTGGGTCAGTTTTTATCTCTCTTGGGTTTAATTCTTTTTTCACATATGTGGCTACCCCTCTTTTCTTTTCTTTTTCATCTAGAGAAGTGTATAGCTCTCCCAATTTGGTGTATTCTAAATATTTTTTGTGTGCAAGTTTGATATGTACTTCTTGTAGACATATTATCTGTGCTTTCTGTTTCAGGAGTTTGGAGAAAACCTTTTTTCTTTTCTGATTGTTGTTGAGACCATTTATGTTTATTGAAATTAGTTTAGTTCCCAGTGGCATTTAGCTTTGAATGGGTAGAAAGAGAATATATAAACAAGAATAAAAGAATAAAAGAAAGAGGGCTTTTCCTTCTTGGTTGTTTTTAGTTCCTTTTGTTTGTTTGTTTCTATTTGTCTGCTGCTGCTGCTGCTGTTTGGGATCTGGTCTTAGCCCCTTCTTCCCTTTCTCCCTCTCCCCCCGTCTCCCCCGTCCTTCCACCTGTTTGTTTGTCAATTTCAATTTCTTCTTCTTTACTAGATTCTAAGTTGCTTCTCTCCTTGATTAGTTTCCACCCATTGCTTCTTGTCCTACCGTCAGGGCTTTGGAGAATAGCTTGACTCTCTCCTTTGTGACAGCCTCTGAGATATTGGAACACTGCTATCATGTCACCCCTAGTCCTTTTCATCAGACTAGACATACCCAGCTCCAGCAACCATTCTTTGTATGTTTTAGCCTCCAGTCCCCTAATCATTTTGTTGCTCTTTTTTGCACTCTTTCTAGAGTCTCAACATTTTTTTTAAAGTTGTGGCAACCAAAACTGAATGCAATATTCCAAGTGTGGCCTTACCAAGGCATTATAAAGTGGTATTAACACTTTGTATGATCTTGATTCTATCCCTCTCTTTATGCAGCCTAGAACTATGTTGGGTTTTTTGCTCACTTATTTAGTTAGATAATGTCCAAATTCAAATCTATCAAGATCCTTCTATATCTTAAGCTTATCTTCTGAAGTGTTGGCTATTCCTGCTAGCTTGGTGTTGTCCGAAAATTTGATGAGTTCTTCATCTAAAGGGGCGGCATATAAATCCAATAAACCTAACCTAACCTAACCTATACGCTTATCCACATCATTGATGAATATGTTGAAGAGTACTGGCCTTAAAACAGATCCATGGGGTACCCCACTGTATATGTCCCTCCATGTAGATGCAGTTCCATTGACGACTACACGTTGAGTGTGGAGTACAGTGATACCTCATCTTACAAATGCCTCGTCATACAAACTTTTCGAGATACAAACCCGGGGTTTAAGATTTTTTTGCCTCTTCTTATAAACTATTTTCACCTTACAAACCCACCGCCGCCGCTGGGATGCCCCGCCTCTGGACTTCCGTTGCCAGCGAAGCACCCATTTTTGCGCTGCTGGGATTCACCTGAGGCTCCCCTCCATGGGAAACCCCACCTCAGGACTTCCGTGTTTTTGTGATGCTGCAAGGAATCCCAGCAGGGGAATCCCAGCAGCGCAAAAATGGGCACTTCACTGGCAACGGAAGTCCAGAGGTGGGGTTTCACAGTGAGGGGATTCTCAGTGAAATCGCAGCATTGCAAAAACACAGAGGTCCGGAGGTGGGGTTTCCTATGGAGGGGAGCCTCAGGGGAATCCCAGCAGTGCAAAAACAGGCGCTTCGGCTGGCAAAAGGGGTGAATTTTGGGCTTGCACGCATTAATCGCTTTTCCATTGATTCCTATGGGAAACATTGTTTCATCTTACAAATTTTTCACCTTAAGAACCTCATCCCGGAACCAATTAAGTTTGTAAGACAAGGTATCACTGTACTGGATTAAAGTGACTTGTCATTAAACATGCTGCTAACCCTGTTTGGCTAGCCTTACTAGTGCCCATCTGAAATTTGCCCCTGGTGTTTATGGGTTTTCTGCTGTATTGCTCAGTGTTGGTAGACTTACACAATCTACAACAAAGGAGTACACTTTCAAGCAACTAATGAACATGACATAAATCAATAAAAACAAAGCATAGGCGCCGTGTCATATTTAATAAAACAGTTAAGGTCATATAAAGCCTAGGTTTTTTTAGAGAAGCTGTACCCAATCTGGTGGCCTCCATGTGCACTGGACTTGTAACTCCAAGACACATCATACATGAAGGGAATTCTCCATTGTAGAAGCCTGTTCAAAAATATTGAGGACTTTCATCTTCCTGAAATGTCCAATGAGCCATTGAGGCTCTGAATTATTTTATGGATGAAACATCCCAAAAAGGCAGATCAGAGAAATGCAAGGTAAATAAGGCCAACCAACAGAGTTGACTTTTTCCTGTCCTGTCCTGGATTATAATTCCCATACTCAAATGAAAATACAAATTATAAAAGTGGAATTCTTCAGGCAAAATAGATGGCTTTTGGGACTATTTAACTTGCTCATATTGCATTTTAGGAATTGAATATTTGACTCATCGTGCACACAAAGTTCCATATAATTCCAATAAATTTTATTTTATTTCAGATCTTTGGAGCTAGACTTCACAATGGTTATTGAATGATAATGAAAGACACATTATATTATAATTACTATTATTTTCTTTGGATTATCACATTAAACCAAACCAATATCTGTGCCAAAGAGCTTATAAACGTTCAATCTTGAATCTTGGCAGAGTTAAAAATTGTACAAAGATTCACTTCAAATAAATCCAATAACTCATCAACAACTTGACCCAGAACTGGGCATATCATCTGCTCGGATTAGGATTGATTGATAGATGTGTTCAGTGAAGGGCTACCAAAATTTTTACTACCACAATATGGGCATTGCTTCTGCAGGACACCCTGCATTTTCTTTCAACATCTTTCAGTGCAAATTGGGTGCTCTGAGGTGGAGCTCCATTTTCACTACCCCACTGTGTCCCTCCTCTCCCCGTCCGGGCAATAGCCCACCCCTGGATGTGTTGCCCATCTACTTCCACTCTGTTGTGCAATCAATTGTGCAGACTGGGGGCGCTGTTAGATTTGCTATAGCTTCTGGATGTTCAAATGATAGCATTGTCTATTTTATATAGCAGATAACTCAACATAATCTTACACTTGAAAACTATAGTTATTGCATGGCCTGTGAATCAAAGCCATATATTGTGAACTGTCGTTTTTCCATTTTTTTCTAAATCCAATTGAGAATTCTAGTTCTTACCTATACAATTATAAATATTTTATGACTAGAATTTCTGAAAAACTGTTTCCACACATTTGAATCTGAATGTAATTTGGAGCCCAGTTGCATATATCAATTACTAAACTCGCTAAATTGGGCTTAGTGGAAAACACCTTGTTGAAATTTCCTTCTCAGAGATGATAGATAATTAATGATAGGCAGCCCAGTTACTTCTTGGCTACATAAATTTGATCAATCAATCAATAAAATAAATCAGCATTCTCCAAAAGGACTCTTGTATCTTGGCACTTTAATTTCTCAATTCCCAGCATCAATTTCTGACAATGTGTAATTTAGCCTAGATTATTTGAAGTGCTAAATGAACAGAAAAGCAATTTTTATAACAGCTCAAACATTACAAAAGAGTTTAGAAAACAGCTTCATTAGCATCACAAATAATCTTGTTAATAAGGGCTATGAATTTTAAGTATGGCTACTAAATGCCGTAAGAAAAGTATCCTAAAATTTACTGATGTTATACAGAGGCTACATGTTGCAGTGTTAAGAAATTATAAAGAGAATTTGCCAATCTTGATTGATAATTTATCAGTGATCTCTTGTGGCTGTACTATGTTGCATAGCAATTTGTGAGTCTAATGAAATCTTGTTTTATCACTGAGAAAGATCTACTGTACTGTACTATCTTTGACTGTATCACTACAGGTGAAGCCAAAATAGAGCCAAAGTGTATTTAAGTTATTAAAGTGATTAGATCGGTTTAAAGGAAAAAGACAGCCATGTATCTGAAGAGATTTCCCCCCCAAAAAAATAATTATTAAAAAACCTATTATAAAGTTTTTTAATAATTCTTTTTATTATAAATTATAATTTTTTTAAAAAAAACACCAAAAAACTTTAAAAGTTTTTTATCCTATATCCTATATCGAGGGCTGGCAACAGAACAGAGGGAAATGATTACTGGAAAGCAACATCGGTACATTCATTTCGCACTTAACAACCAGTGATCCGAATCTTACATGGATTCAGGATCCAACAAAAGCAAATAAGCACAGTTCGCTCTTACACACCGACCGTTCATCGGCATGCTAAAGGCAAAAGCATGCTGGAACCTGTAGTTCGCTCTATGCTTTTGGCTCCGTTCTGCAAGAGGGGGAGGGCTAAGCGTAAAACAGTGTCAAACAGCTGAATGAACCCTGAGACTCGCTGGTAGTATTTTTGCAGCATTGCTGGCTTTTTGTCAATGGGACCCTAGGGCAGTGTTTCCCAACCTTGGCACCTTGAAGATATTTGGACTTCAACTCCCAGAAGGAAGGAAGGAATTCTGGGAGTTGAAGTCCAGCTGTCTTCAAGTTGCCAAGGTTGGGAAACACTGCCCTAGGGCATATAAACTGCTCAAAAAATAAATAAATAAAGGGAACGCTCAAATAACACATCCTAGATCTGAATGAATGAAATATTCTCATTTAATATTTCATTTGCACAACTATTCCATTTGCACAACGGCATTTGAAATTGATTGTAAATCACTGTTGCTTCCTAAGTGGACAGTTTGATCTCACAGACGTTTGATTTACTTGGAGTTATATTCTGTTATTTAAGTGTTCTCTTTATTTATTTATTTTTGAGCAGTGTATAAGAAGCTGAAACAAAAGAGTTGGTTCACCTTGATCAGGACCATCCTAAGTCATTTTGCTACCTAAAGTAGAGCCTATTTGCTACCTAAAGTAGAGCCTATATGTCCTTCCTTTGCGGGAGGAAGGAAGGAAGGAAGGAAGGAAGGAAGGAAGGAAGGAAGGAAGGAAGGAAGGAAGGATCATGGCATTCTAAACCAGCTAACACTGTAGCTTATTAGGTAAGCCACCTCGAGTCTTCGGAGAGGGGCAGCATACAAATCTAATAAATTATTATTATTATTATTATTATTATTATTATTATTATTATTATTATTATTAAACTAATATTTCAAATTCCTGACTTAAAAGTGTTTCTTAACCATGGCAACTTCAAAGTAAATAAACTTCAATTCCCAGAATTCCCTAGCCAGTATATTCTGGGAACTGAAGACCATCAAGCTTAAAGTTGCAAATATTGAAAACCACTGGTTTAGTGTGATGTGTGAACCCAGGTGTTATCTGGCTCTGATGGAGTTGAATAAACTGACAATCAAGTGGCAATATTTAGCTGACTTGGGGCCTGGTGCGTATTTGGATGGTAGCCCACTGGAAAATCCCAGGGCTATATGTTTTTTCTAGGAGGTGGGAAAATATCTTGGAGAAGACAGGAACAAATCACTTCTCTATTACTGATGAGACCATTATATAGACAATTTCCTGGAATCATCAGGAGTCAAATGTGACTCAAAGATGACTTTACATTTTCCTTAATCGAATGCAATTGATTGTATTAAAAGTCATTTCCTCCTGATTGCTTATTACCTCCAGGATGGAAAGGGCTTGTGCAATTTCTAGATTACACTTTCATCTTCTTGAGGAAATATCTGGAGACACAGATGAGGGAAGAAATATGAGGAATTGGGCAAATTCTGCAGCATTTTGTAGCATATTGAAAGCTACATATAATAAGAAGGAACAGTAATTTTAAGGTAGGAGACTAGAGTAGCATCCATAGGTTCAGGGGCAGGCTACCAACCACAGTCCTACCGGAACACACTGGGAGCGCACCACTGCAAGCGCACCTGGCATGCACCCGTGCCTGGTGCACAGTTTGGCTTCTGTGCATGTGCAGAAGCTAAATATTGTGCAAAGACGTGTGCATTATTTCCGGGATTTTTTGCTTCCATGCATGCTCCCCTCGCTGCACCACTCGCCCTCACTCCCCCGCTGCATTGCTCACCCTCGCTCGCTGCGCCGCTCACCCTCTCTCCCTCCGCCGTGCCCCTTGCCCTCACTCCCCTCGCCAGGCCCCTCGCCCCGCTTACCTGGATCACCTCCTGCAGGGGCTATGGCACAGGGAGCAGGGTGGGTGGCCCCAATTCTGGCCGCACGGCCTATTCTGTGCTCTCCCACACTGCAGGCATCTCTCCTGTGGCCCAGGAGATCAAAGAGCAGGCCACATGACCGGAGCTGGGGCAAGATGCTTTTGCTGCTGGCCCCAGCTGCTGCTCTAGGCGTGGCAGCAAGAAATCTCCTTCTGCATGCGTTCAAGCAAAAAACCCGTTAATTTTTACCACAATTGCGCCATTGCGCATGCACAGCGCATGCACATCCGACGGCAATGGAGTGAGCCTACACGCTCCATTTCCGTCAACGGAATGGCATGCCCCCTGTTCCGCCTGGGTGGGTTCTTCCCGGTTCGGACCAGATCACCCAAACTGTTAGCAACCTGCTGGTAATGTAATTTAGGTGTCATAGATCAGACTCTGTCTTTGCCGGTCTGTGCTTTCCACCATCTCTCTTTTTTTGGAATTTTCAGTGATTTTTTTGGTTGTTGTTTGCATGGCTTCTTCTCCTCTACTGTGGAAAAAGCCACCCCTCCTGCCCGCACGTTAATACCCACCTATATTTCTTCATCCGAAGCACAGCTGAGTGGGTCCACAGCTGTGTTTCGGCCTGAAACCACCTTCTGAGCATGTCCGGAAGTGAAATTGCAGGAAGGGACACGCGTGTATGAGTGTGGCACCTGCATTCGTGCAACATCACGATGCGCACCAGTAGCAAAGGTAAGTGGAACCCGCGCCTGATCCATAGATATTCTTAGTTTTCCCTCTATTTAAGAACTTAATTTGTTCCGTGACCAGGTTCTTAAGTAGAAAAGTTTGTAAGTAGAATAATTTTTTCCCATAGGAATCAATGTAAAAGCAAATAATGCATGCAAACCCATTAGGAAAGAAATAAAAGCTCAGAATCTGGGTGGGAGGAGGAGGAGGAAGAAGAGGAGGAGGACAGTCACTGCCCAGAGTGAAGGGAGCATTTCTTTTCTCTGGGCGCTGGCAGAGGTTTATTCCCTCTCCAAGCGCCCAGAGAAAGGAAAATGCTTCGTTCACTCTGGACTGCCAAAGCCTCCTTAAGCGCCACCGAAAGGCTCCTCTGGCAGTCCAGTAAAGCCCGAGATTTCAGGATTAAAGGGGGAATGGCAGGAAACTGGCCAGGCCTTCGTGCCGCTCTCAAATTCCCTGGGAAACCTTTCCGGCCTCGGGTTCTTAAGTAGAAAATGGTTCTTAAGAAAAGGGAAAAAGATCTTGAACATCCGGTTCTTATCTAGAAAAGTTCTTAAGTAGAGGCGTTCTTAAATAGAGGTACCACTGTACTTAAGTGTTGGCATTTACTGAACGCCCTAGTAACCTCTACAGAACAGTTAAAGTGAACCCACTTACAAAATTGCCACCATTTAGAAACAAAGTAAAAAAGTTTTTAAAAAATGTAAATGTAACAAAAAGCAATAATTAAAAGAACTTAATACTAGACCCTTTATAGATTTGGCCCAAGAGCAGGTGGCATCTATCCAGTGGAACAAACTGGGAACCCTAAAGGCTGAAACATCTTCTTTTTTTTTTTTAATTCTGATGCTGTTGTAACTGACTTTTAGGGTTAAGACGGGATTTATTTTACACCTGTGTCTTTTGATGATTCAGGGGGTTTTTTGCCCCAAAACAAATTGCAATCTTTAATCTTTAATGAGTAAAGTGCCTACATGGGACATTAAAGCAGTTCAATCTCAGTGCTAATTTATCATTCTTCCTTCCTGGAACAAACAACATTCATGTCTTTGCTGTTAACTAATTAACTATCCCCATCCTTGCATACTTAGCAACATGCTGGTTCAGTTGTGTAAGGTTAAATATTTTACCCCATTAGCTAATTACAAGAATGTGCTCTTACTCTATTTCTCCCCCCTCTTTCTGGCCTAAGATAACTGTCAGTTTTCTAGCACAACAACCATCTGTCAGTCATTTTTCAACACTGGAATGAGGGAAGTTGAGTGCACAAATCAGTCCATACCACTTTACAAAGAAAACCAAAAAGATATTTATTATTTATTTTTATTTTATTTATTATTTATTATTTAGATTTGTATGCCGCCCCTCTCCGCAGACTCGGGGCGGCTCACAACAAGACACAACAAATCGTAACAAATCCAAATAAATTTAAATATTTAAAAAGTTTAAAAAGAGTCCCAATATACTAACACACACACACACACAAACATACCATGCATAAATTGTACATGCCTGGGGGAGGTGTTTTAGTTTCCCCATGCCTGACGGCAAAGGTGGGTTTTAAGGAGTTTACGGAAGGCAGGGAGAGTAGGGGCAGTTCTAATCTCTGGGGGGAGTTGGTTCCAGAGAGTCGGGGCCGCCACAGAGAAGGCTCTTTCCCTGGGGCCCGCCAACCGACATTGTTTAGTTGACGGGACCTGGAGAAGGCCCACTCTGTGGGACCTAATCGGTCGCTGGGATTCGTGCGGCAGGAGGCGGTCTCGGAGATATTCTGGTCCGGTGCCATAAAGGGCTTTAAAGGTCATAACCAACACTTTGAATTGTGACCGGAAATTGATCGGCAGCCAATGCAGACTGTGGAGTGATGGCGAAACATGGGCATACCTAGATAAGCCCATGACTGCTCTCGCAGCTGCATTCTGCACGATCTGAAGTTTCCGAACACTTTTCAAAGGTAGCCCCATGTAGAGAGCATTACAGTAGTCGAACCTCCAGGTGATGAGGGCATGAGTGACTGTGAGCAATGAGTCCCGGTCCAGATAGGGCTGCAACTGGTGCACCAGGCGAACCTGGGCAAACGCCCCCCTCGCCACAGCTGAAAGATGGTTCTCTAAAGTGAGCTGTGGATCGAGGAGGATGCCCAAGTTGCGGACCCTCTCCAAGGGGGTCAATAATTTCCCCCCCCCCCCCAGGGTAATGGACGGACAGATGGAATTGTCCTTGGGAGGCAAAACCCACAGCCACTCCATCTTATCCGGGTTGAGTTTGAGTCTGTTGACACCCATCCAGGCCCCAACAGCCTCCAGACACCGGCACATCACTTCCGCTGCTTCGTTGACTGGACATGGAGATAGCTGCCTTTGGGCCAAATAAAAGGTGATTGGAAAAGTGGAATTATATTTTTGTTGTTCCAAAACATAAAATGTTGGCTTCTAGCTGATGTGGAAATTAGCCAGAAGCCATGAGCTTAATGATCATGTATTTATTCAGTTTGTATAGTAGTGTAGCTCAACAAATCACTCTTAATGGTGAACAAAATTAAAAAACATTGCAAAAATTAAAATACAATGCAGTTGAAAAACATCCAACCCAAATTATTAGTACAACAAAGAAGCTGGTTCCCTGAGCCCAGAACCAGGCCTTCATGGCTTTATGAAAGGCCAACAGGGTGTGGGGCCATCCTGATATCTGGAGGAAGAATGTGCACAAGGTGGATGCTATGGCAGAAAAGGAATGTCCTCTAGGTCCAGTGGTGGGCTACGAGCCAGAATGCTAAATTGCGCTCACTGCCGCGGCTCGTATGTTCTTCTTCCTTTGGAGGTAGCAAAATTGTGCATGGGCCGCAGGTGTGCCTATGTTTCGGTGAGGGTTTTTTGCTTTCATGCATGCCGAAACATGGGTACACCTGTGGCTCCATGCACGATTTTCCCTCTCACAGTTCCTGTTTTTGAGCCAGGTTTCACCTAGTCTGTACTTGTACCTTTGGGGTTTTTTGTTGACATTAGCAGTGGTGGATTCTAAATGGTTTTGTTACCAGTTCACATGCTCACTCACGTGCACAATCCTCGGTGGGTGGGCGGAGTCTCCCACTGCCACTGCTACCAGTTCAGACAACCAGGCTGAACCGGGCGCAACCCACTGCTGGACATTAGACCAGTGAAGGGCCGCACTTACCTTCTTTCCCTACCGTATCAATCCCGGATGCCGATGTGGGTCCACACACTCCCGTGCAAGAATTTGCTTCTGTGCATGCGCAGAAGCAAAGAAATCAGTGAAAATTGCCGAAATCTCAGGTGAGGACATTCACATGTGAGAGATTTCAGCTATTTCTTTGCTTCTGCACATGCGCAGAAGCAAAGAAAGGTTGAAAATCACCAAAACTCGCCGACTTTTGCCAATTTATTTTGTGCTTCAATGTGACCGTCTTTGGAAAAAGCAACTTTGAAAGGCAACTTTATCCTGAATAAATAAGAGTAGAAGGCAATCAAAAGAGAGATAAATATAGTCATAGAGGGGGGAAATCAACTAATGACATATTTTTGTAATGACCACATAAAACCTCCAGGATTAGAAGAAATGGGATTTCAAATATGGGTATGGATTGCAAATATGGATTGATGGAGAATATCAGCAGATGGAACCGGTTGCTTCTGTGTGCTGCTTACACAATACATTGAGAGGCTTCTGACTGGCTGTTGTGATTCCGTCTGAGGCCCCTCAGGGAACGGCTGATCCTCTGCCGGCTTCCTGCTCAGAGGGGGAGGATGAGGAACAGGAGGTTCAGGCAGACGGGGAGGAGGAATCTCAGGCTGAGGGAGAGGGAGGACAGCCAGAGTCCCCCTCGGGGGAGCTCTCCCCAGCAAGCAGCCTGGATTCCTTAGATGAAAATGCACAAGCAATCATAGATCTCCGGCAGAGAAGAGCAACACAACGAAGGGGACAATTAGCCAGGTACTTTCAGCACTAAAGAGGCAACAGCTGGGTTTGGGTGTGGTGCTCTCTGAAAAGGCAGACCCACCCTTCCTGGCTTGTGGAGTATTATCTTTGGGAGTCCTGGGACCTGGCTGTGATCTTTGGCGTCTTGGAATTCTGGTTTGTGACTTTGAATACTGAAACCTTGGGGGGAAAAGGTGTGGGTCTTATTCTCTACAGTGGTGGGTGTGCCAGCAAGAAGTCTGTTGTATTGTCTGGCCATCAGGACTCTGCTGTGAAGTCTCATAGCCTGCCTGTTGGGAAGAACAGGTTTTTCTCTGTGTTTATTTTTCAAACTATAAAGTGCTTTTGCTTTTACCAGCGTGTCTGGCTGCTTTTTCCAGTTGGTGTTGAAGTCTGGGGGCACCCAGACAGAACACTGGCCATAGTGGAAACATGATCCTGGGATAAAAGTGATTTTAGTCTGATCAAACCGGGCTCTTACGATTCTTTTTCATTTTCTATCTGTCTGCCTCACAGTACTGTAATATAGAGCAGGTCTTCAGCCAGAGGTAATATTCAGATGTGAGCGTTCTTCCAACATTGTTGCACATGATGGTGACACCAGGATTGTTGGGTTTACTTTGAGACCACAAGTTGCACACAAATGCAGAGCATTATATCTGTGGAGAAAGTAGCAGATGTTTGAAAATCACATGTACATGATCATATATCTTAGAGACTCCAGGTGCAGTCTATGATGTGCTTTGTGATAGGAGTACACCTATTTTTGTTAAATACGTAAGCAAAAAGTTCCAATGCAGAAAAGTAGATATATGTTGTGACACGCACACACCCAGCAGCTTGTGCAGCTGGTAGCGGATCCCATCCGAGATGACGCCAATGAGGTGATGCTGGCACACAAGTTGGATAATGAGGAAGCTGGTAAGGATTCGGTGGCAGTGGCAGAGGTTCAGCCAGGACTTCTGAACTTCCAGCACCTCACAGCAGAGATGAGGAAGAAGAGGAGGAATCCCTTCTTAATGCACATGTGCTAAGTTTTCTCTGGTCTGTAGTTGAGGCGGAGCAATATAACAATTAATTGTGGCACCACAATACTTGTTTTTTTAGGTTGCTAGCCAGTACGGGCCACACTGTGTACCGGTAGCGAAAAATGGAGCTGCGCTTGCAGCTCTGTGTTGCCGGCATGTGTGCGCCCCAGTGAGATTTTGCTTCTGCGCATGCGCAGAAGCAAAAAAAAATACTGAAATCTCACGCGCACATGCCCTTTCATGAGATTTTGCTTCCTTCCATATGCAGAAGCAAAATCTCGCTGGGGCATGCGATCGTGCACACTGGCGACGCAGACCTGCGCATGCATCATACCAGTAATGGCGGTAAGTACCAACATTGTTTGAGCTAGGAAGTAAGTACCAACATTGTTTGAGCTAGGAAGTAGGCAAGGTAGGACTGGTCAATACTTGATTAAGAAATTTCTAAATAGCTCAGGATCTAGTTTAGGATCTAGTCTAGGATCTAGTCAGAAAAAGATTATAATGGTAAGAATATTATAAATACATAGAGTAAATCCTATTTTCCTCTTGTTTCATTTCATTCACTAGATTTTATTATAGACCATAATCATCTGCTACTTAGTAAGTTTATTCTAATTTGTTATCTAACTTGACTCATGTAAAAGTTTTTACGTGTAACTTAAGTTATTCTGAAAATAATTCATTTTAACTATGTGAGAGCAATCCCGTAGGAATAAGTAGGAACTTTCTTCATGGTTTTGCAAATTGCTTTCTAAAAATAGCTCGGTGATTAATCTCTGAAACTACAGTGTTGTCCATGTGACTCAAGTGTTTGGATGACTTGATAGAAGCAATCATATTTTCCAATCTGTGGGTTATTTCAGTTCCTTATTGTCAAAACAATAATCCTTGTTTCTACAATATCCGGTTTTTTATTTTCTATTTAGGAGCATTGAGCATTCTTGTGCGTTTCTCCCATTTTCTGAAATCTGCTTTTACATCAAATTTAGTACTTACTTTGATGGGATGTCTGTCCTGTAATATGCAGTTTCAGGAATGACATCCGAGCAAACCTAAAGTCTTTTAATTAAATGAATGCTAATGCTAACCTCAAAGTAAGCTAATGTCATTCCTGGGAAACTTTGGAAAGAAAACTTGTTTCCGTCCAATTCTGCCATGTGATGTAGACCATCTTCACACGATGGTGCTACAATTATTCTTTACTCTTATTCCCCATTAATCTGGCCATTCATTTACTAAGGAACAAAACAACCATCTCAACAGACCTGTGATTTCTGACCCTGACATTTAAATAGTATTAAATGGCTATTACGGTATATAGGGCCACGTAAAAAAAAAAATCCTTATCCACATAACAAATACAAGCAGGCTTCCACAGCCCCATAACTGGAGACCAAAAACGATCAAGGGTGTTTGAATCTTCATAGGAAGGTTGTTTATAAAGCAGGAATCTTGAGACAGAAAGCACACTTCCTAAATCCTATCTGTAAGCCCTGCGTGGAAACCAAAACTGGTGGGACACAGAACTTATCCACCTTGCCTGATAGAATAAAATAACATTCTTGTGATCAATGTTCCCTCTATTTTTTTTCCGGTGTGGGCGGAAAAGTATAGTGTCTGAATGGCAGTCCCCTTGGGACTGGGCCGCATAGAAATAAACAAACAAACAAACAAACAAACAAGAAATAAATAAGAAAAAAATCCCTTATTTTTTATTAAAAGAAATTAATAATTTAAAAAAACCAAAATCCATTACTATTAAAACTAAAACAACCAGCAAAACCAAAAACATAACTATTAATAAAAACAGGTGAGGGCTGGGGTTTTTTTTCCTCTGTTATTATTTAAGTACTTTTACCATATGCTTTAAATCAAGAGTCACTTCTCTCTCTGTTTCTCTCTCTTTCCTGTCATTCTAAGCCTCAAATATTTTCTCATTTCTCTTTTTCTCCACTTTTTTCTATCATTTCTCTTTCTTTCTTTCTTTCTCTCTCTCTTCCTTCCACTCTTCTCTCTCCCTTGCTTTCTTTGTCTGTCTCCCTCTTGCTTGCTTTCTTCCTCTCTCACACTCTCTTCCTTCCTCTCTCATCTCTCTCTCTCTTTCTTTCTCTCCCCCTCTTGCTCTCTCTTTTTCTCACTTTCTCTCTCTTGTTTTCTTTCTCTCTCTCTTGCTTTCTCTCTCACTCACTCTTTCTCTCTTGTTTTCTTTCTCTCTCTCTTGCTTTCTCTCTCACTCACTCTTTCTCTCTTGTTTTCTTTCTCTCACTCTTTCTCTCTCTTGTTCTCTCTCTTGCTATCTCTTTCTCTCCCCCCTTTCTCTCTCTCTCTCTTTCTCACTTTCTCTCTATCTTGCTCTGTCGCTCTCACTCTCTCTCATTCTCTCTCCGTTCTTCTCACAGCGGAGACCGGCAAAGGTGATTTTCAATGTCAGGCGTGTGGGCGGGCGCGCGCACTCCCCATCCCCCTGCCAATCCGCCCGGAACATTTAAAGTAAGAAAAACCTTCGCCGGCGCACCCAACATTAAAAATCACCTTCGCCGGTCTCTGCAGTGAGAATGCCCGTCCCGCCTCTCCTGCAGCCCCCTCGCTGAGAGGGGAAAAAATTCCTATCTATCCATCCATCCATCCATCCATCCTCCTTCCTCTCCATTTGCCTTCTCTCTTTCTCTTTTTCCTTCCCTCTTGAAAATGGGACTCTCTGTCCTCCTTCCTCTCCATTTGCCTTTCTTTCTCTCTTTGGAAAATGGGACTCAACCCTGACTTTCTCGTCGTTTCTTCAATATTTCAATTAGTTTTAATTTTAAACAAGTTTCACAATTTGAATAAAAAAACCTAACGGGGCTAACTTCACTCTGCTCTTGATATTTTACAGGAAAATTAGTTCAGAGAAATAATAGGAGATTGAAAAAATTATAAAACAAAATGAAAGTCTCAGCTCAAAAATTAAAAAATATGCCATTGAGAAAGTAGAGCTCCTCCACGAAAATAATGAATTGAAAGAAGAACTGTATAGGTGAGAAATGTTTATTTTTATTTTATTTATTTTATTAATTGGATTTATATGCCGCCCCTCTCCAAGGACTCAGGGTGGCTTACAACATATAAAAACAAATGCAATACAAATACAATAGCAAATCCAATTAAATTAAAACTATAGAGACAATCTAAAAACCCCAATTATGTTAAAAATCAGTCATACCCATTCAAACAACAGCCATACAAACATTTGGTCGGCCAGGGGGACTGAGATCTAACTGCCCCAAGCCTGGTGGCATAAATGAAGTGGGGGGGGGGCAGAGCGAATCTCCAGGGAGAGCTGATTCAGAAGCCCCCACAGAAAAGGCTCTTCACCTACGCACCACCAAACGATATTGTCTAGTTGATGGGACCTGGAGAAGGCCAACTCTGTGGGACCTCACCAATTGCTGGGATTGATGCGGCAGAAGGTGGTCCCACAAGTACCGCCAAGTACCGATGCCATGTATGGCTTTATAGGTCATTACCAACTCTTTGAATTGTGTCCAGAAACCAATCAGCAACCAATGCAATCCACGTAGTGTTGGAGAAAGAGGGGCATGTCTAGGAATGCCCATGACCATTTGCACGGCCGCATTTTGCACAATTTTAATTTTCCAAACACTCTTTCTTCAAAGGTAGCCCCATGTAGAGAGCATTGCAGTAGTTGAATCTCAAGGTGATAAAGGCATGAGCGACTGTGAGTAGAGACTCACGGTCCAAATAAGGCCGCAACTGGTGCACCAGGCAAACGTGCCCCTTGCCACAGCTGAAAGATGATGGTTTCTTCCCCCCCAGAGTAATGGACCAGCAGATGAAAGTATCCTCTGAAAGCCCTCTGAGTCCATCAGGCGCCTGGGAAGGAATCACCTAATCAGTTCCATCTCCCTGCAGAGGAGGATTGAAGCCTTGAAATCAAGCCGTAGCAGAAAATGACAAAGGCAAAATATTTAAGACCCTTAATTTCAGATCATTGCTCAACTGCTCTGTGGGGAATACCATGTCAGGAGCATGGCCCCCTCATGAGTTGCACCCTAAATTACTTCGGTCAGGTCTATGGTTGCCATGGTGGCCATAAACTCCTGCACCAATCCAGAGGATTCTCTGAGCAACAGGTTAATGTCCACCAAGACAATAAGCTTGGGGAACTCCACTGCCAGCCCAGCTACCTCCTCGAGAAGCACAGGCAGGGCTGTTGACACGCAGCTGGGAGGCAGGTACATGAGCAACAAGCCCACCTGAACCCCTAGGTCCAACTTCACAAAGAGGGCCTCACAACCCGTAATCTTAGAAGCAGCGAGCCTGCGTAGGCTGAAGGTCTTTTTCGCTATAATAGCCACTCATCCTTCCACCTTCCCTGGGGTCATGGCTGGTGCCACACCTGCAACCCAGCTGGGCACATTTCAGAGAGAGGGACTCCTCCTTCTGGGCCCAGCCAGATCTCAGTCACACATGTCAGGTCAGCCTCCTCATCTAGGAGTAAATCCTGGATGAGGAGAGCTTTATTTACAACCAACCTGGCATTGAGTATCAACTGCCTGAGCCTAGGGTCTGAGATTCGCTTGTCGCCAGTACCCCGGGCTAAGCTCATGGGGCCGGAACAAGGGATCGCTTTCAAGCAGCGAGCTCTTGTTCCCCGAGAGCAGCCTACCCCATGTCTCCCATCATATCTGCCTCTCCCCAGCATAACCGGGACATTCCGGCCCTGTGCCACCCAAGATATGGGCTCCTCCACTCCTCCCACCTCTACATTGCAAGAGGGCTAATATCTCTCTGGTCCTTATATTTTACAGGAAACCGTCAGTAATTGAAAAATTAACAAGAGAAAAAGAAGAAATGAAAATGGAGAAAATCACGTTCCAAAACATTGACTTAATGGATAAAAATGAGCAGCTCTACCGAGACTATTATGAATTGAAATGGAGGTGAGAAATTTTTAGATAGCCACCATAAACTTCCTGGTCCAGAATTTTGTATTAGGTTCTCCTTAACTTAGAAAATTCAGAAAAATCTCACATTCTCCTTATTTTAGAAAAAAAAAGAATTATAGCTCATTATAATTTTACATCTATAAATCTAGTAGATAGCCTCATTCAACTCCCACTGCCCACCTATAGATATATACTTTAGGAATGAGAATTTCCTGACATCAAAGCAGTTACCATTATTTTTAACTAAGAATACTTTGTTGTTGGTCCAGTTCATAGATTTTCGCACGCACATTCCAAGACACTAGTTCCCGCGTTCCCACAATCAGGAATTCCTTTGACCTGCTTGAGCTCTTTTCCCCATGCAGGTAGGTAGGAAAATTTCAATTGTGGGATGAAATCCTGTCAGCTTTTAAATGGATCCTACTGATCTTTTTAGAAAAACCTTCCAGATGAAATGTTGTTTTGAGGGATGGGATCAGATGCAGTTGTCCTTCTTCCTGCATAAGGTAACTGGCATCCTGACAAACACATTCCTTGCTACAGTTAAAGTTAATTTGACTTTCCTTTGAAAAAAAGGGGAAATTTTTCCAGATTTATCCTGATCTGAAAATGCCCAGCATAATCGCCAGCACATTTTTGGGGCCCCGCCCATATGCTCTGTGCACAGGATTAATTGCCATTGTTTTGGGTAGGACTAACTTTTCCTCCAGGGTCTCTGGTGGAGAAGGGATGTCCCAACTGCGTGAGATCTAGCCCCACCTGGCTGGCTCTTTAAGACCAAGAAAGCAGGCTTCTTGCATGTCTACATTGGGGTCCCCAACGAGATGAATTCTGTTTTAGCTCAGGGGTTGGAGAGAATCCGCCCAATGGAACAAGGCAGAAATGGACCTTTTTGGGGCCTTTTGGTAAGAATCTGCCTTCAAACTACTGAGTGCCACAAGATCCATCCAGGATGTGCCTTTGACTAGATTGACACAGCCACCTCACCTTCCAGCTGATAGGCCATCAGAAGTCGGGGCAGAGCCGAACTCAAACTTGGTATCCCTGAATCCCACTCACTTTCACGAGGGATCCCTCAACCTCTCACTCCTGGTTTCCACCAGGGAGCTCCTAGCAGCATTGCCAGCAGTGTCTTTCCTACAGAGAAATCATCCAGGCCACTGATTGTCCATGGGGAAGACCGGGGCACTCCGACACTTGCTTGGCATGCTGGGAAGATATCTTAAAGACAAGATTCCATCCTGAGCTCCCAATTTTTCCCAAAATCACTGGATCAAGTGGAAAAGAAGCCTTAAAGGAGGGCTCTTTAAACTTAGCAACTTTAAGACTTGTGGACTTCAACTCCCAGAGTCAGCTATGCTATGTCAGATATGCTGGCTGGAGAGTTCTGGGAGTTGAAGTCCACAAGTCTTAAAGCTGCCAAGTTTGAAGACCCCTGCCTTAAAGGAAAGAAATTACTGCACTTACAGGAGATTGTGGCTAGGAGGGGAGAAGACTCCCACCCTAGCAAACCTCACTTGAACTGCGGCCCCTTTCTAAAGATCCCGACTCATTCCGAGTGTCCTGTCCCCGCCCCCCATTGTAGCCTGCTAACTGGAGGAATCTCTTTCCTTGGGATGCTGCACAGCAGCCGCCACCTAGTGGTCCCTGCCTGCTACTGCAGCCTATCCTGCAAATCGGAGGGGAGATTAAAGGAAACGTTGCCGCCCACGCTCCCCAGGAATTACTATGGGAAACGTTCTCTTGCGCATGTTCCATTAGTCCTCTGACGCTACCGAGAAGGTTGGCTTCTTCTGGGCGTTCTGCGCATGATATAAGAAGACTTCCCGTTGGCTGGAGCGTGGGTGTGTCTCTGTGAGGAATATGCAATGCAAATTGGCCCGGAGCTCAATCCCTGATGGGAATCATGGCAGGATGACTTGACCCCTTCCTCTCCCTGCTTTGAACTCCTCGGATGTGTGGAGCGTCCCCTGGACGTTGCGCACAGGAATTGTCATGACTTTCAGCCGGTCCTGGGGTAGAGCGGAATCAAACAGTTTTTCTGGATTTCCTCTTTGTTAATCGGGTGGTGGGGGGGGTGGAGAGTCTGCTGCTGCGTTAGTCCCCACTGAGGTGCGAAAATATGCCCCTCCCCTTGAGGAAGGAGCAGTGAATTTTACCTTGCTGGCACAGCTGGTAGACTGGTCCTGGGGTGTGTGTGGGCATTGGTGTGGGTTTTATTAGGGATGTCTGGATTCTGTAGTGTAGTACAGGCTAGGGAGGATTGCTACTACCGGCTATTACCGGTGGGGTGTGCACGCAGCTTGGATTATCTCATTGTTCATGTGAATCCCCAGCATGATTTGGCTTCCGCGCATGGGCAGGAAGCAAAAAAGGTGCTGAAATCTTGCAAGGGAACACGTGTATGTGTGTTTTTGGTGATTTTTAGATGCAAAAAATCACCAAAATCTTGCACGCATGTGCCTCTCCTCACAAGGTTTTGCTTGTCTGCACGAAGCAAAAAAAAAAAAATGCAAACAATTAAAGAAAAAAGATGGTGGTAGCCCATAGGACTGGCACCAGAGTGGTTGCCTGCAGGTTGCACAATTTGGTGGCTGCTATTGATGCGCAGTGGCAACCCATCCCTGAGTACAGGGTCTCCAACCTTGGCAACTTTTAAGACTTGTGGACATCAACTCCTAGAACTTCTCAGTCAATTTCAACTCTGGGAGTTGAAGTCCGCAAGTCTTAAAGTTGCCAAGGTTGGAAACCTCTGGTCTAGTATAGGTGTTGGAGGTTAGGCTAACTCTAATGTTCCCCTCCCCTTCTCTGTCTCTGTCTGTCTCTTTCTTTCTCACTGTCTCTCTCTCTCACACACACAAAATGACAAATTGTACAGTAGAATTTTAATAACTAATAAATCTAAATGGCGTGCATTGTTATGTCCTTCTTCCACATCTGTAGGAATCCCAAAGTTTCTCTTCCTAGCTAGTACTTCAGTGGGAAGGAGATAGATGCAGTGAGGGGTTATCAAAATTTTTACTACCACACTGTGGGCTTGGCTTATGCATTTTGTTTCAACATCTTTCAGTGCAAATTGGGTGTTCTGGGGTGGAGTTCCATTTTCGCTACCCCACTGCATCCCACCCCCCATCCGGGCAGTAGCCCACCCCTGATTATCTACTACATAAAGTGTATGTACACACACGCACACACAGCTCTTCTAAAATTATACATATTCAACCTAATTTATTGCGACAGGAAAAACATACCCAGAGCCCAGAAGGGAAAAAAGAAAAAAAAAATCAAAATTTTGCTACCGGTACTGAGTACCTGACCATACCCGTAGGAGCCCATCACTGGAGATAGGTGAACGTTATTACAGGTAATCCTCAACTTGTTACAGTTTGTTTAGTGATCCTATGGAAAGCTAGCACCCAACCCTGTCTTAGAAGAATGAAATATTTGGAGAAATATTTAAAAGGTAGAATATTATATTTCCCTAACGGAGAAACATGCTCTTGGAAAACAGCCCCCACCTTTCTTAATAGCCCCAGCAGGACTGGACCAGCCTATCTACAAGACAAAAGACCTTCAGCCTCAGTGATGCGATTAGCCCTCACAAAAGATCTAACCAAGGGCAAAATCATTCAGCCGTAATAGGACAAGCCCTTTCATTTCATTAGCAAGCTTCAACCAAGCCTGAGACTCAGATAACTTACAAAGTTAACTATGACTGCTGCATAACCTGGGAGTCTGACAAGCCAACAGAATACATTTCTTGCACAGGAACAGGAAGCTTAAGGGCCAGGCCCAAGAGAGGGTATAAATACCTCAATCTCTCTCCTCCATATGTTGCCCAGGACCTCAAACCCATGTGGTCCTGTTCACCAATAAACCATCTTTCCAATCAGCCTCCATGTTTCCAGTGTCTTTCTCCCCACTTGGAACTGAACCATCTGGATACAGTATTTTGCAGGGGGGAAAACACGCTGGGACATGCACACCGCATGCAAGAGAACCAAAGCTGCGTGTGCAGCACTCCGGTAGCTTTAATAATCGCAATCTGGCCCTGATTATGTCCACATGCCCATCACATCCCACACTGACTTCATGTTGGGGAAGTAGGGCAGGCCATGGCTACCTGCTTATTCGAATGTAACCACATTTTGTGGGTGGGGACACGAGGTTGACATTTGAAAAACAGGCTGGTTGCAAAATATCCATTTCTGACACAGAATTCACTCTCATGTTCCATCAGCTGCAGCAAAACATTCTTGTTTGAGGGATACATTCTCATGACATTACCTCCATCTCATTTCACTCTTTTTCTAGAAACTAAACAGACGATTTTAATCGCTTTTTACCAAGTTGGCAGGCACTGTTACCTATAAGCTGCGCGGGTGCGCGCCCGCGCAGCCATTAAAAACCTTCTGCGCAGAAACGTTTGAAGTGGCGCAAAGCCACGCAGTCCCAGATCACTCACTTCTCCAGCCAGCAAAGCCGGCTGCCCGGGAAAGCGGACGCTTTTTAAACGTGTGGTGGCACGTAGAACCATATCAGAGGGTACACAAGACATTGCCCTATGTCAGCTCCAGTGCGTGTGTGTGCGTTGGCCATCTGAAGCTAGGCTAGGGCTAGGGCTAGGGCTGGGCAGGAGCTCTAGGGCTGGGGCTGGGGCTAGTTTCCTGTTCTGTCCTGAGGGACTGATGTCATGTTACCTCATTACAGTTTCATATTGGTCATTTACTTTCATATTCAAAATCCATTCACACTACAAGAAGTCTTCACTTTTGTTCTTCATGTTTTACTATAGTTTTTTGATGTACCCAATTCTCAATGACTTCAACTTACTTCTGTGTCTCTGACTGGCCTACTTACTTATTTATTTTTGCCCTTCTCTGCAGACTCAGGGTGGCTCACAACAAAATAGGTACAAAAATACAATGCATAAGAAATCTAAATTTAAAAATCAGATCTAAACCCCCAATACATTAAAACAAGAATCCACACTCATCCCATGTAGATTCCAATCCGTTGGCCGGAGCTAGGCATCACACTCAAAGGTGAGGTTTTAAAGCCTTGCGGAAGGCCAGGAGGGTGGGGGCAGTACGAATTCCTGGAAGGAGTTGATTCCAGAGAGCCAGGGATGCCAGAGAAGGCTCGTCTAATAGGCCCTGCCAGGCGGCATTGCCTAGCTGACGGGACCTGGAGAAAGCAAACTCTGTGAGACCTAACCAGCCCCAACTCTCACTTCAACTTGGACGAAAGCATATTATTATGTCTTCTGCCGGGCTTCTCGTTGCGAGCCCCCAATTAAGTCCAAAAAGAGAAATTCAAACACAGATGTTTGTAAAGGAACTATTATTATAATATTATATTATTATTATTATAATTATGCATACTTATTTTCTCCTCAGCCAACAACATGGCATGATTTGCATTCAAAAATACACATCCATTCATGTTGCCAATCAAACACTTTTAACATGAGAAACATTTGTTATTAAGCATTCAGGGGGATATGACGTTATTCCCTCAATGTTGAAAAATTTGCTATGGAAGAAGGTTTAAACTATACATGAAAATTGATATGGAGGAGATTTTGAGAAAATTGAAACATTATGATCTAATTAATTTGATGTGATTAAGAATAGTAACAGGCTAAAATGTATATTGGCTAACAGTTTTCTTTCTTTCTTATCATATAAGTAATTGGAATAATTATTTTTTGTTCAGCTGTCAAATGGTAAGGAGGTGGCATTGGTTAATCTATGTATACCGAAATTGCAAAAATGATATACTATAATGTAACTTAAAATTAATGGTATCTTTTTTTCTATACACATGATTAGAGAAGGAAAATTTAGAATAGAATAGAATAGAATAGAATTTTTATTGGCCAAGTGTGATTGGACACACAAGGAATTTGTCTTGGTGCATATGCTCTCAACGTACATAAAATAAAATATACATTTAAATTTAAAAATTTAAAATTTAAAAATTACCCCCCCCCAAAGAAAAATTTACTAGCCTTTCCATTTATTATCACGCTTATTTCCATCCTATACTGTTCTCATCGCACTCAGTAGCCAAACCTTTCCCTCTAAATGCAGTCCTCATTTAATGCAGTCCTCATTTAATTTATTTATTAACAGTTTAGGGTTATAATGAATAAGAGGATTTATGACTGGTCCTCAAGGTAGCAGTCATTGCAGTGTTCTTGCAATGAAATTATAATTGTGTGCTTGGCGCACAATTATGAGAGTTACAGCATCCTGCAATCCAGGGGGCGGGTTCTGAGTTTTTTTGATGCTAGTTCACTCCTTGCTGTGCGGGCGCTTCACACACGCATGCACAGTGCTAAAAAAAACCAGCTTACGCGCATGCACAGAAGCAAAAAATAAGATGACAGAACCTGTGGCACCGAGAACTGGAGAAAATGAGAGGAGAAGAGGAGGAAAGTAGGGAGAGGAGGAAATGAAAGAGGAAAGAAGGAAGGATAGTTTTAATTGTAAACGGGGGATAAAATTAATTTTAAAAATTAATTGAGCTGGTATTTTAGAAATAGGCTAAATTCGGATCCCCCATCAGAATCAAAACTGCTGAAACCATTTCAGAGGTGGGACTCTCAGCCAAAAAGCAGATGAGGTTATCATGTATATGAGGAGCCATGGCGATTCTAGGACAAAGGTTTGCCATAATAGGATAAGTCATGAAACACTCATTGTGATAATTGACTGCTACATACATATATATATCCAAGATCCCAATCCTTGTGCTGAGGGTGTTTAGTTGAGGCGTTGAGGAGTGGAGGAGTGGAGGAGTGGAGGAGTTGAGTTGAGTTGAGTTGAGTTGAGTGGAGGAGTGGAGGAGTGGAGGAGTGGAGGAGTGGAGTGGAGGAGTGGAGGAGTGGAGGAGTGGAGGAGTGGAGGAGTGGAGGAGTGGAGGAGTGGAGGAGTGGAGGAGTGGAGGAGTGGAGGAGTGGAGGAGTGGAGGAGTGGAGGAGTGGAGGAGTGGAGGAGTGGAGGAGTGGAGGAGTGGAGGAGTGGAGGAGTGGAGGAGTGGAGGAGTGGAGGAGTGGAGGAGTGGAGGAGCGGAGGGATGGAGGAGTGTAGGAGTGGAGGAGCGGAGGGGCGGAGGGGCGGAGGGGCGGAGGGGCGGAGGGGCGGAGGGGCGGAGGGGCGGAGGAGCGTAGGGGCGGAGGGGCGGAGGAGCGTAGGGGCGGAGGGGCGGAGGGGTGGACGGGTGGACGGGTGGACGGGTGGACGGGTGGACGGGTGGAGGGGTGGACGTGCTGAGGATCTGAAGTGTGGAATTGCTGAAGTGCTAAGGCGTGAAAGACCTGAGGATCCTGGTAAGGACACAGTTTTGGAAGAATGACCCAGTGGGTCCCACTTTTAGAGAAAGCACTGAGATGTCATTTCCCATCTTGCACCAAGCCTTGATGACACGTTTGCATTCAGCATTTAGTTTTTACATCGAAACTGAGAGGCAGACTTCTTGGTGAATGTGTATAAAATTCTGTTGCTAATCCTGTTGCCAATCCCCATTTTAAAGGCAGATAAATTATAGACTAAATATAGAATACCAAAAAGACATCTGCTATTTGTTGACCTGCATTCTGATCAAACTTTGGAGAAAAAAAGCTGCATATATAAATAGTTGAGCTTGTGATTCATATGAAGCTCTCATCACTATTGCAAATTTTGTTAAGGCAATTGTGATGTCACGCAACCTCACAAAAAGGGTACTGTGAGAAAGCAGCTTGTTGGCCTACTTTGGCAGATTGGCATTTGGGAACAAAGTGAGAACTTTTCCCACACACTAAATCAAAAACATTACCTCTAGAAATTGTTTTGAATATTTCGTGTCTGTTCTGCTATGAAAGAGAAAAATATTCTTTGAATTGAAAGGCTCTTCATGGGGAACATTCACAGCCAAGTACTATGATAGATCCATGATAGTTCAGCAGGTCCATGGTTACATCCCCTACACAGAAGGATTCACATTTTTTAAACCATGTTACTGTTGATGTTTCCTTTTACAATCTGTTAATGTTTTATTTCACTTAGTTACCAAGTATTGCCTTTAGGTAAGGCAAGCCACATATAAATAGAAAATGTGTTTCAGCAGACACTGAAGTCTGCAGGAGATACGCAGATAGGCCGATGGGAGATGGTCTTTTCCTGCATCATCTCCAGAGTTTACAAGGCAGTCTTGAGGCAGCTGCACTTGGCTACAGCTCTGTCTTTATAAAATCCATAGAACACTTATTTTAGTATGGTCTTTAGGGGCCCATGTTGTTATGGTTTAGATTTTAATTTACCAGTCACATTTTTCATTATTGTGTCTATTCGTCTAGATCTTTTAGGACAGAAATATTATTTATTTGCTTATCTTTTTATGTTACTTATGTTCAACACTTGTCCTAAAGGAAAGGTAGCCAGATTTTAACATTGGTAAAGCAGGACACCATTGACCGGGGGTGTTTCTTGATTAAAAATTTGGTCTATATGGAGCAACAAAAAGTTTCATAGAACACAAAAATAGTATTGCAATATATATATTTTAATTTTAAGTACAATTTACAAATATAATACATTAAAAAGTTATGCATAGTATTATTTTATTCTTTGCCATATTTAATGCCATATAATGCTAGCTACTATTTCAGCCATTATTTTCTTCTTTATTTTCCTGTGTGTTCTGGAACCTCAGAAAGAAAGCAGGTTTTTCCAGTTCCGTGCTAAGTAAAACTTCTTCCATATTTTTAATAGTTGTCATCCTGTTAGTTTCTGTTTCTTGCATTTTTGCCTCCATCTTTTCACTCTTCTCTTCTATTTCTTTTATTTTTGGCTCATTCTTTGATAATGTTTATTGAATAGACTCTATTTTCCCATCCATTTTGACTACTATATCCTCTACTCTTTTAATATTACCCCTCATATCTTCCATGTTTTCTGTCATCTTTTCATAATTTTGATTGATTGATTGCTGCATCCTTACCATGGATTGGAATGTAGTCGCTGAAGACATCAACATTTTACTACATTCCAATACAAAACTGGCAAAAAGCCAGTTTTAAATTAAATATTTTAAATATTTTAAATATTTCCAGAATATAACTCCAATTAACCATATACTTCTATTATATTTATTTAAACTATTTCAAAAAAGAGTTGCTATGTGTCAGGTTTGTCTATTAATATCTCTGCCTCTCAAATATTGAATAGTTAATGTAATTAAAAATTAAAGATCTAATAATTAATAATAATAACAAGCAAGCAATCTATCACTATAGTAGGTAATAAAGTAAATCAATCAATGACAGTTCATTTACAAAGCAATGTTAAATAAAGTAGCCAATAAATAGTTAAGTAATTTTGATTAATCAGGTTTAATCAGTATTAATATTAATTCTATATTTAATATGGAATCAATTGTAAATGAATTTCAGAAGAGGAAAGAGAGAAATAGGAATTAGGATATACCTAGACAGTTTTCCATTGATTATTAAATAAGATCAGTTTTGAACTCTTAATGTTATTAAGTTAGTTAAGAACCCAATTGTCTTCTAATTAATGTATCAGTCTGACCCAATCCTAAATTAATTCAACAATGTTCCTTATTGGTCGTCAAGTTGCTTATAGTTCTAATCCGTTTATATCCAAATTAATAAACCCGCTGAGCTGGTGATACTCCCTTTATTTTCAGCGTGGGGCTTCCAGTTTGCCTAGTCACCTCTAAGTCTTCTGTTCTTTCAACTTGCACAAAACTTCATATACATTCAAAAACACCACCTTGCCCTTTGCTATTCAAACAGCTCGTCCGGAATGATTCCCAAGTAGGTCTAAATCTGGTATTAGGAGGAGGGAGTCTGTGGCTGGTCTCCTATCTCCGAGCTCTGATTTCCGATCTCCAATCACCCGTCCGCCACTTCAACTCTTTCTCCTCACCCATCTTTCAAGTCCTCACTGTTCCTGATGAAATGCAATGACTGCTGCGTTGCCCCTTGGAACTCCCGATCAAATCAAATACAATCAAATCAATCCAACCAGACAGCATCAAGGGCTCCTCTCTCCAAGTCATTCTACTATTACCACCTCTCACTCCGAACCTTCCCACAAATCTGCAATCCCCATCCGTTTTAGTCCCTTATTTGGCTTATTTTGGCTGTTATTTCTTGCTTCCCTTTTAAGTGTCAGGTAGCTGCATCAGCTGTGGTCCTGAGGGTATTTCTCGCTCTCTGGGGGATCACCTTAACGCCACAGGAAGTTCCTCTTTAAGTTGTGGAGGCTCTCCAAGCTGCAACCAAAAAAGCTCCAAAGCAGAGAACAGACCTGGAGTTCACTGGAGGCTGCCCTGCCATGATGCGATGTCAAGTTGGAAGTAAAAAAAAAATAATCAGGACTTTTTAAAAATGCTGCGGGATGTGGGACAAATTGTTAAAAATTGGGACTGTCCTGCCCAAAAGTGGGACATCTGGTCACCTTACCTAAAGGATCAGAGTAGAGGAATTAGAGGGCAAATATAATTTTAAAATTATGTGCTATTCTGGACACTGTCTCAAGTTTAGATTCCAATTTTGGAAATAAAAATGTCAAGGCTGTTCTGCATTCTCACCTATTACTTTGTCTTCTAGTTTCCATTACTGATTTTGGGATGGAAAACAATTTGTTGACAAAATTAAGAGAAAAGATGAAACGTCTCGAAAGGGAGGTAAGAGAAAACATTTGTTCATACACTGTCACAGTAAATGTGTGATGGAACATATAGAAATTTTAGGCAGGTAGCTAGGTAGCTAGGTAGGGATAGATAGATAGGATAGATAGATAGATAGATAGATAGATAGATAGATAGATAGATAGATAGATAGATAGATAGATAGGATAGATGGATGGATGGATGGATGGATGGATGGATGGATGGATGGATGGATGGATGGATGGATGGATAGATAGATAGATAGATAGATAGATAGATAGATAGATAGATAGATACAGACAGTCAATCAGACAGACATATAGATAGAAAGAACAGTAGGTAGTTGGAGAAACACAGATAGACAGACATACAGAATATGAATTGTGATTTCTGTTTATCCTCAGTTGACCATTTAGGTTTTTGTTTTGACCTTTGAAATACATAGTTAGCTTGCATTAGCAACCCAAGAAAGCCAGTTTGGTATCGTGGTTAAGGCATCACCCTGCGCACGCAGAGACCGACATTCCTTGCCCCACTTTAGGCACAAAGCCAAGTGGGTGACCCTGACCAAGTCACCTTTTCTTCCCCTAGAAAGGAGGCAACACCAAACCACTTCTGAAAAATCTTGTTAGGAAAACAGCAGGAACTCATCCAACCGAGAAGAAACTGGACTTTCCTTTTTCTTTGCTTGGGTTTTTTTTGAAAATTTTTAGACCGTAATCCAAGAAGTTTCTTCAGTTTTGGAAGAATAGTAAAATGTTATTTTTTTCAGTAGTGTGAATTTCCAGGCATGTGTCAAAGATTAGATGGCAGAGATATAGTTGGTAGCCCAGATTTTAAGAGGAAACAATGTTTAATATCATTTAGAATTGTTGATAGAAAAATTAGTGTCTCTAATCACTGTCAATTTGCTTTTTAAAAATAGGGTATTTTGTCTCCGGATGAAGAAAGTTCGAGACTTCCTCTTCTGACACAAAGACATGCTGAGGTATATAATGTATACTTGCAGCTCACCTTAGAATATAATTATGAGAAAAATGAAAATAAATGATTTTTTCACAATTGGTAATGGTTAATAATGCATGTGCAGCATATTTTATGTAGTATATATGTTCGCTTTATATTTCTATTGCATATATGAAATCCATACACACATCTATACAGACTAGTTTATTTGTAATTTCTGTAAAAGAATGGCAATTATCAGAGCTGATGCTAATTCTTGGTCGGTTCCTTCGTTGCTACATTAGCTAGCTTCTTTGGCCACATACAATACCAATAGCAGTGAAATAAAATTTAGATGATTCATAATTGTTTTGAACCACTGTGTTTTACATTTCCTAAAGAAATTAACTAAGACTACTTTTTTTTCTAGCCCAGCATAAAGTTGCCATCCCATCAGGTAAGCAATCTAGTACATAAGGAACCTGTTGAGTGTGCATGACCGAGACATAGATCATATCATAAAAAGAGGGGGGAAAGCCCAGTGTGACTGATTGGGTAGTGAGGGGTAGCAAGTGGGCTGTTACCGAAATATATTCCTGACTTATGATCTATTTTGGCTTCTCTAGATTGTTCAGACAAAAGTGCAAAGTTCAGATGCTGATTTGAAGAGAGTGAAGGAGCAGAATTATATGTAAGTCTTCACATAGTTCATCAAATCTTTGCACAATCCTCTTAAGTTCACCCTGTCTGTATGACATTCATAATTTCATAAGGTATTTTTAATGTGTATTTAATAAAAAATGAATAAAAAGGTTGATAATTCAAGTTAAAAAAAACCCTGGGGGCTAATTTCTCTCTGGTCTTCATTATTTGCAGCATGACAATGAAAATTTCTAAACTGCTGACTGAAAAAAATGAATTAGAAATAAAAAATAATGAACTTTTTGAGGAAAATAAGAAACTTTGCCAAGAAAAAAATGAAATTTGTGAAGACTTTGAAGAAAAGTTGAGGAGGTGAGAAAATTTTGGATAGCAACCCTGACTTTCTCGTCGTTTCTTCAATATTTCAATTAGTTTTAATTTTAAACAAGTTTTACAATTTGAGTAAAAAAACCTAAGGGGGCTAACTTCACTCTGCTCTTGATATTTTACAGGAAAATTACTTCAGAGAAAGAAGACGAGATTCAAAAAATAATAAAAGAAAATGAAAGTCTGAGCACAAAAATTAAAAAAGATGCCATGGAGAAATTAGAGCTCCTCCACAAAATTAATGAGTTGAAAGAAGAACTGCATAGGTGAGAAATGTTTATTTTTATTTTATTTATTTTATTTATTGGATTTATATGCCGTCCCTCTCTAAGGACTCGGGGTGGCTTACAACATATAAAAACATATACAATACAAATACAATAGCAAATCCAATTAAATTAAAACTATAGAGACAATCTAAAACCCCCAATTATATTAAAAATCAGTCATACCCATTCAAACAACAGCCATACAAACATTTGGTCGGCCAGGGGGACTGAGATCTAACTGCCCCAAGCATGGTGGCATAAATGAAGTGGGGGGGGCAGAGCGAATCTCCAGGGGGAGCTGATTCAGAAGCCCCCACAGAAAAAGCTCTTCACCTACGCACCACCAAATGACATTGTCTAGTTGATGAGACCTGGAGAAGGCCAACTCTGTGGGACCTCACCAATTGCTGGGATTGATGCGGCAGAAGGCGGTCCCACAAGTACCGCCAAGTACCGACGCCATGTATGGCTTTATAGGTCATTACCAACACTTTAAATTGTGTCCAGAAACCAATCAGCAATCAATGCAATCCACGTAGTGTTGGAGAAAGAGGGGCATGTCTAGGAATGCCCATGACCATTTGCACGGCCACATTTTGCACAATTTTAATTTTCCAAACACTCTTCAAAGGTAGCCCCATGTAGAGAGCATTGCAGTAGTTGAATCTCAAGGTGATAAAGGCATGAGCGACTGTGAGTAGAGACTCCCGGTCCAAATAAGGAGGATTGAAGCCTTGAAATCAAGCCGTAGCAGAAAATGATCTGACCATGACAAAGGCAACATATTTAAGACCCTTAATTTCAGATCATTGCTCAACTGCTCTGTGGGGAATACCATGTCAGGAGCATGCCCCCCTCATGAGTTGCACCCTAAATTACTTCAGTCAGGTCCAACTCCTGCACCAATCCAGAGGATTCTCCGAGCAACAGGTTAATGTCCACCAAGACAATAAGCTTGGGGAACTCCACTGCCAGCCCAACTACCTCCTTGAGTAGCACAGGCAGGGCTGTTGACATGCAGCTGGGAGGCAGGTACATGAGCAACAAGCCCAACTGAACCCCTAGGTCCAACTTCACAAAGAGGGACTCACAATCCGTAATCTCAGGAGCAGCGAGCCTGCGTAGGCTGAAGGTCTTTTTCACTATAATAGCCACTCATCCCCCCACCTTCCCTGGGGTCGTGGCTGGTGCCACACCTGCAACCCAGCTGGGCACATTTCAGAGAGAGGGACTCCTCCTTCTGGGCCCAGCCAGATCTCAGTAACACATGTCAGGTCAGCCTCCTCATCTAGGAGTAAATCCTGGATGAGGGGAGCTTTATTTACAACTGACCTGGCATTGAATATCAACAGCCTGAGCCTAGGGTCCGAGATTCGCTTGTCGCCAGTACCCCGAGATAAGCTCATGGGGCCAGAACAAGGGATTGCTTTCAAGCAGCGAGCTCTTGTTCCCCAAGAGCCGCCTACCCCATGTCTCCCAACATATCTGCCTTTCCCCAGCAAAACCGGGATATTCCGGCCCTGTGCCACCCTAGATATGGGCTCCTCCACTCCTCCCGCCTCTATATTGCAAGAGGGCTAATATCTCTCTGGTCCTTATTATGTTACAGTAAAACGCTAGTATTGGAAAATTTTACAATAGAAAAAGAACAAATGAAAAGGAAAATCGAGAAACTCAAGCGTGTATGTGCTGAAGTGCTAAGGCGTGAAAGACCTGAGGATCCTGGTAAGGACACAGTTTTGGAAGAATGGCCCAGTGGGTCCCACTTTTAGAGAAAGCACTGAGATGTCATTTCCCATCTTGCACCAAGCCTTGATGACACGTTTGCATTCAGTATTTAGTTTTTACATCGAAACTGAGAGGCAGACTTCTTGGTAAATGTCTATAAAATTCTGTTGCTAATCCTGTTGCCAATCCCCATTTTAAAGGCAGATAAATTATAGACTACATATAGAATACCAAAAAGACATCTGCTATTTGTTGACCTGCATTCTGATCAAACTTTGGAGAAAAAAAAACCTGCATATATAAATAGTTGAGCTTGTGATTCATATGAAGCTCTCATCACTATTGCAAATTTTGTTAAAGCAGTTGTGATCTCATGCAACCTCACAAAAAGGGTACTGTGAGAAAGCAGCTTGTTGGCCTACTTTGGCAGATTGGCATTTGGGAACAAAGTGAGAACTTTTCCCACACACTAAATCAAAAACATTACCTCTAGAAATTGTTTGGAATATTTCGTGTCTGTTCTGCTATGAAAGAGAAAAATATTCTTTGAATTGAAAGGCTCTTCATGGGGAACATTCACAGCCAAGTACTATGATAGATCCATGATAGTTCAGCAGGTCCATGGTTACATCCCCTACACAGAAGGATTCACATTTTTTAAACCATGTTACTGTTGATGTTTCTTTTACAATCTGTTAATGTTTTATTTCACTTAGTTACCAAGTATTGCCTTTAGGTAAGGCAAGCCACATATAAATAGAAAATGTGTTTCAGCAGACACTGAAGTCTGCAGGAGATACGCAGAAACTCCGCTGCTCTTGAGACTGAACTATTAGGCCGATGGGAGATGGTCTTTTCCTGCATCATCTCCAGAGTTTACAAGGCAGTCTTGAGGCAGCTGCATTTGGCTACAGCTCTGTCTTTATAAAATCCATAGAACACTTATTTTAGTATGGTCTTTAGGGGCCCATGTTTTTATGGTTTAGATTTTAATTTACCAGTCACATTTTTCATTATTGTGTCTATTCGTCTAGATCTTTTAGGACAGAAATATTATTTATTTGCTTATCTTTTTATGTTACTTGTGTTCAACACTTGTCCTAAAGGAAAGGTAGCCAGATTTTAACATTGGTAAAGCAGGACACCATTGACCGGGGGTGTTTCTTGATTAAAAATTTGGTCTATATGGAGCAACAAAAAGTTTCATAGAACACGAAAATAGTATTGCAATATATATATTTTAATTTTAAGTACAATTTACAAATATAATACATTAAAAAGTTATGCATAGTATTATTTTATTCTTTGCCATATTTAATGCCATATAATGCTCGCTACTATTTCAGCCATTATTTTCTTCTTTATTTTCCTGTATGTTCTGAAACCTCAGAAAGAAAGCAGGTTTTTCAAGTTCCGTGCTAAGTAAAACTTCTTCCATATTTTTAATAGTTGTCATCCTGTTAGTTTCTGTTTCTTGCATTTTTGCCTCCATCTTTTCACTCTTCTCTTCTATTTCTTTTATTTTTGGCTCATTCTTTGATAATGTTTATTGAATAGACTCTATTTTCCCATCCATTTTGACTACTCTATCCTCTACTCTTTTAATATTACCCCTCATATCTTCCATGTTTCTGTCATCTTTTCATAATTTTGATTGATTGATTGCTGCATCCTTACCATGGATTGGAATGTAGTCGCTGAAGACATCGACATTTTACTACATTCCAATACAAAACTGGCAAAAAGCCAGTTTTAAATTAAACATTTTAAATATTTCCAGAATATAACTCCAATTAACCATATACTTCTATTATATTTATTTAAACTATTTCAAAAAAGAGTTGCTATGTGTCAGGTTTGTCTATTAATATCTCTGCCCCTCAAATATTGAATAGTTAATGTAATTAAAAATTAAAGATCTAATAATTAATAATAATAATAACAAGCAAGCAATCTATCACTACAGTAGGTAATAAAGCAAATCAATCAATGACAGTTCATTTACAAAGCAATGTTAAATAAAGTAGTCAATAAATAGTTAAGTAATTTTGATTAATCAGGTTTGATCAGTATTTATATTAATTCTATATTTAATATGGAATCAATTGTAAATGAATATCAGAAGAGGAAAGAGAGAAATAGGAATTAGGATATACCTAGACAGATTTACATTGATTATTAAATAAGATCAGTTTTGAACTCTTAATGTTATTAAGTTAGTTAAGAACCCAATTGTCTTCTAATTAATGTATCAGTCTGACCCAATCCTAAATTAATTCAACAATGTTCCTTATTGGTCATCAAGTTGCTTATAGTTCTAATCCGTTTATATCCAAATTAATAAACCCGCTGAGCTGGTGATACTCCCTTTATTTTCAGCGTGGGGCTTCCGGTTTGCCTAGTCACCTCTAAGTCTTCTGTTCTTTCAACTTGCACAAAACTTCATATACTGTACATGCAAAAACACCACCTTGCCCTTTGCTATTCAAACAGCTCGTCCGGAATGATTCCCAAGTAGGTCTAAATCTGGTATTAGGAGGAGGGAGTCTGTGGCTGGTCTCCTATCTCCGAGCTCTGATTTCCGATCTCCAATCACCCGTCCGCCACTTCAACTCTTTCTCCTCACCCATCTTTCAAGTCCTCACTGTTCCTGATGAAATGCAATGACTGCTGCGTTGCCCCTTGGAACTCCCGATCAAATCAAATACTGTACAATCAAATCAATCCAACCAGACAGCATCAAGGGCTCCTCTCTCCTAGTCATTCTACTATTACCACCTCTCACTCCGAACCTTTCCACAAATCCGCAATCCCCATCCGTTTTAGTCCCTTATTTGGCTTATTTTGGCTGTTATTTCTCGCTTCCCTTTTAAGTGTCAGGCAGCTGCATCAGCTGTGGTCCTGAGGGTATTTCTCGCTCTCTGGGGGATCACCTTAACGCCACAGATACACAGGAAGTTCTTCTTTAAGTTGTGGAGGCTCTCCAAGCTGCAACCAAAAAAGCTCAAAAGCAGAGAACAGCCCTGGAGTTCACTGGAGGCTGCCCTGCCATGATGCGATGTCAAGTTGGAAGTAAAAAAAAAAATAATCAGGACTTTTTAAAAATGCTGCAGGATGTGGGACAAATTGTTAAAAATTGGGACTGTCCTGCCCAAAAGTGGGACATCTGGTCACCTTACCTAAAGGATCAGAGTAGAGGAATTAGAGGGGAAATATAATTTTAAAATTATGTGCTATTCTGGACACTGTCTCTCAAGTTTAGATTCCAATTTTGGAAATAAAAATGTCAAGGCTGTTCTGCATTCTCACCTATTACTTTGTCTTCTAGTTTCCATTACTGATTTTGGGATGGAAAACAATTTGATGACTAAATCAAGAGAAAAGATGAAACATCTCCAAAAGGAGGTAAGAGAAAACATTTGTTCATACGCTGTCACAGTAAATGTGTGATGGAACATATAGAAATTTTAGGCAGGTAGTTAGGTAGCTAGGTAGGGATAGATAGCTAGGATAGATAGATAGATAGCTAGGATAGATAGATAGATAGATAGATAGATAGATAGATAGATACAGACAGTCAATCAGACAGACATATAGATAGAAAGAACAGTAGGTAGTTGGAGAAACACAGATAGACAGACATACAGAATATGAATTGTGATTTCTGTTTATCCTCAGTTGACCGTTTAGGTTTTTGTTTTGACCTTTGAAATACATAGTTAGCTTGCATTAGCAACCCAAGAAAGCCAGTTTGGTATCGTGGTTAAGGCATCACCCTGCGCACGCAGAGACCGACATTCCTTGCCCCACTTTAGGCACAAAGCCAAGTGGGTGACCCTGACCCAGTCACCTTTTCTTCCCCTAGAAAGGAGGCAACACCAAACCACTTCTGAAAAATCTTGTTAGGAAAACAGCAGGAACTCATCCAACCGAGAAGAAACTGGACTTTCCTTTTTCTTTGCTTGGTTTTTTTTTGAAAATTTTTAGACCGTAATCCAAGAAGTTTCTTCAGTTTTGGAAGAATAGTAAAATGTTATTTTTTTCAGTAGTGTGAATTTCCAGGCATGTGTCAAAGATTAGATGGCAGAGATATAGTTGGTACCCCAGATTTGAAGAGGAAACAATGTTTAACATCAACCCAAGTCATTTAGAATTGTTGATAGAAAAAATAGTGTCTCTAAGCCCAGTGTGACTGATTGGGTAGTGAGGGGTAGCAAGTGGGCTGCTACGGAAATATATTCCTGACTTATGATCTATTTTGGCTTCTCTAGATTGTTCAGACAAAAGAACTTCTTAAGGAAAATAAGAAACTTTGCCAAGAAAAAAATGAAATTTGTGAAGACTTTGAGGAAAAGTTGAGGAGGTGAGAAAATTTTGGATAGCAACCCTGACTTTCTCATCGTTTCTTCAATATTTCAATTAGTTTTAATTTTAAACAAGTTTTACAATTTGAGTAAAAAAACCTAAGGGGGCTAGCTTCACTCTGCTCTTGATATTTTACAGGAAAGAAGACGAGATTCAAAAAATAATAAAAGAAAATGAAAGTCTCAGCACAAAAATTAAAAAAGATGCCATCAAGAAAGTAGAGCTCCTCCAACAAATTAATGAGTTGAAAGAAGAACTGCATAGGTGAGAAATGTTTATTTTTATTTTATTTATTTTATTTATTGGATTTATATGCCGCCCCTCTCTAAGGACTCGGGGTGGCTTACAACATATAAAAACATATACAATACAAATACAATAGCAAATCCAATTAAATTAAAACTATAGAGACAATCTAAAACCTTCAATTATATTAAAAATCAGTCATACCCATTCAAACAACAGCCATACAAACATTTGGTCGGCCAGGGGGACTGAGATCTAACTGCCCCAAGGCTGGTGGCATAAATGAAGGGGGGGCAGAGCGAATCTCCAGGGGGAGCTGATTCAGAAGCCCCCACAGAAAAGGCTCTTCACCTATGCACCACCAAACGACATTGTCTAGTTGATGGGACCTGGAGAAGGCGAACTCTGTGGGACCTCACCAATTGCTGGGATTGATGCGGCAGAAGGCGGTCCCACAAGTACCGCCAAGTACCGATGCCATGTTTGGCTTTATAGGTCATTACCAACACTAATTGTGTCCAGAAACCAATCAGCAAACAATGCAATCCACGTAGTGTTGGAGAAAGAGGGGCATGTCTAGGAATGCCCATGACCATTTGCACAGCCACATTTTGCACAATTTTAATTTTCCAAACACTCTTTCTTCAAAGGTAGCCCCATGTAGAGAGCATTGCAGTAGTTGAATCTCAAGGTGATAAAGGCATGAGCGACTGTGAGTAGAGATTCTCGGTCCAAATAAGGTCGCAACTGGTGCACCAGGCAAACGTGCCCCTTGCCACAGCTGAAAGATGATGTTCTTTCCCCCCCCCCCAGAGTAATGGACCAGCAGATGGAAGTATCCTCTGAAAGCTTTCTGGGTCCATCAGGTGCCTGGGAAGGAATCCCCTAATCAATTCCATCTCCCTGCAGAGGAGGATTGAAGCCTTGAAATCAAGCCGTAGCAGAAAATGATCTGACCATGACAAAGGCAACATATTTAAGACCCTTAATTTCAGATCATTGCTCAACTGCTCTGTGGGGAATACCATGTCTGGAGCATGCCCCCCTCATGAGTTGCACCCTAAATTACTTCGGTCAGGTCCATGGTTGCCATGGTGGCCATAAACTCCTGCACCAATCCAGAGGATTCTCTGAGCAACAGGTTAATGTCCACCAAGACAATAAGCTTGGGGAACTCCACTGCCAGCCCAGCTACCTCCTCGAGTAGCACAGGCAGGGCTGGGAGGCAGGTACATGAGCAACAAGCCCACCTGAACCCCTAGGTTCAACTTTACAAAGAGGGACTCACAACCCGTAATCTCAGGAGCAGCGAGCCTGCGTAGGCTGAAGGTCTTTTTCGCTATAATAGCCACTCATCCCACCTTCCCTGGGGTCGTGGCTGGTGCCACACCTGCAACCCAGCTGGGCACATTTCAGAGAGAGGGACTCCTCCTTCTGGGCCCAGCCAGATCTCAGTAACACATGTCAGGTCAGCCTCCTCATCTAGGAGTAAATCCTGGATGAGGGGAGCTTTATTTACAACTGACCTGGCATTGAATATCAACAGCCTGAGCCTATGGTTAGAGATTCGCTTGTCGCCAGTACCCCGAGCTAAGCTCATGGGGCCGGAACAAGGGATTGCTTTCAAGCAGCGACCTCTTGTTCCCCGAGAGCAGCCTACCCCATGTCTCCCAACATATCTGCCTCTCCCCAGCAAAACCGGGATATTCTGGCCCTTTGCCACCCTAGATATGGGCTCCTCCACTCCTCCCGCCTCTATATTGCAAGAGGGCTAATATCTCTCTGGTCCTTATATTTTACAGGAAAATGGCAATAATAGAAAAAATTACAACAGAAAAAGAAGAAATGAAAATGGATATTGAAAAAACCACATTCCAAAAAATTGAAAATATTGATAAAAATGAGGAGCTCTGCCGAGAACATTACCAATTGCAGTGGAGGTGAGAAATTTTTAGATAGCCACCAGAAACTACAGAGGAAAGGCTCGTAAGTCTTCACATAGTTCATCAAATCTTTGCACAATCCTATTAAGTTCACCCTGTCTGTATGACATTCATAATTTCATAAGGTATTTTTAATGTGTATTTAATAAAAATTGAATAAAAAGGTTGATAATTCAAGTTAAAAAAACCCTGGGGGCTAATTTCTCTCTGGTCTTCATTATTTGCAGGAACACAATGGAAATTTCAAAACTACAGAATGAAAAAGAAGAATTACAAATAAAAATTAATGAACTTTTTAAAGAAAATAAGAAACTTTGCGAAGAAAAAACTGAAATTTATAAGGAGTTTAAAGAAAACTTGAGGAGTTGTTTGCGTTTGTATCGAGGCTGGTAGACCAGTGATGGGCAACCTTTTGAGCTTATTGTGTCAAAATTCGCCAAAAAACCGAGCATAACTCGGGTGGTGTGTCACCTTGAGGAAAAAAACATAATTTTGTGCTAAAAGTGTCTGGTAACCGATTCCAGGCACTCGAAATTTCCCGTTCATAGTGGCACTCCTCTTGATTCTCCAAGCGGCACCTTTCTACATTCTCAAGCTTTGACCTCAAGTCAACAAACAAGCTTCTCCGAGTCTTATTTTCACTTTGTGGAATAGTCCCCGGACTCTTTTTTTAAAAAAAAAACTCCTGCAGGAGAGGGAGGGGCGCCCTTGCCCCAAAGACTCACTGAAACGGCGAATTCTCACGTGAATTGCAGGTTATTTCCAGAAGCCTGAGACAGATATCCTTGCAAAGGTTTGACAGAAAAAGCAAGCAAAGAGCAAACTTCAAAAGAAGGGAAATGACGGGAGGGAAGGAGGAGACGAAAGGAGGAAGGGAGGGAGCAGAGGGGAAAAGGAAGGAAGGAAGGAGAGAGAGAGAAAGAATGGTAAGAAGGAAGGAAGACAGAAAGAAAGAGGGAGAGAGAAAGAGGGAGAGAAAGAAAGGAAAGAAAGAAAGATGGTAAGAAGTTAGATAGAAAGAAAAAGAGAGAGAGATGGAAAAAATGAAGGAGGGAAGGACGGAAGAGAGAATGAAAGAGAAAAAAAGAAGTAAGGAAGGAAAGAAAGAAAAAGAAGGAAGGAAGGAAGGAGAGAGAGAAAAAAAGAAAGGTAAGAAGGAAGGAAGATAGAAAGAAACAAAGTGGGAGAGAGAGAAAGAGAGAGAAACAAAGGAAAGAAAGAAAGATGGTAGGAAGACAGAAAGAAAGAGACAGAGAGAGAAGGAAGGAGAGAGAGAGAAAGAAAGAGAAAAAGAGAGAATGAAAGAAAGAAAAAAGAAGAAAGAAAGAAAGATCCCATGGGCTTTGAAAAGGGGGGGCACGTCAAAGGGCAGCCCAGCCTCTCTCTTTCCGGTGAGAAGCGGGAATAGCCCAAGGAGCAAGGCCCTCTCCAGCCTGTGCCCAGCTGAAGCTGCGGGAAGAAAGCAAAGGCTGCTCCGCCAGTTGCCTCCGTTGCCCAATTCCTGGCATAGAAAATCGAACAGAGGGAGGGGGAGCTTCATCCGGAAGAGCGAATGGAAGAGCTACGGGAACGTCCCCCACACACACGCGGGCGCCCCAAATCCCTCCATGTTTGAAATTTCTGAACCGCAGTTGGTTCGAAGATTTAAAATCCGGTCGAGGTCGACCTGGATTTCGAGAAGTCCCACGTTTTGTGCAACATCTGACGGCCCTCTTTCACCTACCCACCCCCAAACATTGGGAAGCTGCGCGTTCCCCGTAATGTCTGATGGTGGAGACTTAACGATCCTCGAGAGACAGTAAGACAAAAGGCGGCGACTTCGTTCTTAGAAGACCCATTTTCTGCACGAGCGATGAATGGGATCGTAATGCCATCTGCTGGACAAACCGCAGTATTGCTCCCTCGGAAACGAGTAGAAAAACCCCTTCGGCCCAGCTCCGTTCCCGGAAGGGGCTCTTTGGAAGGAACAGGTTTCATTGTAATGGAAAGAATCGGCTCACTCAATGAAAGAGAACACGAAGCGACGATATTTCTTCCTCTGGAAAAATGGACACCTGACTTCCTTAGTGGCCGCATGTCACTGAAAATGGCTACGCGTGTCAGTGCTGACACGCGTGTCATAGGTTCGCCATCACTGGTGTAGACGCTCCGCTGAACTCTGAATGCTCCTCAAATGAAAAACATAAACTTTGGATTTTAAACCCCATTGAACCTCTTGGAGTCTCAAATAAACTGGACTAAGTAAAAAGCTAAAACTTTGGAACCTGGAAGCTAGGAGCCAGATGCGTCCGATAGCAGAAGCTTTGTTTAAGGGAAACATTCGTTTCAGCTGGCAATATCCGGCAATTATAATGGTCTTTCGAGAGGGGAAAATGTACCGAGCAAAGTCGTTGGAGGAAGGGAAGGAAATGCTGGGAAAACTTGGTTTGAATCCGGATTTAAAGCAACAGGCAGAAAAAGCAACAGAGGCGATTGAAGAGGGGGGTGCAAGAGGAGGAGAGGGGGTTAAAAATCTTTTTGAACTTTTGCAATCAACATTCCCCATTAAGGAGTTCTAATTGAAAAGGCAAGCTCTTTTGGAGAAAGAGAAAGAAGCACCAGATTCTTCCAAAATGGAGGCAAGAGTTACGAGGCAAAAAAAGAAATGAAATGTTTGTAAAATATTTTTGTTTTGATTGTTTTATATATTAAGAAAAAGGTTAAGGTTTGGTCCTGATTTAATTTAATATTTGTTTTAATTTTAATCAAATTAAGGGAGACTTGGGGAGGGGAGTGTGGGGTTTTATTTCCTTTTTTAAAGAAAGGGTGTTAGGGGGAGAGCAACAGTTTTGGTGGAATCGTGCCCCCAGTGGTGCCTGATCAAAACAGCGGATTTCCCCCCCACTTTTCTCTCATTGTGAGAGAAATTCGGGGGGAGGCACCTGGGTGGGAAGATTCTTTTATAAAAAGGAAGAATTTAATAGAACTCTGGGTTACAGGAGGGGAAAACGTTAAATGGAAATACTATGAGTGATCGAACAATTATGGCATTAAATATAAACGGTCTTGCATCGCCTCTAAAAAGGCACAGACTATTGAAATTAGCGAAAGAAAATCATGTCAATTTTTTATTTCTTACTGAAACCCATAAGGGACGGAAAAGAACGGATAAACTGATTGACAGTAATGAATGGAAAGGTATTTTCGAATCTAGAGGAAAAATAAACAGTAGGGGGGTAGCTATATTAATAAATGAAAGGAACCCATTTCAGGTGATACAAACAAAAGGGGACAAAGAAGGAAGATTATTATTTGTAAAAGGAAAAATAAACCAAATTACAATAACACTTGCGGTAATATATGCTCCAAATGTAAATGCTAACCAATTTAGTATGAATGCAAAACGTAAATTGGATTTATTTTCAGAAGGGATGGTGATATATGCTGGGGATTTCAATGTAGAAATAATGGCTAACAACAAAGAAAAGAAACAACTAAATTTAAATAGGTTAAATATGACAGACCTACATGCTGATAATTTAAATAGAGGAACATATTATTCTGTAAGACATAATAAGTTTAGTTGTATTGACTATATATTTATGAATAAAACAGGAAATATTCAAATAAAAAAAGCAGAAATTAAGAGTAATTGGATATCTGACCATGCACCCATAACAGCAGTTATAAAAATAGACTCCATTAGTAGACAAAGAATTTGGAGATATAACACAATTGTTTCAGTAAGTGAAAAAAATAGGGGGGAAATTCAGAGAGATATTCAGGAATTTTATAATATAAATGAAAATGGTGAAATGAGGCAATCAGTTATCTGGGACACGAAGAAAGCAGTTATTAGGGGTAATTTAATCAGTATGGAGTCTTATATTTAAAAAAGTTGGGGAATGGAAAGGGAAAAAAGAATAAGGGAAATAGAATTAATAAGAGAAGATTTAAGAATAACAAGAAATAAAGAATGGAATGATTTGTTAAAACTTACAAAGACATTTGGAGAGATTGTATAATAATGTCCTCACAACATTAGATGTTCCACAAACATGGAAGAACTCCAAAATTGTAACAATTCCTAAACCAGATCGAGATTTAAAAGAACCCGGTTCCTACTGCCCAATTAGTCTACTAAATCAAGATTATAAAATTTTGATGAAAATTTTAGCAAACAGATTGGAAAATATACTACCAAGAATAATTGGAAAGGATCAGTATGGATTTATAAAAGGAAGAAGAATATATGAACCTATTAGAAATATAGTGAATGTGCTGCACCATGCTACTAGAACTAAAAGGAAAATGGGACTATTAAAGTTAGATGTTTATAAAGCTTTTGACAAAATAAATCATGACTATTTATTTCAATTATGTAATAGCCTGAATATGGGGAAACATTTTGTCAAGTAATAAAAGAAATATATAAGGAAAATATAGCCTATGTTAGAGTGAATGGAAATAGAACGGAGAAGATAGAAATAAATAATGGAACCAAGCAAGGATGCCCCCTATCCCTGATGCTTTTCGTGATGGCAATTGAAACATTAGCTAATAAAATTAGAAAAGACAAACAATGGAAGGGATATCAAATAGGGAATATGGAATTAAAATTAAATCTATTTGCAGATGATGCTATAATAATTACAGAGACACCAGTAGATATGATTAAGAGAATGATTGTAATACTTCAGGAATTTAAAGACCAATCAGGGTTAAAAATAAATATGGAAAAATCAGAAATTATTTGTTTAAATACCGAGCCTAAAGAACAAATTGAAATACGGAAGGTATCAGGTTTAAAACGGGGGAATAAGAAAATGAAATATTTAGGAGTTTGATTATTAAAGAACCCAGAAAATATGGTGGAATTTAATTATAATTTAATATGGAAACAAATTCAGAAACAAATTAAGAATTGGGGAAATAAAAATTTGAGAAGATTGACTAGAGTAAGAGCATTAAAAATGATGATTATCTCAAAAATGTTATACATTTTACAGGTAATGCATGGAACCATCCCAATAAGGAAATTAAAAGAATGGGATACTAAATTAAATGCTTGGATAGAAGGTAATAAAAGACCAAGAATTTTTTTAAAAAGGCTGATAGCCACGGAAGGCGAGGGAGGTTGGGGAAATCCATGTTTGGAGTATTACAGGGATGCATATCAAATAGATAGATTAATTGAATTACAATTATTAGAAGAGAAACCATGAGTAGAATTAGAGAAAGGAATTAATGACATTAAGAATCAAGAATTATTATTTAGGAAATGGAACAAGATAGAAATAAATAGATTAATAGATCCAACTAAAGCGATTATAGAAAGTTGGATGAAATGGCAAGGCAAATTAAAAATGACAAATTCTAAATTAGCGACGCTGCATGTGATAAATATAAAGAAAGAAAGTAACCTCACAAAGATAATATGGAAATTAAAGGAAAAAGGTATACAGAGAATTGAACAGTTATATGAACAGGATGGAAGGATCAATAGAAATGAAATAGAGAGATGCCTTGGACAACAAAATTGGTTACAAGTTAACTCAATAAGTACGTATTTAAGTAAAAGGGAAAATAAAGAAATATTCCTCAAACAAGAAACAAATTTAGAGAAGATATTAAGGGAAAAGAGTAAGAATATAAAAGCTGGCTTTCCGGCAAAGCAGCGTGCTTTTCAAATGCGCTGCTTTCCTGCAACTGTTTCCTGGGCGGGGGGGGGGAGGCCACTCCCCCACCCAGGAAAGAGGTGCAGGAAAGCAGCGTGTTTAAAAGGCACGCTGCTTTCCTGGAAAGCTCGCTTTCCTGGCCGGCACAGGGCTTTCCCGCCACTCCCCCCCGAAAACACAACGGAGACAGGCAGGGCGAAGCGGCGTCATGAGGCTCAAGCAGGCAGCCTCCGCGCTTTTCTTGGAAGAGGAGGAGAGGGGGCGGATCGGGCGAGCAGGGGCAGCACCAAGAGGCCAGGGGCACGCGGGGGCGGGAGGCACGATGGGGAGGCAGGGGAGGCCGGGGAGGCCGCGGCTCCCTTTCCTTCTACTGTTGGCGCCTCTCCATCCCCGCCCCCCCCGGCAGGCTGGCAGGGGGATGGGGAGCGTGCGCCCATGGAAAAGGGTGTGCGGGGGTATTTTGGGGCGCGCGCATGCTCACGCGTGCAGCTTACGGGGAACGGTGCCTTCTTCCCCACTTTCCTCCCTCACTTCCTTTTGCTTTCAGAGTGAGAGGGAAAACCAAATAAAAACAGGAAGGAGGCAAGGACAGAAAATGGTGCATGGCTGCAAAACAGGAGAAGGGCATTTTTCAGCCACTTTCTGGGACTGAAAAGTTGAGGGGACCCAAGCAGGGGCGGGTTCTAACTTATCTTGCCACTGGTTCGCTTCCTCGAGATGGTGACTGCATACACAGTGCTGGAAACTGGGCTTCTCCACATGCTCAGAAGAAAATAAAAATAAAAAATAAAACGAGGGCTGTGCCCATGGACCGACACTGACCAATCCGGTTCATTAACATCATCATGACATCACCAGTGGGTCGCTATCGGTTTGGGTGAACTGGTCCAAGCTAGGAGGGACCCATCCCTGCTCTGGACTCACAACTGCTGCTGGAGGAGCAATTGTTTATCTGTGGCTAGCTGGCTTGGCACAGAGTCACCTCCTCCCATTTGTTCATGGTCCCTCACTACTTGGTCCCTTCATAATTGCACTCATGTAATGGGCTGTATATCGAGTCTTCCTTTGGCTATCATGCTGCATGGACTTTTGGGTTTTTTCTCAGGTTTAAAATAAGGTCGTCACTTTTCAAACCATGAATAGCACAGAGCCAGGATACTTGCAAGGCCTCTCTCTGTCTGAGACAGATAAGAATGGGTGTCTCCGGGTCCCCTCGCTTAGACGTCACCCAGTGAGACCATAGCTGCCCCTGCCAAGTGGTAAGAGGATTTTCTATGACATTCAGCATCCCCCCTTCATCCCCTTATTGGGTGAAATGGACTCGTCAAACAGTTGGTTCTTCCTCTAACGTATGGGGTAAGTTGAGACTAGAGTTCAGAAGGTGTGGAGGGAGAATGGTTTTGTTGGTATGATACGCTGCACGGTTTGTGATTACTATCATTTTGTTGGCTTTTATATTTTATTCTTAAGCACTGACCCGCCCAGGAATGTTGGGCATAAGATGGGTGTCCACATTTGTCTCCTAAATAAAAAGAAGGGATTACTATGGTGTGATCTGCTGCCCAAGAACAAAATCAAGCCGATCCCAATGAATGAGGAATTTGCATTCAGCTGACTAGGAAGGGAACGGGGAATAAATCTCTTTGATTGAAACAGTTTGAGTGTAACAGAAGATGGAGGCAGTTGGGAACTTCTGGGACCTCACATCATTCAGGCAATCCAACCCTGATGTGACCTGACTTAGATCCTCCAGAGATATTTTCCCTCAACAATGTGGCTGTTGGGAGGGACTATGCAGATTCCCTCCTACTTGGCATGATCACCTCAGTTGTGGGCTTTTCCCTTGGGAGCAAAGAAAAAAGAAGTTGGAGGACAACACACAGTAAGGACTGAAGTCTCACTTTCTGGCATTGCCATTTTGCCAGCTATGAACAAGCTTGAAGAACAGAAATTATCAGGGCAAAGCAAAGGAATGATTACCCAGAGGGAGAGACCTTTTTGTGGTGTTCTTAGAAAAGACTAGTATGGAGGCATTTTTAAAAATAATAAATGATAAACTATTAAAACCTGTTTGAATATTTTTCACTTTCAACTCCTTGTCATCTTCCTGGCTCAGGAAACAGATCTCCACTCCACATTCTCAAATTCATCTCTGCATCACTAGGAATAGGATGGGCAGGAACTGCTACAAAACCCTCCAGTCCAGCACCTGAATTTCCAGGGTTTTTTCCTGAGTTTAGTCATTGATGTCAATGATGGTAGAGGTGGCTGCTATGTTCCCAGGACCCCTTCTGCTAGCACAACTCTCTGAAGTGGTGATGTTATAGACCAAAATATTTGATTCCTTACCTCTGGTTGTTGGTCTTGATGCTTGTCTAGAATTTCCCCCAAGGCCCAAACAGAATGATTGGGGGGGGGGAGGTTCCCACCTCTGACAGAGTGCACTATTTTATGGTGCTGAAAAGTTGCCCCAAGAAATCTCTTTGGATTTGCGCAGAGGAAAGTTCTTTCTTAAGATCAGGTATGGGGTTACGGAGGCTCGCAGCTGGCAACTGACTGCGCGTTAGTCACAAAATAAATAAATAAAATAAAATAAATAAATCCAATTGAGAGAAAAAACCTCGGACAAGAAACTTGAAAACAACTTTTTCTCCTTGGTGAGACAACCTAGATTCAATTCAGGATGACCCTTTTATTGAAAGCAGACACAGAAATGCAGGCTTCTACGATGCTACATTTCACATGGGTCTGTTACACCAATTCAAATTCATAACGTATTAAGCGTACAAAATATAACCAATAAAAATCACACAACCTGGGCTACATTTCAAAGTGCTGATTCATGAGAAAAAGAAAGCGAGAGCGAGAGAAAGGTCCCATCAGCCCACCTCGTGATATATAACATTTGCACTTTTCTTAGGCTAGCAGCAAAGAAGGCAAGACAAGAGTGCTGGGAAGGAAAATGTTGCTAGAGAAACTGGGTCATCATACGTGTCATGCTCAAGGTCTATGCTTTTCGCACGCACATTCCAAGACACTAGTTAGCACGTTCCCACAATCAGGAATTCCTTTGACCTGCTTGAGCTCTTTTCCCCATGCAGGTAGGTAGGAAAATTTCAATTGTGGGATGAAATCCTGTCAGCTTTTAAATGGATCCTACTGATCTTTTTAGAAAAACCTTCGATGAAATGTTGTTTTGAGGGGTGGGATCAGATGCAGTTGTCCTTCTTCCTACATAAGGTAACTGGCATCCTGACAAACACATTCCTTGCTATAGTTAAAGTTAATTTGACTTTCCTTTGAAAAAAAGGGGAAATTTTTCCAGATTTATCCTGATCTGAAAATGCCCAGCATAATCGCCAGCACATTTTTGGGGCCCTGCCCATCTGCTCTGTGCACAGGATTAATTGCCATTGTTTTGGGGTAGGACTAACTTTTCTTCCAGGGTCTCTGGTGGAGAAGGGATGTCCCAACTGCGTGAGATCTAGCCCCACCTGGCTGGCTCTTTAAGACCAAGAAAGCGGCCCTCTTGCAGATCTAAATTGGGGTCCCCAACGAGATGAATTCTGTTTTAGCTCAGGGGTTGGAGAGAATCCGCCCAATGGAACAAGGCAGAAATGGACCTTTTTGGGGCCTTTTGGTAAGAATCTGCCTTCAAACTACTGAGTGCCACAAGATCCATCCAGGATGTGCCTTTGACTAGATTGACACAGCCACCTCACCTTCCAGCTGATAGGCCATCAGAAGTCGGGGCAGATCCGAACTCAAACTTGGTATCTCTGAATCCCACTCACTTTCACGAGGGATCCCTCAACCTCTCACTCCTGGTTTCCACCAGAGAGCTCCTAGCAGCATTGCCAGCAGTGTCTTTCCTACAGAGAAATCATCCAGGCCACTGATTGTCCATGGGGAAGACCGGGGCACCCCCATACTTGCTTGGCATGCTGGGAAGATATCTTAAAGACAAGATTCCATTCTGAGCACCCAATTTTTCCCAAAATCATTGGATCAAGTGGAAAAGAAGCCTTAAAGGAGGGCTCTTTAAACTTAGCAACTTTAAGACTGGAGTCCCCCTGGACGTTGCGCACAGGAATTGTCACGACTTTCAGCCGGTCCTGGGGCTGCTATTGATGCGCAGTGGCAACCCATCCCTGAGTACAGGGTCTCCAACCTTGGCAACTTTTAAGACTTGTGGACTTAAACTCCTAGAACTCCTCAGTCAATTTCAACTCTGGGAGTTAAAGTCTGCAAGTCTTAAAGTTGCCAAGGTTGGAAACTTCTGGTCTAGTATAGCTGTTGGCGGTTAGGCTAACTCTAATGTTCCCCTCCCCTTCTCTGTCTTTGTCTGTCTCTTTCTTTCTCTCTCTCTCTCTCTCTCTCTCACACACACACAAAAAATCACAAATTGTACAGTAGAATTTTAATAACTAATAAATCTAACTGGCGAGCATAGTTATGTCCTTCTTCCACATCTGCAGGAATCCCAAAGTTTCTCTTCCTAGCTAGTAATTTAGTGAGAAGGAGATAGATGCAGTGATGGGCTACCAAAATTTTTACTACCACACTGTGGTTGTGGCTTATGCATTTTGTTTCAACATCTTTCAGTGCAAATTGGGTATTCTGGGGGTGGAGTTCCATTTTTGCTACCCCACTGCCTCCCACCCCCCGTCCGGGCAGTAGCCCACCCCTGATTATCTACTACATAAAGTGTATGTACACACACGCACACACAGCTCTTCTAAAATTATACCCATTCAACCTCATTTATTGTGACAGAAAAAACATACCCAGAGCCCAGAAGGGAAAAAAGAAAAGAAAAAAAATCAAAATTTTGCTACCAGTACTGAGTACCTGACCATACCCGTAGGAGCCCATCACTGGAGATAGGTGAACATTATTACAGGTAATCCTCAACTTGTTACAGTTTGTTTAGTGATCCTATGGAAAGCTAGCACACAACCCTGTCTTAGAAGAATGAAATATTTGGAGAAATATTTAAAAGGTAGAATATTATATTTCCCTAAAGGAGAAACATGCTCTTGGAAAACAGCCCCCACCTTTCTTAATAGCCCCAGCAGGACTGGACCAGCCTATCTACAAGACAAAAGACCTTCAGCCTCAGTGATGCGATTAGCCCTCAGGAAAGATCTAAACCAGGGCAAAATCATTCAGCCGCAATAGGAGAAGCCCCTTCATTTCATTAGCAAGCTTCAACCATGCCTGAGACTCAGATAACTTACAAAGTTAACTATGACTGCTGCATAACCTGGGAGTCTGACAAGCCAACAGAATACATTTCTTGCACAGGAACAGGAAGCTTAAGGGCCAGGCCCAAGAGAGGGTATAAATACCTCAATCTCTCTCCTCCATATGTTGCCCAGGACCTCAAACCCATGTGGTCCTGTCCACCAATAAACCATCTTTACAATCAGCCTTAAAAAAGGCATTACATAATTTATCGTACGTTTGCTTATTTTGACTATACATGTCTTGAAGTACAGAACAACGCAAACCGAGAGAACATAACCCTAATCCTCGCCCAAGTCAGTTCTTTCTTAGTATGTGTTTGCGGCCTGTAACAACAGCGGTTAAGTTCTCTCTTAATATTTAAACAATATAGTGACAGTCTATCTATCTTTCATGCTTGTTCAGAAAAAGAGAGATTTCCCTCAAGCGAGCGGGCATGTATATCGCCTCGCCTAAATTTCTTCCTGATTTGTTGAGAGGTTCAAAAAAAAATCAGGGGCAAATTTAGTTTTTTTAGTTGTAACTGAATTTGAATTATTTGGATTTTGTTATACTGTATATTGTCTTTTTTATATGTTGTAAACTGCTCTGAGTCCTCAGAGAGGGGCGGCGTATAAATCCAATAAACTTAAACTTAAATTGCTATTACCGTCCGCTGCTACTGGTGTGCTGCGTATGCAGCTTTGGTTGTCTTGTGTATGTGTTATGTGTGCATGTCCCCAGCATGTTTTTGCTTCTGTACATGCACAGAAAGCAAAATGCGGTGAATTCTTGTGAGGAGACACTCTGAGTCTCCGGAGAGACGGCATACAAATCTAAATAATAATAATAATAATAATAATAATAATAATAATAATAATAATGATGATGATGATGATGATGATGATGATGTCTGAGGGAGGGAAAAACACCTTTCCCTCTGGAGGCAGGAAATGGCCTGTTTCACAACTTCTGGTGGGCCCAATAAGCTCTTGTTTCACGCCCCAGGCTCCAAAGGCTTCCCTGGAACCGGGGAAGGGTAAAAATGCCTCCCCATCCCCCAGGAGACTCTCTGGAAGCCAAAAACACCCTCCCAAAGCCTCTGTGTGAGCCAAAAATCAGCTGGCCAGCATACACCTGCATGTTGGAGCTCACATGCCAGCAAATATGGCTCCGCATGCCACTTGTGAAACCCATGTCATAGGTTCGCCATCACTGCCTTAGACTGTCTACAGTCGACCTCACCGCATTCCTTAGAGGTCTATAAGGGGGCGTGCATAAGCACACCATCGTGTCTACCATCCTTGTCTTACTGTCCTATTGTCCAAATTTACCTGTACCTACTTTGCTTTTGTTTATATTTATACCAATACCTGCTATCTTGTATGTTTAGACAAATAAATAAATAAACATCTGGAAGACAGCAGTTCGGGAAATGCTGGGCTTGATCGTGATTGTGAATCTTGGGGATCTCTTTTGCACTAAGCTGATGCACAATTGCGATGTGCACACACCTGTTCCACTGTCCTTTCACAGAATAATAATAATAATAATAATAATAATTATTATTATTATTATTATTAATTTATTTATTTATAATGCCCTTTTAACAAGGGGAATGACAGCAAGCCATATACAACTAACAAGGACAGGCAGTAGGCAATACACACACTTAGCTGAAACACAACTAATAAAACCACAAAACTTATTAAAAACATTCCCAACCTCTCCAATTTCTTCCCCTCTTGCTGATCCCCAGAACAAGGCTGTTTCAATCTGTTGAATCAAAGAGGAATGTCTTTAGTGCCGTGGTGAGTGAGGCTACTCAGGGGCTTCTCAGCTCAGGATATTTTATCTCCCAGTATTACTGGCAGGAAAACATTTCTCTACCCCTCCCCCAAGACTAGATCTACCATATTTGGGCTGTAAAAAGTTTAATTTAATTTAATTTAATTTAATTTAATTTAATTTAATTTAATTTAACTTAATTTATTTATAAGCCGCCCAACTCCTTCGGGACTCTGGGAAGTATACAGCAATTTAAAACAATATAATAACAATTTAAAACCCCAAGAAAATAAATCATTCATCCTTTTAGCCGGAGCTAGATGGTATAACTCATCGGCCACAGGCCTGCAGGCAAAGCCAAGTTTTCACAGCCTTCAGGAAAGCCAAGAAGGTGGGAACAGTGCGGATCACAGGGGTCAATTGATTCCAGAGAGTGGTCACTAGATGGCAGCAAAGAGACCTTTTAGTATCTTGCTATTTTGTGGGTCTATCAAAAAAAAAGTTTATTGAATGATCATAACATTAAGGAAAAGTGGTTGAAGTCTTGATAATAATAATAATAATAATAATAATAATTTATTAGATTTGTATGCCGCCCCTCTCCGAAGACTCATGGCGGCTCACAACAATAATAAAAAAAACAATATTATAGCGAAACTTTAGTATTTTTATTTAATATTTAGGTAAGGATTATTTTGCCTTTACGTCTGCAACAAAACAAGCAGCAAAGAGAACTGAGCTATATCTGACTGCAGAAATCTAGATTGACTACTAGATGATAGCAGAGAAATGTGAAAAGATTACTGTATTTTGTCCTGCCATGTGGATGATTACAGACCAGCTTACCTAATCTTAAACAAAGTAAGGGTGGGAATGATTTTGCTCCCTGTAAAAAAGACTGCTCTTCGCTGATTTAAGAGATTTTGGTAATTAGATTGAGAACTATTGTGATTTTAAAACTGGTTCATGGAATTTGGACAGTGACAGTAGTGGATGTGAAAAAGTCAGAAGTGTCCATACACATAGTGAAGACAGAACAAGCAACTGCCCTGAAGATCACAAATCTCTCTCTTGCTGTGCCTTCAACAAATTTGACTGCATGGATATATTAGCTGCAAAAATCCAGATCACCACAAGGCATCACAAGAGTTACAGAAAACCCAAGCTTTTTGTACTACCAAATAGCCGTCTTGATATTTGCAGCCTAAATATGATTCTTGAAACACAGGATGTCCTTATGAGGCAAAATGGAAGAGCAGAGCAAAAGGAAGGAAGAAGCCAGCCAACCAGCCAGAATAGACTGTCCCATTACAAAAGACATTTTGATGCTGTGTGGTTCAAAATCTCCAGAATCTGTCAGACAAGTCCTAGCCCTTATCTTCTCAAACTTGGAAAGCTGCTTCACAATGGATGGAAAAGGGGATTAGCCGGCTTGTTTCATTTCCCACAGTTTTTAAATGCATCCCATGCCATCTCGTCCCATCGGATTACCATCTGGCAGGTTTTATCTGTGGAAGCCCTATTGTAGCGATCATCTATCTATATATCTACACTATGTTGTCATTATAGGTAGTACTTTCCACATGTAAATATCATCTGAATCTCTTCAGTTGTATCCAAGATTCATCAGGTTTTACTACACAGTGATCCTCCATACAAGTTTAGGACAGGAAATGGCAAGATTCATTTAAGAAATGCTACTAGCTAACATTTAAAACATGTCTGGGCATTTCTTAAAATAGTAATATATTAAGTTAAGAATGTTTTTCTGGTACAAAGTACCCAGGGCATTAATAGTGGTTAAGGCACCAGGCTAGAACTCAGGAGCCTGTGAATTTTAGTCTTGCCTTAGACATGAAAGAGATGGATAAGAGGCTGTTTAAGTTCCAAAAAAGGAGGTTTTACATAAAATAATTAGAATAAATAACGAAGCCAACCATCTTTATTTTGGCTGAAGAACTAACAGATTCACAAATTCAACAGATTTGACATACAATAAACAATTGGGACTCAAAAGTCCTTTAGTGATCTGTCTCAAATCACAGAGAAAAGAACTGAAACCATCTGCTCTCTTTTATTTTAAGGTTATTTAGATACCTATAAAAAACAGAAATTCTTGTATGATTACTGTATTTTTGGAGTATAATATGCATCTTTTTCCACCCTAAAGGAGGCTGAAAATTTGGGTTCATCTTATACTCCGAATGTAGCTTTTTCTGAAGCTTTTTTTCCAGCCATAACAAGGTGCTAATGATCTTCCCAGGCCTTACCTTGCCGGCTTTTTCATTGTTACTTTCTAGTCTTTGCAGCCTTTTTTTTCATTGCTCTACTTGCTCCAAATAAGTTTCTTTCCAGCACTAACAAGGCACTAGTAATGTTCTGAGCTCTGACCAGCTTGCAGGTTCTTTCATTGTTACTCTTTCCGAATAAGGTTTTTTTAAGCCCTAACCAGGGGATAAAATAATGTGTAAAACCAACCATATTAAGGTCGCTAGCCAGATGAATACCTGATAGGCAGATTTCCCCCCCTTATTTTCCTCTCCAAAAACTAAGGTACATGTTATACTCCGAAAAATACAGTAATTCACGTAGACAGTTATTCATACATTGTGCCTGTTACATAACATAGCAAGAGTAATGATAGTACATCACAATATAATTTCAGTTTTCCACTGTTTTTCATAAAAAGTTTAAGATGTGCATTATATGGTAATTAGGACTCAGAATTAATATAATTACCAGCACATATTTAAAAAACATTTATGACAATTTTGTGCCTCTTATGTTTGAATTTCCTCTTTGATGATTTCTTACTGAATCTGTGATGATTGTCCAGCTCCAGAATCTCCAACTACTTTCACCAATTTTTGCCAATGTTTTTATTAAGACATAAAAAAGGAGAAAAGGTACAGAGATGTTATCCAGCTGCACAAAATATATAATAAAGAGGAAGAAATCAAAATGGTCCCATTTTATAAATCAAACAAGATCTATTGATCTAAAGAAAATAATTTTAATAAAAATAAGTCACCCTGAATAAGAAGTGCAAGATTAGAAACCGTACTGTTATAAAAAAACCAAAGAATTAGTGGGGATAATCACAATTGCTCACTTTAGAAAAGTATAACTAATACCAAAGTTATCTTATGCACCATTATTTAAAAGGTTCACTGATATGTTTATTCCTCAACCCTCAGAAAGTTTAAAATAAATCAGTAATTGCTTTCACTTTTAACCATTTGCAATTCTGAAAAATGGGTATCTATCTATCTATCTATCTATCTATCTATCTATCTATCTATCTATCTATCTATCTATCTATCTATCTATCTATGACATTGGGGGATCATGGGAATCCAGAGCAGCTTTCAAACCAGTGTAGGGTCACTAGGCTTATGAGAAAGTGCCTACAGTTTCACTAGATTCAAGACTGATGTTCTGTTAACCTGCTTTCTGTTCTCACAGTAGCCAACTTAATTTAATATTGAAGAAACCAAGCTGTCAGATGATACGGCTGTCGGCCTTTGGTCACCAACCTTTTACAACAACAGAAAATATTTATAGGACTCTCCTCTTCTAATCTGTATCTTCCAGAGTTTGGCAGGTCTTTGCACTGGGCTATGAATAAATGAAGTTCTGTGTCTGGAAAGCCTTCACGCTGGTAATGCAAAAAAAAAAAAGTTGTTATGTAGAACAACTCCAGTGGATATTATATGGCTATGAAATACACAATTTTTAAATAGGGGTAAGGAAAAATGGGAAAGGTCAGACAGGGTTTCTCCTGGCGAGTTGGAAGCCATTAAATAAGTAGAAAAGTGAGGTTCTTGCACCCTATTTCTCATCCACTTTCCCCCAGGTTTCCACATGAGATTGGGAAATTAGGGTGGATTTGTAATCTGCATTTTATCTGTCTTGAAACCCTGGTAGAAATGACAGGGGAACACAACTTTGAGCCTCAGGATTCCAGGCAGACTCTAGTCGCCTTCCAAATGATGCTGCCAAATTATACTTTTTCATATGAGACAAGAGGAAAATTCTGAAATCAAAGAGCAAAGCCATCTTCTCTGGACCCTTGTGATTTACATGGATACATCCATTCAGTTTTATTGTCTTCTTTTTCCATCCCTTGTGTGTGTGTGTGTGTGTATAACACTCTTGAACCATTTCCAAAAACAGATGAGGGTTGGGTTTTTTTCCTCTCACTTCTTCTTTGTATGCTTTTTAACATATGGTTTAAATCAAGGGTCACTTCTCTCTCTTTTTTCTTTCTCTCTTTCGTCTCATTCTCTGTCTCCATCATTTCTCCCTTTTTTCTCCCCCTTTTTGCTCTCATTTGTCTCTCTCTTTCCCTTTCATTTCTATTCTCCTTTACCCCCTCCCTCGTTCTTTCCCTCCATCAGTTTCTCATTTTTCTCTTTCTCCTTTTCTCTCACATTCCCTCCCTCTCTCACTTCTCCCCCCTCTCTTTCCCTCTGTCTCTGTCTCTCTGGGTACAAGCAGGCAGCCTACCCAACTTCTTCTGAGCTTATCCTCCGGTTTTATGCAGAACTGCACCACTTCCGGGATGGCAGCTGGCCAAGCAGGATCGCCTCCCTTCCTGCGCTCTGCGCCGCGAAGTCTCTCTGGCCGGGCTCCGCTGCCTAAGATGCCGAGGGGACTTGGAGCCGCACCGCAGGTCTCCCCTGCCGGCTGGATGTGCCCAGGGGAATCCTCCTTGTAAGCTGCTCCCAGAGGCTCCGCTCCGCACCCAGCAGCGAAGTATCCCATTCCAGGCACTGCCTCAGCGCCCCGCATCTGATTGGTTCCCGGACTCCCTCTGACTCCTCCCATTCGAAAGCAAAAAGGGGCGCGGAAATGCCTCCAGCTGGTTAAATTTTACCCAACAGAAAACCAGAAGCAACTCCGGAGGCGGGACTAACGGTGATGCAGGCGCTGCTGAAGAAACTCCTCGTGCTCTCTGTGTTTGAGGAAGGTGGGGGCGAGGGGCGCGCGTTAGTGCGACCAACTGTCAAAACGGTTGAGTCGGTGCTCTTGGAAGAGGTCGCCTTGGTTGTATGATACAGTTGTCAGAAAGGACGAACTCTTTATCGGCAAACTCCTCCATTTGCAAAGCCCCAGTCTAATTTTCTCCCCTGGGTTTGCTTTTCTTCGGCTGCCGAAAAACACCACCTGTCAGCTCTTTGGCCAGCATTTTCGCCAAAATGTAGAGTCCAACGCCTTGCGCGTGTTGAGCTCCGTTGCCTTCCTTGCCAGTCGGACAGCCTCGCCACCTGCACGGAGAAGCAAAAGGTGAAAAAGCGGCAGTTGCGTCGTGCCTGTTGCTTGACTGATGGCGCTGCCTACACTTGAGCTCTCACCTCGCCCTCTCCACATTTCCCGTAAGCTGACTTAACCTTCTTTGGGAATTCGGGGCGGAGCCTCTCCCACCCCCAGTGGGGGGAAATTAGGTTGGGGAGCGGGGAGAGAATTGGAAGACTGAGAATGGAGGGAAGGAAGGGAGGGAGGAGGGAGAAAGGGAGGGAGGGAAGGTGTTCTGTCAGGCTCTCTGGTAGACTCCTCCCAAAAATTCACAGGTACAAATTTCAGACACACACACGTTTGAAAATTCAAAACAATGTTATTTATAAGGAAAATTCACCTAATTAACCTAAGCCCTCTTTTAGTATAGCAAAGAGCACTGGTCTCCAAACAAACTGGTAATTTGTACAAGTCCCTTATCAGTTCTGTGATACTTAGCTTGCAGCTGTGAGGCAATTCACAGTCTTCCTTCTTTCACAAAGTGAAACACACTTTGCTCTGGTTTAGTTTCAAAGGGGGGGGGGGGGAAGCAGCACACAAAAGGTCAAAGTCAGTAAAGCAGTCAGGAAACACAACGAACAGAAGATCCTCCACAATGGCCAAACCCACAGGCTGCTATTTATAGCAGCCTCACTAATTACCACAGCCCCACCCAACCACAGGTGGCCTCATTTTCTTTCATAATAATCTCTCAGTTGTTGTTGCCTATGCATTGCTCTCCGCATATGTGGCTGTATCATTAACTCTTGTTCTGAATCCAAGGAGGAGCTAGATAATTGATCTCCTTCTGAGCTGTCTGCCACACTCTCCTCCTCCCTGTCACTCATCTCTTCTTGGTCAGAGGAGCCTTCATCAGTAGATTCCACTGGGAGCAAAACAGGCCTGCTGCATGTGGATGTCTCCCCCACATCCACAGTCCTTGGGGCAGGAGCTGGGCCAGAGCTAACCACAACACTAAACAGACGATTTTAATCTCTTTTCACCAAGGTGGCAGGCATATGAATTAAAGAAAAAAAATACAAATAAAGAACAAAGCTCTCCTTTAAAGCTAACAGTCCTAATTTGCAAAGAATTTTTTTCTTTGTTATATTAACTGCAATATTGTTTTCAAAGGAGAGGACTTTGGAATGTTTTATGTAGCCTAGAAGAAATGTTTGGAAATAAAAGAGGCATAACAGATTAACAGAGTTGGAAGGGACCTTGCAGGTCATCTAGTCCAACCCCCTGCCTAAGCAGTAAGACTCTATATCTGCCTCTACCTAGGATCAAACTCATAACCTCCTGATTGTGAGGCAAGAGCGCCACCTCTAGGCCACAGCATCTGGGTTATTACTATGGATGATTATAGTTATTATAGGTTAGTATGGTGGATCCTACTGCTCAGAAGTTTCTTCACAGTTTTATAGTAATTAAATAAACAAACACAATAGAATAAAAATGTAATGAACATTTTAGAACAAATTTTATTGTAAAATTTAGCATGAAGAATTTATATGAAGAATGGAGGAATTAATGTTATTACACCCGCCATCATCATCATCATCTTCCTAGTGTTAATCATGCAGGTGCAGATTACAAATAAATTAAACAGAAAAACAAAGAGATTATGTATGAATTCCTTGGAAAGAAATAAAGTGATTATCAAAAAGCATGGGTTTGTTAAGAAGACAGCTACTGGGCTAATCTTCCAGGTACACAAGATAGGAAAAATGGCAATACAGTATAACCTAACTATATTGGAAAAATGCATCAAGAGATCTCTCACAAACTCTTTAATGCCTGAAAAATCATGGAAGATCTTTTCTGATTTTCTCTTCCAGTTAGGCAGCTGTGGACTCCCCCACCTTATCTGTTGTGCATCTCCTCCCCTGTATCCCAAAATCACATTATTTGTATCCTATATTTATTATTTTTTACAAATATCTCAAGGCAGTGAAGATATGTGAAGTGTGCAGCGGCTGCCAAAAAAGCCAACACAATTCTAGGCTGCATTAATAGAGGGATAGAATCAAGATCACGTGAAGTGTTAATACAACTTTATAAGGCCTTGGTAAGGCCATACCTGGAATACCACATTCAGTTTTGGTCGCCACGATGCAAAAAGGATTTTGAGATTTTAGAAAAAATGCAGAGAAGAGCGACAAAGATGATTAGGGGACTGAAGGCTAAAATATATGAAGAACAGCAGCAAGAACTGGGCATGGCTAGTTTAATGAAAAGAAGGACCAGAGGGGACATGATAGAAGTGTTCTAATTTCTCAGGGGTTGGCACAAAGAAGGAGTCAACCTATTCTCCAAAGCACCTGAGGGTAGAACAAGAAGCAATGTGTGGAAACTAAACAAGGAGAGAAGTAACATAGAACCAAGGAGAAATTTTCTGACAGTCAGAAGAGTTAATCAGTGGAATAGCTTTCCTCCAGAAGTTGTGACTGCCCCAACACTGGGCGTTTTTAAGCAGATGTTGGATAACCATCTGTCTGAAGTAGTGTAGGGTTTCCTGCCTAAGCAGGGGGTTGGACTAGAACACCTCCAAAGTCCCTTCCAACTCTGTTGTTGTTATTATATCCAATACACTTCCTCCTCCTATTTTCTCCACAACAACTCTGTGAGGTGGATTAGGCTGAGACAGGATGATCGGCCCAAAGTCACCCTGACAGATTTGATAGCTAAGGCAGGGCTCACATCTCGTGCTTTCTGGCATGGTGCCACATCATATTTGCACATACTGTACCACTACAGTTCTTTCAGTGATGGGCTGTAGGTGCATCTGACAAGCCCCTGCGTGCCCGCGTGTAAGATTTGACTTTTGCGCATGCGCAGCAAATGAAATCTTCTGTGAGGACACTCATGCAAGCGAGATTTTCACAATTTTCGTTGTTTTTTGCTTCTGCGCATGCACGTTCATCCTCATGCAGGATTTCACATGTTGCACATGCACAGAAGCCGAATCTTGTGTCGACAGGCATACGTGCACCCACTGGACATGCCCAAACCAATGACGGACTTGGAGGGTGCACCAGTAGCACCGAAGACGACCAGCCCTTCACCAACTTGATTTCAGCAAAGTATTAACAAAGTACTTCCTAATAATTAACCTAATTAATTAATTGATAAAATATGATTTGGTGATGCAACATTTCTAGCAACTCTTCGACAAAGCTATTTTGATGTAATTTTAAAAATAATCATATTTCATAAAATATTTATTATTTCCTAATACTAGAGGTGCATAGAAATACATACCGTATTTTTTGGTGTATAAGACGTACCCAGATTTTAGAGCAGGAAAACAAGGAAAAAAGTATTCTGAACCAAATGGTGTAGTATTATATTGTTTAATAAAATACCAGTGTAACAGAATACTTTTTATAAACTTCAAACTTGACAGCTTCAAGACTTGTGGACTTCAGCTCCCAGAATCCCTCCACCAGTCATGCTACCTTGTGAATGGGAGTTGAAGTCCACAAGCCTTAAACTTGCCAGGTCAAGTTTCACCCAAACCCAGCTTATTTGATCCCTATGACAATCATTAAGTGTTGTACTTCATGATTCTTGACAAGTGTATCTTTTCTTTTATGTACACTGAGAGCATATGCACCAAAGACAAATTCCTTGTGTGTCCAACCACACTTGGCCAATAAAAGAATTATATTCTATTCTATTCTATTCTATTCTATTCTATTCTATTCTACTCTATTCTATTCTGAACAATGTCCCACAAAGCAGAGAAAGAAAGTAGTAAGCCTAATAAATTAAAGAAAGAAAAACAAGCACTGTTTATATGTTTCTGCTCTTAGAACAATATGTCTATCATCCAAAAAGATGCTAAAACATCTAGATGAAATGTTTTACTATTAGGCAGTGAATACAGATAACAGAACACTAAAAATCTAACTTAAGGAATAGGGGAAATATACTGCATTAATTAATAAAAATATTTTTGGCACAGAAATTGAATTGTTAGCAGACTACTCTGGCTATTTTTATTTTTGACCCTTTTTGCAATTTGTATTAAGAATACATTTTTACAAATAAATATTGAAAAAATGGAACAGCTTTTAGAATGCTTCATGTAAACATTCATATTCTCTGTGAACCTTATCTATACATCTTCTGATTATATTTTTGTTCATTGGTGCATCTGAGGGGAGATCTGCTAGTAGGTCATCTTCATTTGTGTTTATTGAGATTTGGAGGGGGCTGTTGAAGTGAAAGAGTCCCCCAAACACACAAAACGTCTCTTAGATCTTGGAACCAATTTGCTGGTTCCTGAGGAAAACGCTATGTGTAAATGCTTAGGTGAAGAAACCTTGCAAACAAAACCACACTTGGACTATAAGAATTGTTGTATGACCTTGCTCAAGGCCCTTGGTTAGCTTTTCAAACAAGAGGTCTTATATCTTGGTACCAAAATAAAAGTATAATTATGTTTCACACCTTATGTCCAGTGACTTATCAGCTTCGACACCAAGCAAGACCCCAGTTTTGGGGAAAACATTTGATGGTAAGAATATCTGTGCAACTTGTCTCAAAATTGTCATTGATTGCAAACCAATTTGCTAATGTCCGAACAAGAATGATATTGAATAAGGAATATGTATAGTTGCAGGAATTTTAATTTTATATTTCAGGCCCATGTTTTAATACTGGGTTTCCTTTTGCAGTTTCCATTAGTTGTATCCAATTTCAAATCATAACACTAGGCGGATCTGTGGCTCTATGTATTTCTGGATGATCCTTACTTTGGCCTCAACAGGTGGAACATGCTTTCCCAAAATACCATTAGACTTCCTTTTATGCTGGTCTTGTATCTTCTTTGGTTTCAGCTATAGTATCAGCTGCTTTGTCTATTTTTAGGAGAATTGTGCAAGAGTACCATGGAGTGGAAAATTTTCCACTCTCCCTCTCTAACTTGTAATAAATCTGACTGATGTAAAATGATAGCATGTTTCTTTTCATATTACCATTCTCTCCCTCACTATTAGTACTTTCTGGTACATGTATTTCAGTTTTCCTAGCTGTGAGTCATTTGTATGTAAGCCTGTAACAGTTCATTAAAACAGATTTAAAATGAGAGGTCATTTGGTTCTCTTCCTTACCATCTCATTTTGTTCCCAGAAGGTAAACGCTTTTATTACAGTATTTTATTTTTTATATTTTAAAAAATGTTTTGTTTTGTTTTTCCTTGCTCTGTGTTCCATTATCTTTTTTTTCTTATTTCTTTTGCCTCAGTTTCATGCTTTAATGAAAAAAAAAATCTAAAATATTAAGGAAAGGAGTTCTATGGTATGTTGATGAACTAAATTTAAAAATGCTTCTAGTGAAGATGTTAAAATCTAGAATATAAACTATAGCTGGACATGGAATATTTAAAAATATAAATGCTATTTTACAAATCGATACTAAAAAACAAATCGAAATTTAAAAAAACAGTCATTGGGAATCATATACATACTGTATATGCTTTCAATAGTGGTATGTATGCATATGACTTTTGTATAGAATACCACTTTTTCTTTTTTAATAAAGATCATTTTGACGTAATTTTATTAAAATCTAATGTGTATTTTGTGGCAGAGCAAATTTATACAAAATAAGATGTTTCTGGGTCCTGTGGAAATTTTAAAACTTAGTTCTATGATTATATTGCTATTAGTTAACTGTTAGTAGCAACATTCTCCCTCTGCTAAAACATGATTTGCTTTGTCAGATTTGGTTTGTATCACATAAAACTAACTATTTATAATTAGTGTGACTTGTGAGCCCAGACAGTTGTGATTTGGTCAATGTTAAGTTAAGGTTTAATAGGATATGCAGAATGCTGTGAGCAAACAGAGGTTTAATTATTGTAATAGAATATTGGTTTCATGCACTAGGTTTCCCTCGTTGCCTTACTGGTTTGCACAAATTATAATTTGTTAATAGCTTTGAGCTGGGAAGATGATGAATGAATTTTGGCTATTTCTTGCTCAATAAAAAAATGGAGAAAATTGGAGCATGTAATAAAGAAAGGAGAGCTTATCACTAGTTTGTTCAAAGTCTGTATAAATCTGTTCGTTGTTAGTATATTATACTATATTGGACACAGAGAAGCAATCATCTGTATTGGAAATTCCTTCATTTTAATGACTGTTAAGAAAAATATTGACTTTAAGAGTAGCTAGATTTTTCAGGTATTTTAAGAAATGGGCCTGGAAAGTTCATTACATCATCCTTTATTTTATTTTATTTTCCTTATTCCTTACGAGGCTAGCAGTGTGTGTTGTTGTTGTTGAGTTGTTGTTTTTGTTCTTGTTAAGTGGTTTGCTTAGTGGGATTTTTTTGTAGAAATAGCATAAGTTAAAACTTTATCCTTATGACTTTTAAGAGCCAATTTGACTGAAAAAGCTCTAAAATTACTTCTTTGATAATAGTTTGATGCTATATTGGTAACAAATAAAATAGAAGATTTTTTGTCAACCAAAATTTACTCCATGATATTATTTGAGCATCAAATAGAAGCCACTAATTGTACAGCATCAGTACAGTAATGTCCCATAGTGATGTTTTATCCTTTTGTACAGTAATATCCCATAGTGATGTTTTATCCTTTTGCAATGTCCTCAGGCTATATAGTCTAAAAACAATCTTATACTGTATATTGGGTAAGTTGCTGGATGTGTAATTCCTGATACTCTGTATTTAAATGAAATTACTATCTTTTACTGTAAGTATCAATAATATACATGCACCCTTGAAAGTTATGCTTTCTCAATGAGCTGTGTTCATATTAAAAGGGGACATTTATATAATTTATTTAAAATAATATCCATGGGCTTTCGGGATGTGGGCATATGGCTTAAAAAACATTTAGGCCACCATACATAGCTCCTTGCTAATGCTTTCATGTGCACTATCCCTGGGTGTCCTATATGAAGAATCCCTTACTCTTTTCCACAGACTCTGTGGAAAACTCTCTTCCCCCACAGCGAACACCCCTTCAGCACAGATAGTTTGGTCTGTTTATTTTTAAAGGGTTTAAATTCTTCCCGCTCTTCCTTCTGTGGCCATCCCCTTAACATCCTGTTCATGACTTTGGACTGCCTAAACAAGGGGCGGGAGAAATGAACTACTGTCAGTGGCCAGCAGGCTAAAGGTGTCGCCCTTAAAAGCAGCTTCTCTGCAGCCTGCCGGCAGTCTGAATTGATTACAACTAAGAGAAAACACAAGTGCTGAATTGTTCCTATGTGTTGCCTCTTCCTTCACTTGCGAATCTAACAAATTGTTTCACTTAGCAACAGAAATTTTAGGCTCAATTGTGATTATAAGTAGAGGACTACTATCTGTATCATGCAGCAGAGATCAATGATCAATTAAAGTGCTGGAGGTGGATGATCATTTAGTGATAATGACAATGGGAGTATATAATTATGGGTAGGGGAGGGCAATGTATATTCTCCTCAAAAACAATATGGATAGGCATGAAAGACTGATTATCAATATAGTATTGGATGATGGGCTCCTCAGATCAAATGACACACAATGTAGCATTGAAAAAAGATGACAATTTTTGGAGTATGACTATAATGTGCTTATGACACAGCCATATTAAAGCCTTCCAGACTTCTCTAAAAAGGTTAGAAGCTGCAAAGACAGAATTATAGAAGAATTATTGAATCTAAGAGACAGGGACATGATGAGAATGTTCAACAAAGTGAAAGATTAAGTGAATCAATCACAAATAGAGATTTTTGGATATCAGCAAATGAAAATGGAGCAGAAATGTACACTTTCAGTTAAAGTAGAAAATATTTATTGCTCAGGACATGAAAACCTAGCAATTACCTTTATTTATTTATTATTTATTTATTATTCAGATTTGTATGCCGCCCCTCTCCGCGGACTCAGGGCGGCTCACAGCAAGGCATAAACAAACCTTGCTTTCATAGTTGTAAAGAATATTGAAGAAATAATATTTGGGTATAGTGTCATCTTTGATCAAGTATTATCAATTAGATTTTTATGGAGAATTAGAATTCATAAGAAATACTGTATAAGGAAGGTATCAAAGTTGTAGATAGCTTTTGCCTTTTAAGATTAATCACCAAAAGTAGAGGAACTAGCAATCAAGACCTAGCAATGTAATAGCTACCATTTGGTAGAGCAGCCATTAAGGCATTTAAACAATATTCAGATGCCATAATGAGTCCATGTCTACAAAGACTGGAATAGTGAAAGCAACTATATTTCTTCTGACACTCTACGGAAGTGAAAATTTCAACCTGGAAGAAACAGAATAGGAACTGTACTTAAGCTTTGGAGCTTTGGTATTGGAGAAGACTCCAGAGAATATGAAAAGCCAAGGGGAAAATCCTAAACAAAGCATTCCAAAGTTCTCACCCAAGGCACAAATAACTGGGCTCAAATTATATCTTACTTCAGATGCATAATGCAAAGATCTGGCTTTCTACAGTTGTCTATAATGCAGAAAAAAGTACATGTAGAAGGATAAAAAGAAAAAAAGATGTTGGATAACCATTTGTCTGAAGTAGTGTAGGGTCTCCTGCCCAAGCAGGAAGTTGGATTGGAAGACCTTCAAGGTCCCTTCCAACTCTGTTGTTGTTATTGTTGTTATTGTTATTGTTGTTAATGATGATGGTGATCTTTGGTATTACTTTAGTATTTAGTACAATGAGTGACTAAAAAATTGATATATTGTTGGCACTCTCCCCAAAATAGCGAGGATGCTTTGTTCTATTTATAGGTGAATATTGGTAATTGTGTGTGGTGATAGACTTCTTCAGCTTCAATGGTATGAAGGGATGTTAGAGCATGCAAAAACATTGATGTTTAGAACCTGTCTAGATCTTCTTTCCCTGGATTCATATGGTTGTTCACCACAGCATATAGTTAGTTTATTAGGTTTATAGTTTATTAGATTTGTATGCCGCCCTCTCCGAAGACTTGGGGCGGCTCACAACATAACAGTGATACAATACATTAAAAATCCAATAGTAGAAAGTTAAATCAATTTAAAAAACATTAATAACATAGTAAAATCCCTAACTATACAGTCATACACATTCAACCTAATCCATCATACAGTAAGGCCGAAAGCATAATAAAAAGGGGGGGGGAGAAGGTAGTAATTATTCCCACACCTGGGGACAAGGGTGGGTCTTCAGCATTTTACGGAAAGCGAGGAGGGCCGGGGCTGTTCGAATCTCTGGAGGGAATTGATTCCAGAGGGCCGGGGCTGCCACAGAGAAGGCTCTTCCCTTGGGTCCCACCAGCCGACATTGTTTGATCGACGGGACCCGGAGAAGGTCAACTCTGTGAGACCTAATCAGTGGCTGGGATTCGTGCGGCAGAAGGCGGTCTCGGAGATATTCTGGTCCGATGCCATGTAGAGCTTTATAGGTCATAACCAACACTTTGAATTGTGACCGAAACTGATTGGCAGCCAGTGCAGGCTGGCTGGTAAAGAACATGTTTGTTAATGTCTAATGTATATGTCTGGTAAAGGACATGTTTGTTTAAGGAGCTAAAGGCTAGCTCTATGTGTACATCTCAAAGCACCTTTTAAAATTAGAATCTCAGATAGTATATAGCCTTGTTGTACAAAATGTTGTTGTGTATCCAGTTTTCACATATGCCCTATTTAAAAAGTTTTGAAACATCAGTTCAAGATTGTACTTGAATTACATTAGACTTATATGGTAGAATAGGGCTATCAAACTCATGGCCTGCAGGCCAGATGCATCACGTGCTGGCCCCACCATGCCGTTTAGCCAAGAAAATAAAAGCCACCAATATGTCACATGTTGCTGGCATGACAAGGCAGGATTCACACCCCTGTGGTAGAACGTTAGAAAGGAGGCAATATTAATGGGAATTATTTCAATTTTATGTTTCATTCTAGATATGGTATATAAGTCATTTTGTGGGCGTGTTTTACGGTTTTATTTTATTTTTTAATTATAATTTTAGAATTTTAAGCTGTCCAGAGTTACTTGGTTGAAGTTTCCTTGGCTACAGAAGTCATGTGCAATATGTTTGATTTTTGTTTTGTGTATTGTATGAACTCAGTTTTTCTTTCTGTTTATATATCATGGTTTATAACTTAGTGTAACCTATGTATTCAAATACATCAAATTTTATTTTTTTTAAAACTGAGGGACACAGTAAGGTAGAGGACATAGGCAACCAGGAGAACTACAACATGCTAATGGAGTAACTTTAATTGCAAGGGATAGAAACTGAAAAATAATTGATTTCCCCCTCGCTTGCTACTAAATCATTTTCTTTCAAAGAGTAATAGAGCGCTCATGCATGTCCAGTTTAAATATAAGTGAAGAATAATATCCAGGAGGTTGCAGTATAAGGAGAAAAGGGGTCTCAAGACCAGGACATTGATCTTCATCTCAATGTTTTCTCATCAAGCTCTGTTATTTTAGGCTGCTCAATTATATAGTTCATGTATCTTTTAAGCCAAAGTTTTGTTTCATCATAGCTCTTTTAATAAAATACAATTAGTCATGTTTGAATTAGACATTAACCATAATTTATAATGGCTGGATTAATACCCAATATTAAGCCATCGTTAGGTGTGTGTGTGTTGCAGAATATTCAGCTAAAAAACTTTATTATAGTTAGACTGGTATGTAAATTCAGCTACAGTTGTGAAATTAGGTGTTTGCCTTAATGGAATTTCATGATGCTTACTACAGAGTAAAATATTAATATGATTACCTTGACTATAACTGCATCACAATTTAATTTTGGAGATGATTTAACCACGCCCATGACTAACCATAAATCTCTGAATTCTGTGATATTTCAGAGGCATATACATCATAGTTCCCTCTAAGCTGAGCAGTGAGCAATCGCTCACTTAAAAATCATCATCAACTCAGAGTTTTCCAAACCTGCCCAGAAGCCGAGAGGGAAAGAGTGAGAGGGAAGAAGAGAGAGAGGAAGAGAGGAAGAGAGAGAAACAGATAGAAAAAAGAGAGGAAGGAAAAGAGAAAGAAAAAGAATAGGAGTAAGGAAGAGAGAAAGAAAATCAAAATCTAGTTTGAAACTAGCTCAACTATTTAAGTGGCATTTTGATATTGATAGAGTTGCCCTATTATGAGCTCACTGTTATAGACACACAGTACAGTATTTTATTTTGAAATTCTCTGAGGCAAAACAGGGTGGGTTGTTTGTTTGTTTGTTTGTTTGTTTATTTATTACATTTCTGTGCTGCCCAGTCCCAAAGGGACTGCCGCTCAGACACTATACTTTTCCGCCCACCTCCCCAAAAAATTAGAGGGAACACTGATATACATGTATTGGCTTAATTACAATGCTTATTTGAAAAACAATCCTAATTATGTTTTACAAGAAAACACGTTTCAGAGGATTCAGGAGAACCTTTTTTAATCGGAGAGTTGACAATCATGTTGTACCACTTTTATAGCAACCCATATTCCGAAATGCACCCCAGTGATCTAACTTTAGAATAGAATCGAGCTGGAAAGGACCTTGGAAGTCTTCTAGTTCAAGCCTTCTGCTGAAGCAGGAGAACCTATGCTATTTCAGTATAAGTAGCTGTCTAGTTTCTTTAAAAAACTCCAGTGATGGAGCACCCACGATTTCTGAAGGCGAGCTGTTCCACTGGTTAATTATCTTTACTGTTAAGAAGTTTCTTCTTAATTCCAGATTATTTCCCTTTGGTTAGTTTCCAACCATTGTTTCTTTGTCCTACCCTCTGGTGCTTTGTAAAATAATTTGATCTCCCTTTTCTTAGTGGCAGCCTCATCCTCGAATACATGAATCCATATCGCATCTCAGACATTAACACCCTTGAAAACGTCCAAAGATACTTCACCAGAAGAGTCCTTCACTCCTCCACTCGAAACAGAATACCCTATGACAGTGATTTTCAACCTTTTTTGAGCCGCGGCACATTTTTTACATTTACAAAATCCTGAGGCACACCACCAACCAAAATGACACAAAATGACACTCTAACACATTGTGATGCATTGTACATCACCCTCTGCGGGGGCCTCTTATAAAAAGAAAAAGATCAAATATCTATGTTTGGATAAACATAACCAGCTGAGGCTTTATCTAGTGGTGGCAACATTTACCTCTGGTCATGACCGGGATTAGAAATCAGGACCATGGGGAGGAGCAGCAGCTTCAACTACTCACCACGGCCACACAATGACAAGTGTGCGGCAGCCTGAGTGGGAACCTTCCTGGGTGTGGATGAGAGGTGGCCTGCTATTGGTTCATTGCTAGTGGTTGGGATGAATCCTAAAAGGTGATTGGTCAGTGAGCGTTCCCTGTGCCTCTACTGTCTATTCTTCCTGTCGCTGATAGCTGGAGGGATTGTGAGCGGAATGTTTATGTTTGGATGGGGGCGGCTGGCGGCAGGCCAGATAAATGGCCTCTGCGGGCCGTACCTGGCATGCGGGCCGTAGTTTGGGGACCCATGTTTAATTTCCCCACGGCACACCTGACCATGTCTCATGGCACACTAGTGTGCCACGGCACACTGGTTGAAAAACACTGCCCTACGAGACTAGACTTTCAATCCTGGGCCTAGAAAGCTTAGAACTAAGATGCCTTAAAGATGATCTAAGTATTGCCCACAAGATCATAAGCTGCAACGTCCTGCCTGTCTGCGACTACTTCAGCTTCAACCACAACAACACAAGAGCACACAACAGATTTAAACTTAATATTAACCGCTCCAAACTTGACTGAAAAAAATATGACTTCAGTAACCGAGTTGTCGAAGCGTGGAACTCATTACCTGACTCTGTAGTGTCTTCCCCAAATCCCCAACACTTTACCCTTAGATTATCCACGGTTGACCTATCCAGATTCCTAAGAGGTCAGTAAGGGGCGAGTACAAGTGTACTACAGTGCCTTCTGCCCCTACCCTATTGCTCTCCTATATCTATTCCTATATCTCTTCTTCTATTCTTTCGTTCATATGTTTTATTCCTATATCTTCTATTCTTTCTTAGATATATTATACTATGAGTACATTCTCTATAACCTTCATTATGTATTTTACCATATGTATATCCACTAAAACCCTCATTGTGTATTGGCCAAAATCAATAAAAAAAAATAAAAAAAATACTGCTATCATGTCGCCCCTATCATGTTTTCTTTTGATAAACTCCTTTACTGTTTCATTTTTTTTTAAAGGAAACCTCGGTCGGTGGGAACAATGGCACCTTTCAAATGAAGCTCAAGATACATTTTCGTGTTTTCTTTCAGGCGTTTCTTTCAGTGAATCTTTAACATTCTCCCTACTTTCATCTACAAATCAAGGCTTCCCCCGCAGTTTAATGTCTGTAGGGAGTTGGGGGGGGGGGGCAGAGGTGGGCGGAGCATCTGTCTCCAACCACACTCAAGATGACCGGAGCGTCCAGAAACCGACTCGTCGCGAGCCGTATTTGGAAGGTCTATGACTTCTCCGAGGACATATCGCGAGATTTCCAACCGCAGCTCCCGCCCTACCGCGCGCCCGCTGCTAGTCCGAAGCTCCCGCCCCGGCGTTTGCGAGTCGATTAACTGACCGCGTTAATGGCGCCGGGCCCTTAAAACGGCTTGGTGGGGGTGGGGTGGGGGCTTCCGTTTCACCCCAGCTCTGAATCCCGAAGGTTTGAGGGGATGAGCCGACAACCTCCGTCGCCGCCAGGAAGGAGGAGGAAGGAACGGAAGCGGCGATAAGAATAGGTGAGGCGGCTTCTCCAATTGCGGGGAGCCTTCCAACCACCCCAATTGGGGGCTTATGGGCGGAAAGCGAGAGAAACTTGACAGGATTTCCGGCTTTCGGTTCCTGGGGATTCAGAAACAGGGTGAAGCGCTGGGAGGCTGTTTCCTACTCGCCTGCTTCGGAGTTTGTTGCCTCTTGTGCGTTTTTTCGCCGCCCCCTTTTCTGCGTTCGGCAGTTCGGCCTGGATATTGTCACGGCTTCTTCCTGATTTAAAGGGGGGAAATTATGATTGAGGTCCCCGAATGGGAGAACTCCACCACCACCCGCTTCTACCTCCTGTTTCAGGTCATTTTATACTGCAGGGATCCAGAAGGAGCTAAATGTATATTTGACTGCCAGAAAAATCCCGAGGCTTACATTGTATGAGATGGGGAGTGGTTCTGTTAATTTTATTATTTCCAGGAACTAGCTTGAAATACAAAGAACTGAATACAGTATACTACTTATTTTCATGATTTCCCATCAATACTAGGGGCAAAAACTCGTGTGTAAAATAATGTAAGTGGCCAGGTAAGGTTTTTCTCTCCAAGGAATTTACTTTTCAGCCCTATTGTGTTTTATTCTGTTTTAGCAAAAGAGACATTTTACTGGCTTCAAGTAGTCCTCAATTTATAACCACAATTGAGCCCAAAATTTCTGTTGCTAAGTGAGACAGTTGAGTTTTATTTATTTATTTAACAGGATTTATATGCCGCCCAACTCCAGTGGACTCTGGGCAGCTAACAAAATTTAAAACAAGCATAAAAAGTAACAATATCAAAATAAGAATATAGAAACAAATAATAGCCCTTAAAATAACATAACATACACTCAACCATTCATGGTCCTAGGCCCACTGGAAAAGCCAAGTCTTAATGGCTTTCCGGAAGGCTGGTAGGGAGGGATGGGGCAAATCTCTAAGGGCAGTTGGTTCCAAAGTGTTGGAGCTGCCACAGAGAAGGCTCTTCCCCGCAGTCCCGCCAACCGATATTGTTTGGCAGATGGGACCTGGGAAAGGCCAACTCTGTGGGCTCTTATTGGTTGCTGCGAAGTATGGGGTAGCAGGCGCCAGGCAGTCCCGTAAATAGACCGGTCCTAAGCCATGTAGGGCTTTAAAGGTAATAATCAACACTTTGAAAGGGGTCCAGAGACCAACTGGTAGCCAATGCAGCTCCCGGAGAGTTGGAATGATGCAAGTATACCTTGGTACACCCACAATGGCTTGTACCGCTGCATTTTGAACCATTTTGCCTTATTTTATGACCTGCCTTGCTGCAAGTTGCTAAGTGAACCACTTCAGTTGTTAAATTAGTACCATAGTTTTTGAGTGAACCTGCCCTTCCCAATTGACTTTGCTTGGGGGTGCTTATAGAAAGAAGGTAGGATGTTTCCTCATGCTGCCCTGTTGGGAGGTAGCAGGTGATATCTGTTTTTGCATGCTGTGTTTGAACATGGGGATTATTTGTTATTGTCTTGCATAATAGCTGTTTGTAGACTGATTTTTCTATGTTTGTCTAATTCATACCATAGGATGGTGCAGTGAATTTGGTACAATTTTTATGTGGTACAAAGAGTTACCTGTTTGTGTTCAATTGGCTAATGTATTTCATTGGGTGATTGTGTCAAAAGCCATTTGGAAATCAATATTATCTGATGTATTAGACTGCCAGCATATCTTTATTTTTCTCAGAAAATTATAAACAGTTGGGGAGAAAGTACCCCATATAGAATTGATGTTACAGAATATAATGAGGAATGTTATCCAGATGCATAATTTGCAGAAAGCTGTAAACTAGCCAAACATAAGAATCATTAGTAAAATGGGTGAAGAAATATTTCCCTTGATTTGTCCTCAATTTCTTACCTATGAGCTTTAGGGAGTGCGCCCTTGTCCTAGTATTGTGTGATAGAGAAAATAATTTTTCTCTATCCACCTTTTCTATCCCATGCATGATTTTATACACTTCGATCAAGTCACCCCTTAAGCGCCGTCTTTCAAGGCTGAAGAGACCAAGGCGTTGCAACCTTGTTTCATAAGGGAGATGCTCCATTCCCTTGATCATTCTTGTTGCCCTTTTTTGCACCTTTTCCAGTTCCATTATATCCTTCTTGAGGTGCGGTGGCCAGAACTGTACACAGTACTCCAAGTGTGGTCTCACCATTGATTTGTACAGAAGCAATACAACACTTACTGACTTATTTTCGATTCCCTTCCTAATCATGCCAAGCATGGAATTTTGCTTTTTTTACTGTTGCTGCGCATTGGGTTGACATCTTCATTGAGCTATCCACCAAAACCCCAAGATCCCTTTCTTGGGTTGTCTCAGAAAGTTTGGTCCCCATCAGTTGGTAGGTATAATTGGGGTTCTTTGCCCCGATGTGCATAACTTTGCACTTGTTTAGGTTAAAATGCATTTGCCACTTTGTTGCCCACTCACTCAATTTCGAGAGATCCTTCTGGAGCTCCCGACAATCAGTTTCACTTTTCACTAGCTGGAATAATTTAGTGCCGTCAGCAAACTTTGCTACCTCACTATTTACTTCTACATCCAGATCATTAATGAATAAATTAAAAAGTAAAGGTCACCACTTCTCACTTCTTTCCATCCAGAGAACTGTCCATTTATTGCCACCCTCTGATTCCTACAATTCAGCCAGTTACCAATCCAGGACAAGACCTGTCCTCTAATTCTGTGGCTGAAGAGCTTTTTTAGGAGCCTTTGGTGAGGGACTTTGTCAAAAGCCTTTTGAAAGTTAAGATATACTATATCAACTGGGTCCCCTTTATCTATGTGTTTATTTACACCCTCAAAGAATTCTAACAAGTTAGTAAGACATGATTTGCCTTTGCAGAAACCATGTTGATTTTCTTTCAGCAATGCCTGTTTTTCTATGTTCCCAGTAATTTTATCTTTAATAATGGTTTCCATCACTTTACTTGGAACTGAGGTTAAACTGACTGGTCTATAGTTTACTGGATCACCTCTGGATCCTTTCTTGAAGATCGGGGTTACATTTGCCTCCCTCTAATCCTCAGGTACAGTGCCTGATCTTAGAGAAAGATTATATATTTTAGCTAAAAGTTCAGCAATTTCACACTTTAGTTCCTTGAGAACTCTAGGGTGGATGCCATTTGTTGACATTTAAGTTTAGAGAGGCATGCAAGAACATATTCCTTGTTTATCTCTATTTGGTTTAATTCTTCTAATTCCCTCCCTGGGAAAATTAATTCAGTGGCAGGCAAATGCTCTCTATCTTCCGCAGTGAAAACGGAGGCAAAGAAGTCATTTAGCCTCTCAGCAATCTCATTGTCTTCTCTGATTATTCCCTTCTGACCATTGTCATCAAGTGGCCCAACTGTTTTTCTGGTTGGATTCCTGCTTCTGATGTACTTAATATTACTGATGTATTTAATATTCTTTGCTATATGCTCCTCAAAATCTCTCTTGGCTTTCCTGACTATCACCTTGCATTTGGTCTTCCAGAGTTTGTGATCCTTCCTGTTCTCCTCCCTAGGAAGAACCTTCCATTTCTTAAATGAGTTTTTGTTCTTTCCAATAACCTCCTTTACCTCATTCATAAGCCATACTGGTATCCTCTTGGACTTTTCAGTCCTCTTTCTTCTTTTAGGAATGCATTTTAGTTGAGCCTGTTGTAACATATTTTTAAACAGTTTCCAAGCATTTTGGAGGGATTTGACTTTTTTAATTGTCCCTTTTAGTTTCTTCTTTACTATTTTCCTCATTTTGGCAAAATTCCCTCTGTGAAAGTTCTCTGTGTTAGTTTTCACTGACAATTTGCTATCCATGGTTAAGTTGAAGGTTATTGTGTTGTGATCGCTGGTTCCTATGGACTCGGTTATAAAGACATCATGAACCAAATCCTGTGCATTAATTAGAACCAAGTCCAGGATCCCCTTTCCCCTGGTTGGTTCCATGACCATCTGCTCAACCTTCGGGGTCCTGGACTTTAATCTTCTACCTAGTAACCTAAATTTGGCTTCCTGGACCTTCCGCTTAGCTTTCCCAATGTCATTGGTACCGACATGTACCACAACTGATGGCTCCACCCCAGCACTATCTATCAGCCTGTCTAGATGCTTCATGATGTCCACAACCTTTGCATCCGGCAAGGCAGTTTACCATGCGGTCAACACTTCCATCGCAAACCCGTCTCTCTCTATTTCTAATAATCGAATCGCCCACTACAATAAGCCCTCCTCCCACCACCTGTGGAGAAGTATCCTCGGTGCAAGAGGATATAAGCACATCCTCCAGGGAAGGGGTCCCAACTAAGGGAGCCTATCCCTCTTCCACAGATTGATGTCCTCCCTGCCCAAGATCCCCATTCTCCAGAGCAGCTGGGAAACTGCTCAGCATGGAGTGGGATGCTCCTACTACATCCCTGAAGATCTTATCATGCCTGACTATCTCTCTCTGCTTCTCCAGATCTGCTACCTTGGCTTCAAGGGAAAGAACCTGTTCCCTGAGAGCCAGGAGCTCATTGCACCAATCACACACCCAAGACTTCTGTCCAGCAGACACATGTGACACTCAATAAAAAACACTGGGAAGTTCCCCTTCATCTGCCGGCTATCTAACTCCATTTCTTATTGCTATGTGCTTACTGTTATTAATATACAAATTACTTTTTGAAAAAAAGATATTTAACTTCCTATTCTAGATATCGATGATTTTTTTGATGGTTTTGATAAGGTTAATAATTTTATTCCTTTACTCACTTCTATTGATTTTTTTTTTAAATAAACCACAGCTTTCTAGGTTGTTCAAATTTTTGTTTTGGTCTTGGTTTACTTTTTGGATTTTTTTCTTTCTTCTTGTTTTAGGATTATATCAAATGAATCTAATTAAACAAGAAACTCACCCACAAACTTACCAGGGCTCAGCAGGTCTTCTTCCCAAGATTCCTGCCAAGTTCTTTTCTCCCTTTATATTTTCTGTTTTATTTCCTTTTTTTGAAAATGTTCTGCTTAAATAAAAAGCAGTTGCCTCTATGCTTCCCAAGGAAGAAAAGGGGCATGCTCAAGTGGGTTGTGCATGCATTGCAATATGGGTTATACGGGCAGGGTGGAATGCTAGGCCCAAAACAGGACATGGTGCTCCCCTCCACAGCCCCTTTTTGCTCCTAGGAGGCTGCAGGGAGGCCTACTAGGCCCAAAATGAGGCACAGGGGAGCTCAAGGGGGTCACATGCACATGTGGGTGGTCATGCATGCTTGCACAAGGGGCAGGGAGCACGGGGAGGTGTCACACGCGCATTGCATTATGAGTGCAGGAACTTTTGGCACACAACAACAAAAAGTTTAGCCATATAGACTAACTAGAACCAGTCCTTCTAAACTTCACAAATCAGACCAATTTAGTCAGAAGCTGCTATATGCTTTTAGTCCAGTCTAAAAGCATATTACTTTCGTTTACATTGTTTTGAATATGTGATACAGACCATTGTTTTGAAGTCTTATTCAGAAGACATAGTGGGCTGGGGTTAACAAAAAAGTGCAGTTTAAAAGGACGATTTGCGACCTGAACTGGAGGCTATGGGTTCTGGTTTGACAGTAACTTATAAAAGATTCAGGTTTTATGTAAGCTACATCTACTTGCAGTTCCACTCTAGGAATCCCAATACAGTGGTACCTCGAGATACGAGTTTAATTCGTTCCGGACCTGGGCTCTTAAGTCGAGCAGCTCTTATCTCGAACGACTTTTCCCCATAGGAATTAATGTAAATAATTTTAATTGGTTCCAGCCCTCAAAAAAACTCACAAAGTTAGTCTAAATTATGCAGAAAGACATGTTTTTAATGAAGAAATGTACATGTACAGTACATATAAATGAATAATGAAGTTTCTTTCACTTAACTTGTAAACTTTCTTAAACTTTTAAATTTACATATGTTCAACTTCTCTGCCACCCAATCCTGTAGGACAGAGGTCCCCAAACCTTTTTGCACCAGGGACCGGCTTTAAGCGATCAAGAGAGGAATGGGTGAATGAATGGACGGAGGGTGGGAAGGAAGGAAGGAAAGAGGGAAGGGACAGGAACAGAGGAAGGAAGCAAGGAAACTTATGAAAGGGGAGAGTAAGAGAGGAATGAGTGAAGGGAGGGAGGGAGGGAGGGAAGAAGGTGGGAAGGAGAAAGAAAAGAAGAAATAGAGGAAGGGAAGGTAAAAGAGAGAAAGAAAAAGAGCAAGAAAGAAAGAAAGAAAGAAAGAAAGAAAGAAAGAAAGGGGGAAGGGACAGGAACAGAGGAAGGAAGCAAGGAAACTTATGAAAGGGGAGAGTAAGAGAGGAATGAGTGAAGGGAGGGAGGGAGGGAAGAAGGTGGGAAGGAGAAAGAAAAGAAGAAATAGAGGAAGGGAAGGTAAAAGAGAGAAAGAAAAAGAGCAAGAAAGAAAGCTGCAAGCACCCCCCCGAGCCCCCCAGGCCGGCTACAACCTTTTAAAACACGCGCGCCGCTTCGCAGCTGTCTCCTGAAGCCGAACGCGGAAGTTAGCGTTTGGCTTCAGGAGACAGCTCCTTGGCGCTTGTATCTCGAATTTGGGCTTGTAAGTAGAACAAAAATATCTCTCCCCTCCCAGCTCTTATCTCGAGTTGCTCTTAAGTAGAGCAGCTCTTATGTCGGGGTTCCACTGTATACAGTATATAGATTTTCCGTCCCTGTTTGAGTTAGCTCTGTCAGATTTCCCACCCATTGGTCAGTTCTCTAAGATATGTCACTATCCTCTTTCATCCAGATTGATTCTTCGGTTTTGTGTGTTTCTGCTGGGTAGAAAATTTGCCATTCTGTCTTTCTTTGTCCTTGTTATGTTGTGCCTTTTTTGTAGATTCTGTGACCTCTTCTATTACATCTGTTGGAAGAAGTGGTTTCAAATCCTGAAGTTTAGATTCCACTCCCTTTCAAAACGTCAATTGTAAAATTTATCTGTTTTATTATTTCATTGAGAAAAGAGACCAGATTGCCTTACATAGTCCCATTTGTTTCTTAGAGCCCAGCTTTTCATACAGTCAGTAATTAGAGTAGCACTTGCAAAAGGGACAAAAGTCTGCTGAATGACCACTCCGCAACTCTGTCCTAGTTTGTTGCTGATATTGTATCTAAAGCTCAGATGGGCACTTTCATATAGTGTACATCCAGGTTTCATCCTTAATTTACAAACATTCATTTAGTGACTGTTCAAAGTTACAATGGCACTGAAGAAAGTGATGTTAACATGACTTATCCCATCCCGTTTTAAACAAATAGTTCATTATATAAGAGAGTAATATTTTTCTTCGGTTTCGGTGAAATCACATTCACCATCATCAGGCTGAAGTTTTAAGCTTCATGCTGCACGAAGCTTAAAACTTCAGCCTGATGATGGTGAATGTGATTTCACCGAAAACGTCGCATAGACACTCAAAATATTCCATATTTACAGCAGCACGAAGCTTAAAACTTCAGCCTGATGATGGTGAATGTGATTTCACCGAAACGTTGCATAGACACTCAAAATATTACACGGGGCAAAACCCGAACTCAGAACAATCTACATACATATACCCGTGAAAATCTACGAAAACACACACACACACACACACACACACACACACACACATATATATATTAGTTTATAATATGTATTAATGTATAAAGTAGTTTAAAATTGCTTACTGTAACATTTAAAAAATATAATAAAATTATTTTAAAAGGTTGGTTAATAGAATAGAATAGAATTTTATTGCCCAAGTGTGATTGGACACACAAGGAATTTGTCTTGGTGCATATGCTCTCAGTGTACATAAAAGGAAAAGATACATTTGTCAAGAATCATGTGGTACAACACTTAATGATTGTCATAGGGGTCAAGTAAGCAATGAAGAAACAATCAATATTAATAAAGATCTTAGGATACAAGCTACAAGTTACAGTCATACAGTCCTAAATGGGAGGAAAAGGATGATAGGAATGGTGAGAAAACTAGTAGAATAGAAGTGCAGATTTAGTAGAAAGTCTGACAGTGTTGAGGGAATTATTTGTTTAATAGAGTGATGGCATTCAGGAAAAAACTGTTAATGACAGCATTATTACATATGAGCCTTCACATAAGCAACATAATTTTGGATGCAGGGTAAAAATTGAGCAGTAAATATACAATGTACAATTTTCAACTGCACATACTGAATCTGTTATATTTGACCTGAAGTAAAATATTTTGCAGGTTCAGGTTTAGCTTTCCGTGCTAATAAAGTTCAAAATAGTACTGATAACTTACAAGATATGTGTATGTATTCCTCTTTGACATTTCAGTGAGCATTTATCTTTATATTGTAGGTGGAAGAACAGAATGTGGAACAACAAAGTAAATAAAATTCCCTTACGCAATCCAAAATTGTCCCCAAATAGGAATTCCACCAGAGGTATGAATTAATTTAATTTTTATCTCACTTGGTGCAAAGAATTTTATCTGACTTTCTAAATTTTAACAGAACAGAAATTTGTGTTAAACTGTAACGATAGCCATTGGGAAGAATGATCAGATAACAAGATCTGCTTTTCTTATTCTTTAACTTCTGTTAGCAAACATTTTGGTTTCTATTTCCAAATTTGTTAGTGAAAGCTAAATAATAAAAAATAATAATCAACCTGAATCATTGGAGGATGAAGACCTTTTCATTGACTATTATAGACCAAAATCTGACAACAGTGGTCTTGTTAGATATTTCTAGATTTCCTAGTTTAAGATTCAAGTTCATCCAAGTGACTTCCATACTGAAAGGGAGACTAGAACCTGAGTCTCTGCTCTTAGTTCCTAATTCAGCCTCTTAACCACACCATACTTGTTAAAGGCTAAATCAAGGACTGTTAAATTTGCAATTAAAATTAAAATTGCTACAAGTAGAAAACAACAATGAAAGATGCATGTTTTGAAACAAAAGGCAGAATTGTAAAATAATTCTCTATAGAAACTTTTTTAAATACACAAATGAGAGTATTTTACTGTTTACTAAACCAGTGCTTTCACAATTTTAAGGGTGACATATTGCTAACATATGTTATCTAATCAAATATTATTTTAACGCTCTTACACATTAGACATCACACAGTATAGTTTGACCCATGTAATTTCAAGGTTCTGCATCACCTGATAGATTCCATGTAAAAATCTAACTCGATAGATTTGGTTTTACAAATTGTAATAACTCAGAAAGCATGGTTGGCATTTTGTGGGTTGGAACTCTGCATGAAACAGAAAATGGGTCTTGTTTTGAGCCTGAAACAAAGAATTAAATTTCAGAAGTTATGTTGAATCCTTTTTGGATATGTCATGATTTGATAGAAACAAAACTTGAAATATTTTAATTGTTCTGGGTTTAGACTGAAATAAAAGCCATTTTGGTCTAATGTTAAGGCACCAGAGTAATCTGGTTGCTAGCATCACAAATTGTCTTATAAGAACATAAGAAGAGCCATGCTGAATCAGGCAAAAGCCCAATTTTTTGCTGGTGGAAAGTCTTATAAAAAATCTAAAACGTTTATGAGTCACAATAAATTAAAGCATAATAAAATGCGGTATACCTGCATTTTGTCATCTTGCCCATTGATTCCAAATCTCCCCAATGTTTTTCATTTTTTAAATTCTGTAGCTCCACTCATCCACTGCTTCTGCTATCAATGTTTGCAAAGCAAAACAAAAAAGAGTGTTTTCCACACAGGCAACACACTTATCATGGGAAGGGGTTATCTATCTACAAGCGGTGGACAGAAAAATGGAAACACCTTGAAAAATCATCAAAATATCTTTTAATATGGTGTTGGTCCACCTTTTGCAGCAAATACAACCTCAATTCTCCGAGGTATTGGTTCATACAAATTGTGAATTGTTTCCAAAGGAATTTTAGCCCATTCTTCAGTTAAATCACCCTCCAGTTCTTTTAGAGACGACGGTGGTGGAAATCGACTTCTTACTTGAATCTCTAAAATTGACCATAAATTCTCAATAATGTTGAGGTCTGGTGATTGTGGTGGCTGAACTTCATTAGAATGTTCCTCGTGCCATTCTTTAACAATTCTTGCTCTATGGATTGGTGCATTATCATCTTGAAAGATGGCATCCCCCTCTGGAAACAGTTCTTGAACCATAGGATGAATTTGGTCGGCCAAAATTCCTAAATAGTGATGGCTGTTAATTCTTCCATGAAGGGAAATCATTGGCTCGGTGGATTTCCAAGAAATAGCACCCCAAATCATCACTGAACCCCTGCCATGTTTGACGGTTGGGAGAAGGCAGTCTGGATGAAATTATTCTTTTAGCTGTCTCCAAACGTAAACACAGCCGGAAGTTGGAAAAATGGTAAATGGTGATTCGTCAGAGAAAATCACATTTTGCCACTGCTCGAGGGACCATTTCTGGTGGTTTCTACACAACTCTAAACGCTTTGAAACATTTGTCTTTGAGAGCAGAGGTTTTCTAATTGCAGCTCTTCCGTGGAATCCAGATTTGTGAAACTCCCTTTGAACAGTTTTTGTGGAATCTGGGTTCTGTACGTGTCTATTGAACTCTGCAGTGATTTTAAGAGCTGTGGTCTTGCGATCCGCTCTAACAATTCGCTTTAGAGTCTGATGGGCTCTCTCAGACAACTTCAACTTTCGACCAGATCTGTGCTTGGCTGAGGACGTTTTCTCTTGTCTTTCAAAAGCAGTCATTACTTTTGAGACATTACCTCTTGAAACACCAAACATTCGGGCACTTTCTGTTACACTAGCGCCTGCCATTCGAGCACCAACAATTTGGCCTCTTTGAAAGTCTGAGAGGTCTGCCATTTCTAGAAGGTTATAACCAATTTCCTTAAATTTCTGTAAAAAAAAGGTAGTTTAAAAAAACATATCAAATAACAGAATAAAAAAAAAACATTAAAATATGTCAAGTTTTTATTGATTTGAACATGTTCAAACATGATGCCAAAAAATCAAGTGTTTCCATTTGTTTGTCCACACCTATACTTTTCCTACCGAACCTTGCCATTTTCTTACCCCACATCACAAAAATACTTTTGCTTGGAACAAACCTATTTTGTTTTGTATCTGAATCAATGCATCTGAAACATACATATCTTAGTTTGAATAAGAAACACTTGAAACAATCATTTTGTACATGAGCCATTTTTTTACCTCTAGTTTGGGTGCATGTAACATAGTAACTCCCAACCAGATAAACTTACATTATAGCTTATTGTGATGTGTAAATCTGGCCACAGTCAAGTAAGTATATTCAGTTATAAAATATTGTGAATAGATTGTTTTAAACAGTATTTAAAACTGTTACTGAAACTTGCAATATTTCACAAGATAATCCTTGAATTTATATGATGAGATTATGTTTTCAATTTTTTTGTACAGATTTAACACCAGCATGGAATTATTTTTCACAAACAAAGGCAACAGTAAGTAGTATTTTAGCACTGAGTTAAAGGAAATTGAAAATAAGCCATACAGGACATTATTATTTAAAAATGAAAATTAATAACTTATGTTTATCTTGTAAATGTTATAGGACAATAAAAGATTAAGATACTTTTTCAGTAAAATGCAATCACTATTCTCCTAAAATGCATATAGGAATCAGCCACCCTTAGTTTGTCCTATCTGGACACTGGGCTATTTTTTACGATCCTAGGATCCCAAAATGAAGAAGCTGCTGTATTAATTCTATGGACACTCTCTTCTTGTCTAAACAGTTGGTGAGGTATTACTTGTTTCTTGCTTCCTTGTTTCTGTCAATCACCCAGATTTTAATTTTAGTTCTTTGAAAATGCAATTCATCTGCTAAGCCAACTCTTCTCAATTCCTAATATGCAGTTCGCTTTTACAAAAAAAATACTATTAAGGAATTTATTTGGATTTCCAGTACAATGAATTTGAATTTGATCTGATACATCAAATTTTCATTTATCATTCTATTTTTTGTTTATTTTTTTTTCAGGATTGAAAAATGTATTATAAATTGTTCTCTGCATTGAACATTTTTTCATTAATGTAAAATTATTTCTTATTGTACGAAGTTGAAAATAAACCTGAGTTAATTTTACTTAAATTAAGGAATGTTTCATCCAATTTTTGTAAAAAAAAAATTACTTTTTGGTTTTTTTAAGTGGCGGTATAACAGATTTAAAATGTTGATACCTTTCCTATTCCCTTTAATCTATCTAGTTGCAGCATATTGAAAACAAATTGGAAGTAGCTCCTGTTAGCACAGCCAGATTGGATACTATCATGGAAAAAAAGCCATCAATTAGCACTACCAGGAAAATAAGCAGGCAAGGTATGTATTAAGGCCTTTCCAAAATAAGGTTTCTATTGCTTATGGTAGCATTTTAAAAGGAAATCGATTTGGTCTACAACCAGCAAATTTTGAAAATTTTGTTTGGGAAGTAGAATTCTCATATGGCTGGTGGGGTATCTTAAGTTCTTTCAGTGAAAAAAGTTCTACATTGAAAATAATTACAGATGCTGTTATTGCTGATATGTGAAAAACAGGATAAAAAACTACCTGAGATTTCTTGTTTCTGTACCCAGAAGTTTGCCTTCATAATGTTTCCAATTTGCATAACATTAGCATTTTGTTTATTTGGTTATGTAGTACATCCTTTTAATTTACAACAAAATGGTTTGGGTACAGTACATGCAGGCATGCACATAACATCAGTCCACAGTTTTTTAAATCAAATCAGTCTAGTTCCACCTTTTGTAAATCTATTCCAGCAGTATAGAGCAACTATGAGACCCTGGGATAAAACAGATTTTAAAGAGTTGCCAGCAAGGGCTACATAAACATCCCATCATCATTAACCCTTCTATTGCGGCCCTGAGTGTGCTCTCGTCCTCCCATTAAATCAGTGCTTCTCAATTATTTTCTGTTATGCCCCCTCCGCCCAGGAAAAAGTAAACATTTCACGTGCCCCCCCCCCAACTCTCCGCTGGGAAGATTGTTTGCAATATTCAGCACGTTTTTGCAGAAAAAACTTGGCTTATCACTGTGATTGGGGTGTAAGATATGCCTTAATTTATTTGGCTTCATGCTGTCCACTGCCAACATTTTTGGACACAGTAAATATACTGGTCTTTTCTCATCACCCACTGTAGTCACAGTGAAGCCAAGCGCTATATACTGTCAAGCCGGTTCAGAGGTTGGTGATAAATAACGGCTTGCCACAGTATCTATAGAAGGCCTGATGTTTATGTGAACTTTAGAGGGGTGCAGCACAAAGCATTCTTTTCAGTGGTTCAGGGCCATCCTATGCCCACCCACCTTGGGGGAAGCAGAAGGAAACTTGCCACACTGGCACAATCTGAGTGGGCAATGTGACAACTTTGTGGGTGGGGGACAAGGGATGTGAACTTTCAACTGGGTGGGAAACTCAGATTCAGGTTTCCCAGGTGCCAGGATGGTTCCGGCAATAAATTGGAATTTTGAGGATTACTTTGACTTGAACTCTGATTTAGTTTGGATGCTACATGGAATCTTGACACATACGCTTTGTCATTTTTCCTCATCACAGCTTTCGGGAGGCTTACGTTTGTTTCATTAGTTCCGTCCTTCTCCTCCTCTCTTTTCATCACCATTAAATATTTTTCCATGGTGTCTGTTAAGGATTTGTTATCTGCACTTCATAAGTCCTGCTCTGTGCTGTGTGCTGTTGTTCGGTGCAAAAAAAACCCTACTCCCTGCAGCGGAAACCCCCACACACACACACATTCCCCGGGGTAATGCACCCTCCCCAGCACGTTTTGTGTCCCCCAAGGCCCCACTATTTGAGAACACTGCATTAAATATAATCCTTGGCCATGACAAAATTGTCTTTTTTTTATAGCCTAAGCTTTTGGGCTGTAATTTCTTTAGGCCAGATATTCTCAGAGGGGTTGTTATTGTTACACCATGAGGGTTTCTCTCAGGAGCTGTCAGAACTCTTTTTGTTCTCTAAAACTACAAAATGAAGACACAAAAATAATGAGAGAAAGAGAAATTGCTTAAAAAGCAATTTCTCTTTCTCTCATCTTTTTGTATTTTCATTTTGTAGTTTTAGATATTTTTAGATATTTCAAGAACAAGGATGTAGTTTGCACCAATACTTTTACTGCCTTTTTATTATAAGTTTTAGTCTATTGAAAAACGTTTTATTGAAAATATATACAATTTAAAAAGACAGTACATAATCTATGGAATCTACTTCATACTTCTTTAAACTAATCTTATATTGTACATTGTCATAAAACAAACAAACCTGTTACAGAGACATTTTGTCTATAAATCAGATTTTGAAATATATATGAAATATAATGACTTCTGACCTCTTCAATAGATTTTAACAGGCCTACTATTTCTCCTCCCTCTTAACTCCTCCAGAAATCTCTCTTGCTCCTTATTTAATTCTCATCTATTTGAATCATTAAATACATATATCATTTTGTTGTTTTCTTCTTTTAGAAAAAAGTTCATAGAAGATTTCCACCCTTTTAAAAAAAGCATTTTTTTCTGCCTGATCAAACAAGTTTTACCATTTCCAGGAGTTCTGACATTTTTACAACCCATTCGTCCACTGTAGAAATTTCAGTAAAATTTTTGTACATATAATAATCTTGACATTATTAATATATACAAACATAGTCTTCCATAAGTCTTTTCTGATTTGGGATTTAGTTATTTTATTTATTAATTGGATTTGTATGCCGCCCCTCTCCAAGGAATCGGGGCGGCTCACAACATATCAAAATAATATACAATATACATAGCTAAACAATTCAATTATTATAACTAAAAAACTTTTAAAACTCTAATAACATTTAAAATGATTCATTCCAATTCACACAGCAAGACACTCTTTGGCCAGGGGGCTAGAGTTTAATGGTCCCAAGCCTGGCTGCTAAGATAGGTCTTTAAACTTCTACGGAAGGCGAGTAGGGTGGGGGCAGTGCGAATCTCTGGGGGGAACTGATTCCAGAGAGCCAGGGCCCCCACAGAGAAGGCCCTTCCTGTAGGTTCCGCCAAACAACATTGTTTAGTTGATGGGACCTGGAGAAGGTCGACTCTGTGGGACCTAACCATTTGCTGGGACTCATGCGGCAGAAGGCAGTGCTAGAGAAAATCTGGTCCAATACCATGTAGGGCTTTATAGGTTATAACCAACACTTTGAATTGTGTCCAGAAACCAATTGGCAGCCAATGCAGTCCGTGGAGTGCTGGAGAACTATCTCAAAAAGTTCGTATGAAGAGGCATTTGTAAGACAAGGCACCACTGTATTTCCATTCAATTATGGTTGATCTTATATATTCACATGTTTGCTAATAGTTTATTTTTCTCATTATTAATTTTAAATGCAGCTTTGTAGAAGTTGTGGTAAGTCCTAGTATAGGATATCCTGAGTCTGCTATAGGAGAATAGCACATTGAACTTAATATGAAAACCCTTTTGTAAATTAGAGCCAGAGCAAGTAACCCTATTAGGCATTAAAAAGAGAGAATATTACCAATATTTGCAATCAAAAGGCAATTTTTTTTTAAAAAAAAAATTCCCCTTATGTTTCCTAAATTCTTTATTCTTTAAATTCTCTCATATCTGCTTTTCATTCCAAAATGAAAGAAATAGTTTTCTCCCCTAGAATCATTGTTGGAAGCTTTTTCTAACCCTGCTTCCAAAATGGGAAACACCAATGCAGGATGGACTGTCTCTATTATAGATAAAGGTTCAGCATGATAAGTCTTACTATTGCTTATAAAACTGGTTAACATAATGAGTTATCTAAGTTGACTGATCTAAATATTTTTAAAAGTGAATAATTATGCACAATAAGTTTACTCTGGGTTTGTTATGCCTTTTCAGTCATTTAACTTTATGGAATTAAATTTCTTCTCCAGTGACTGTTGATGAGAATGAGAAGCACATTTCTTGATCCCTCTTGCTTTTTATTGGAAGAAATATAGTACCCAATTTTATAAATAAAGCTCATGTGATATTTATTCAATATATTGTTTTTTCAGATAACATACTGCACATTTAAATATTTATACATCTATATATTTAAATATATTCTAAGTAAAATTTAAGGCATTGGTTATTATTTTTTTATCTTTATGTTTTTGAGTGGTCAAAATTCTCTGTTTCCTTTTTATTAAGTCTTTATAAAAGACTTAGTGAGAACTGAGAGGAAAGATGCAACTTGCCTGCAGTGGTTATGCACAATCTACTGTAAATGAGTTTGGCCAGACATATAATGTTTACGTAAGAATAAAAAAGTGGTTCTTGTGTAATCATGCTGTCTTGTGCCACTTCTGACATTTGAAGTCAGGGGATAGGCTGTGGTTATAGATCCTAATAAGTTTTCTAAGGTAACTAAATGCTTCTAAAAACGGTACAGATTAATAGAGGAGAATATTTGTAGCTCAGGGTTGAAATGATGGTTCTCTGACCATGGTTTTGTTGCAGACATTTGATTCAACAGTGGTGATGTTACCTCGTTTGGATAATGAAATGTCTGCAGGAAAAGAAACAGGCTTCTGTCATAGAATCATGCCCCTGTCATAGAATAATGAATAGGTCATACTGCCATTGATAGTGACAGGTCATCACTGCTGTGGGCATATAACATTCTTTGTTCCACTTAAATTCTTCAGTGAGAAATAGAGTATGAACAGCATTAGTTGTTTTCTATTCTTGCTTTCTGTCCAAAATGTCTCATGTATTACAGCCACTTTTATACCTGAACTACCGTGACATTAAAAGGAAGAACCTGCTCGGTAATACTATTTAATATTGTAGCCCTCTTGTCATATAAGTTCATCATTAGCTTTATATTGTGTTAACCATGTTTCTTAATATTTATCCTTAATTAGTACTTTAATCTTTAGTTTCCTAAAGCAATGTATTATATTTCATAATTTATAATTAATTACTTTATTATTACTTTGGCTCTAGAGTCATTTTTACAGCTTTATTTTCTTCTGTTTTCTTTATTATTTATTTATTTATTTATTTATTATTTAGATTTATATGCCGCCCCTCTCCGCAGACTCGGGGCGGCTCACAACAAAGTGAAACAATTTACAACAAATCTAAATTACAGTTTAAAAATATTTTAAAAAACCCATTTTCTAAACAAACATACATTCAGACATACCATTCATGAATTGTATATGCCCGGGGGGGATGTCTCAGTTCCCCCATGCCTGACGACAAAGGTGGGTCTTAAGGAGCTTACGAAAGGCAAGGAGAGTAGGGGCAGTTCTAATCTCCGGGGGGAGTTGGTTCCAGAGGGTCGGGGCCGCCACAGAGTAGGCTCTTCTCCTGGGGCCCGCCAACCGACATTGTTTAGTTGACGGGACCCGGAGAAGGCCCACTCTGTGGGACCTAATCGGTCGCTGGGATTCGTGCGGCAGCAGGCGGTCTCAGAGATTTTCTAAAATATTTCTAATATGCTTAATAAAATAGATAATAAAAATGGGAGGGGAAAAAAGCTTTTGTCAGAACGGGGGGAGTTTATACTCATGGCACCATTTTGGCCTCAGCGGGCCTGGTTTCCAGACCTCCAGGAGCTCTTGGTCACACAGTCATGGCGATTGAGCAGAGTGATCTAAGACACCAGGAATACGATCAGAAGACACCAGGAATACGATTAGAACATTATTCTAATTATGCAGGCATCTCGCCGCCCATCCACCAACCTTATCTACTCAGATGCATGGAGGATTTCTTCACATAGTGCTCTAAGGAGGGACTCTCCCCGGATCACATTCCTCTCCCTAAGATATTAAACATCCCTAAGATTCCTAAAACATGGTCTCAATAGGGGCTTAATCCCGAATACCTTTCGCAGGCAGACAGCAACACTTTCAGCAGTACTGCCATGCAAACAGTATGAATCACTCTCTCGGGTTCCATCCATCCATCGGTTCTTCAAGGGGGCGTCCAACTTACGCCCGCCAGTCATCCATCAATACCCAACCTGGAGTTTCTCCTGCGTGCTGAAGGTCATTCATGGAATCTCTACATGAACCCTTCTGAGAGGCCCAGCTAAAATACCTCTCAATTAATGTAGCCTTCTTGGTGGCCATCATGTTAGCCTGTTGTATCTCCAAACTGGCAGCTCTTTCCATCAGAGGGGACTTGTGCATTTTCCAGCCAGACAAGGTAACTCTGCGACTCACCCTTCCTTCATCCCCAAGGTAAATTCAGTCTTTCACAGATCAAAGGATCTGATTTGGCTCTCCTTTTGTGCTTGGCCAGTACATCCCTCTGAGTGGCGATGGCACTCCCTGGATGTGCGCAGAGCTCTCAAGATATACCTAGATCGCACCAAGTACCTCAGAAAGATGGAAGTGATCTTCAGAGGCTTCCACCCTCAATCCCTAGGAACATGAGCATCGTCAGCCACCATTGGGTGCTGGATCAGGAGTGCCATAAGCAGAGCTTATGAACTAGCAAATATTTTGGCCCCCACGGGCATCACAGCTCACTTCACCAGGCGTGCAGCCACAAACATGCAGGCATCACTTGAAGAGCTTTGTCGAGTGGCTATGTGGGCACGGCTGTCTCAGTTCATTCGACAATACAAGATAGACTCTTGCGCATCAGCTGACGCTTCCTTCAGCAGAACAGTTCTTCAGCAAGTAGTGGATGATAGAGTACAAGGTCATGCTACCCCCTCCCCCCGGGACCTCTGCTTTGGTAAGTACCATTCTGAAGGCTGGTTCCATTCCAGGATGGAGAATAGGTGTTGTGACCTTACTTGAACGCCTCTTCTCATCTGGTGGAACCAGCCTTCAGTCCCTCCCCTTAAATTATATCCTTATCTATCTATTCTGTTTCCCCTAAATTGTTGCCTCACTGCTGCAGGGAGTGGAAGACCAATAGGTCTGAATATGAGCCACACATGAGTCTAGTTTTCAGAATTCATCATATCTGGGGTTCTACAGATCCTAGCAATTATATAAAGGACTGACTCGATCTTCCAGATGATTGGTTGAGGATAACCCATAAGAGCCAGGGTGGCGCAGCAGGTAGAGTGCTGTACTGCAGGCCACTGAAGCTGACTGTAGATCTGCAGGTCAGCGGTTCAGATCTCATCACCGGCTCAAGGTTGACTCAGCCTTCCATCCTTCCGAGGTGGGTAAAATGAGGACCCGGATTGTGGGGGCAATAGGCTGGCTCTGTTAAAAAGTGCTATTGCTAAGATGAGTCTAAGGAGAAGGGCGGCATAAAAATGGAATGAATAAAATAAAAATAAAATAAATAAATTCTGAAGGCTGGTTCCACCGGATGAGAAGAGGTATTCGGGTTAGGTCACAATGCCTTTTCTTGCTCTCAACCCTTTTATATCTTGATTTTCCCTCAACTCGTATAGCTCGGCGTATTAAACACTGAGTGTACCCCAAATCAAATAAGGCTACTTTGTGAATATGTTTTAAGGTGCTCAGGTTCTAGATAGTCACCTGAATGATAAAGGGATATATGGGATCTCGTACCATAGAATCCTCCAGATCTTCATCCTCGCTGTTGCCTGACACCACTGATATTTGATTAGGCATTTTACTGTTTTTGGCTGGAGTGTCCGGTTGAGGCGTCTGCATAGCTCTCATGGACCATTCAGTTGTAGGACGAGTTCGATCCACATTTTCACCAAATGACTGTTTTGCAGCTGAGGGCCTTGGCAAAGGCAGTGGACACTCTGCAACCCAATGTCCCATCTGATTGCACCAAAAACACTGGAACAGGGCCTCCGGGCCAGCATATGCTGGACCGGCATATTGAGCCGCCCCCTCTTGAACCCTGGCAATGGCATTGGAAGTCTTCGTTGCTGACTCCATCCACCATCTCTTTGAAACCTGAATTCCCTTAGGCTCACACCCAACTCCACCACTGCTCGAAATCAGTCGTTTAAACTGGGAGGCAATCCACATGCTTGCCTCAGCACCTTGTCCATCCCCAACCGAAACTGTTGAACCAGCTTTCTTTCAGGCCATGTTCTTAGGCGGCCTGCTAGTTTACGAAAGACCCGTACATAGTCCGTGCCGATTGGCCTCTGCCTCATTGCCAATACTCCCCCCCCCACCTCTGCTCTTAGTGCCTCGATAAAAAGTCCCAGGTTAGCTAGTTCCCTGGCATGTTTACTGTGAAGGTCAGCCACAATCTGCAGCCTCCCCCGTGAGTACAGTTGTGACTGCCACTACCATCTCCCACTGGGAGGAGTAAAAGTGCCCATACTTGTCCATGTGGCTGATTATTTGGCTAATAACAAGGCAACCCAATAAGCACTGCCATCAAATGTAGCTTGTATAGAAAGTGGAGCCCATATTACTTGTTGAGGCCACATACCATCTGCCATGGTGGTGTTTGGTCTGTTACTCCAGCAGTGTTTTGACCACCTTGGCGAAGACCCTGATGTCTCCTATCATTAAATGACCTCCTCCAGGCACCTCAGGAGTTTTGCGCTGAGCATGAGTCTCATCATGTAGTCCCATAGATAATGCCTTTTCCATCCCTTTAGACTGGTCAGGCCCCCTACGCACATGTAATTCCGGACTGGCAAGATGGAAGCATGTAGCTGAGCCAGACCCAGTGGTGCACCCTTGCCACTTGGCTAAAGTTTGAGCTGCCCTGAGTCTCAGGAGAAGGGCGGCATAGAAATCTAATAAATAAATAAATAATAAATAAATAAATGGTCTAACCCTAACACCCAAGGTTGCAAGAGGGCACATCCCTAAAGCTACCTTTCCCCAAATGGGCCCATAAGATGTCCAGGGTATTGGCCGTAGGGTCTGTGAATAGCTTCACTGATCTTCTCTTCTCCAGTCCACCTCCGCTCCCTCCAATCCTGGAATTGTGCTCCAAGAGGTGTTGGTGTTGACATCTGTAAGCCCACATTTCTAGTTACTGCAGAACTATGTCACCACTCGCTAGCACAGGGAAAACCAGTCCCAGTATCAGGCATCCCCTGGGTATCCAATGGACAATGCTCCCTCTGGGTCTTCCATTCCTTCGGTCGCACCACCAGTTGAGTTTCGTCATTAGGCTGCGGCTGCTCCTCTCTTCACCCTCCGGGTCATCAGCCACTTGCTCCATTTCCAAGTCCCTCTGCCATAATTCTCAAAGAAAAAGGAAGAAGGAGCACTAACTTTCTCTCAGACTGGCTAAGTCAAACCCGTGCTTTAATGACGCCAAGACACTTTCAAAAGAAAAGCTTTAATTATGCTACAGGTAAGAGCTCAGACAACGCTGCACCAAATCAGGTCAAAGTTAGCACTGAGAACATGCGCCTCTCAGCACTATTTATGCAAATCTTCATCATCCTCCCCACCAAACCATCATCTGGTGGTGTAAACCCTCCCCTCTCAACGGGTGATTGGCCTCACAAGGTGCAGGCTGTCTCTTTCCACTTGTAGCTTCATGTTGCTCGAGTTTCTCTGTGTCTCATTTATCGTGATGTGAGAATGGTTCATTGTTTTGGCAACCATTACTACCTGTTATCAGTGTCTCTCCCTCCCACCAAGGTGCATATGTCAAGCCTTGTCACGACACCTGTCTGTGTGCCTAGGGTGGGACGGGGGCAGCCCACCACTGGTTCCAGGGTGGTTTGGCGATCTAAGGCTGACTGCATCCCAACCCAGATGGCTATAGATAAATGCCTGGTCGGCCTGGAACAGTCCTTTGCTGTTTCCAGAGTGGCTTCATGGGCCAGATCTAATCACTTTGTAGTCTGGATCTGGCCTGTGGGCCTTGAGTTTGACACCCCTGTATTAAAGAGTACCTATGCAAATGGAGCTATGTTTATGAGTGCTCAACTGCTGTTTGCATAGAACCATCTCCTCTCCCCCTCCCTGGCATTGCCGGTGGTCTGCAAAGCTGGAAAGGGTACCAGAGTCCTGGGTTCCTGTCATGATTGCATTGCTTTTGATTATGTAGAAGAGCAAACATACCTCTTGCAATCCCTTCCTCTCCAATCACTATAGAAGGGGAGGAAGGGGGAAAAAACACAGGCCACCCATAGTCACAGAACAACATGTATTGATGGTAATGGTGATCACATGACTGAGGTTATAAATGGTTGTAAATCAATTGTAAAGTTATTTTTTCAAAAACATCAAAACTGATATTATATAAAGAAGGAAACAAGCAGGTAATTAATGTATAAAAGGTTCAAATTAAGATATTGATCCATGAACTATTAAATAGAAATGTATAACTGTCTTTTGTTAAGAATTAAGGCATATGTATTGTTGTGGTTGGCTCTGGCCCAGCTCCTGCCCCAGGGAATGTGGAGGTGGATACAGGGGAAACTTCAACATGTCATAGGCCTGTTTTATTGCCCACAGAGGCAGGTAGTTCAGTTTCCTCAGACGAAGAAGAAGGTGTGAATGACTTGGACGAGGGGGGCTTGGCACACAGCCCAGGAAGTCAATCTCCATTATCTTCAGTTGATTCGGATGCGGAAGTTTTGGACCCACGCAGGCGCAGAGTTATGCGTAGAAGAGATCAATTGAGGGCATATTACAGGAGATAAGAGAGGCCACCTGTGTTTGGGTGGGGCTCCAGTAATTAGTGCTGCTTTCTGGAGAAAGTGGGGGACATGCTGGGAGCCGCTCTTTCTCTGGCTGGCACTCTTTTGGCTGGGAGAGCAAGATCAAGCGAGAAGTAGGTGCACCCACACCCTGTGGAACTAGCTCAGCTCCTCTAGGCTCTGACTACGGCAGTTTGAAACACACTACTGCCTGCAAACAAGAGGAGGCGAGCATAAATCCCTGCCTCGTTGTCTCCTCGCAGGCAGAAGTGCATTTCTAAACACTCGCTCCTATCACTCGCTCGCCAGCTCGGGCTGCTCATCCTCCCCCTGCCCTCCCCACGTCCTTCAGACAGGGGATAGAGGTGAGGGCAGTGCATGGGAATCCTCTGCAGCGACAGCCACCTGTTCCTTGGTGCTCTCAAGCAAAGTGGGAGGAGGAAGAAACTCTTGTGGGCCGCTTGAAGAAGCTGAGCTGACAGCAAAACTTCTAGCCAGGCTCAGCAGCAGAAGTAGTCAGGTGTTGTGGTTGGCTCTGGCCCAGCTCCTGCCCCAGGGAATGGGGAGGTGGATGAAGGGGAAAATTCAACATGTCACAGGCCTGTGTTATTGCCGACAGAATCAGTTCAGAGTTTAGTTTCCTCGGACGAAGAAAAAGGTGGGATTGACTCGGTAGAGGAGGGCTTGGCACACAGCCAAGGCAGTCAATCTTCCTTATCTTCTATAGCTTCAGATGATGACATTTTGGACCCACGCAAGTGCAGAATTATGCGTAGAAGAGACCAAGTAAGAACATATTACAGGAAATAAGGGAGGCCACCTGTGTTTGGGTGGGGCTCCAGTAATTAGGGCTGTTGCTATAAATAGCAGCATGTGGGTTTGGCCATTGTGGAAGAATATCTGTTGCAATGTTATCAGGAATCGTGTGTGCTGGACTTTGTTGCTTTTTCACACCTTTGAAACCAAAGCAGAGCAACGTGTGTGTGTGTGTCTCCCTTCATTGGAAGAAGAAGGAGTGTGAAATTATTCCACAGCTGCTGGCTAAGTACTTAATGACTGCTTAAGGGAAATTGTACAGACTACCTGGTTGTTTTGGGAAGAGTGCTCTTTGCAATACAAAAAGAGTGCTTAGTTTATTTTGACTTTTGTGATAAAGAACATTGTTTTGAATTTTCAAACGTGTGTGTGTGTCTGAAATTTGTATCCTTGAATTTTTGGGAGGCTCCTATCAGAGAGCCCAGCAGAACAGTCAGGTATACGATTCCTTGTGTTTTCCAAACGCACCCTTATCTTGGTGGGGGTGGGAAGAAGAATGCACGTAAGCCCCAGCACCAGGAGAAGGAATCTTTTCACCCTGTTGCAGTGCTCTACCCCTACCTGTTTGAAGACATCTATTATAGTACCAGTCCCCAAGCAGATGATAGTGGTGTCCTTTAATGATTATAGACCAATAGCGTTGACATCTGTTATCATGAAATGTTTTGAGAGACCGGTGTTGAACTATATTAAGGCTAGTCTTCCACCTACTTTGGATCCATACCAATTTGCATATAGGAGTAATAGATCAACTGATGATGCTGTGTCTATTGTGGTCCATACTGTATTGAATCATTTGGAACAACAGGGAACTTATGTAAGGCTGTTATTTGTGGATTATAGCTCTGCTTTTAACACTATTCTACCCAACAGGATGTTTTTAAAAATGTCTAATTTGGGTATAAACCAGAGGATTTGTTTGTGGGTAAAGGATTTTTTGACAGATAGGCCACAGTCAGTAAGGATGGGATCTCATTATTCTTCCATTCAGATACTAATCACAGGAGCCCCCCAGGGTTGTGTGCTAAGCCCTTTCCTTTATTCTTTGTATACATGTGACTGCACCCCACTGTATAACACCAATGCAATTATTAAATTTGCAGACGATATGACAGTGGTGGGGCTCATTAATAAGAACAATGAGTCTGCTTATAGAAATGAAGTACAAGGGCTGACATTATGGTGTAAAGAAAACAATCTTACACTTAACACCAAAAAAACTAAGAACCGATAATTGACTTTAGGAGGAAGAAAGATGTATATTCACCATTGCACATAAATGGCGAGGAGGTGGAGAGGGTTGGTAGTTTCAAATTTCTGGGCACTTATATCTCAGAGGACCTCTCATGGACTATGAATGTTAATATGCTTGTGAAGAAGGCACAAAAGAGGCTGTACTTCCTGAGAATGCTCAGAAAGATAAATTTATCTCAGCATCTACTGTTGTCCTACTATCGCAGCACCATTGAGAGTGTCCTGACATACGGCATTGGTAGCTTGGTATGGGAGCATCTCTGTAGTGAACGAAAAAGCTCTACAGAGAATTATTAAAACTGCCCAGAACATTATTGGGCTCCAGATACCCGCCCTGGACGACATCTTCACATCTCGCTGTTCTAGGAAGGTGCATACCATTCTCAAAGACTGTTCTCATCCTGCTTACAATCTTTTTGAACTGTTGCCTTCTGGCAGAAGATACAGAACAACTAGAACTCGGACCACACGTTTCCTGAATAGTTTTTATCCCAGAGCTATACTCACACTTAACAACGAACTAAAGGGTCACCATCAGTGAACTGTTGGACAATATTACTCGCTTTGTCATGTAGATGGTTGAGTGGTTCAGGGTGGGGAATTTGTAGTTGTGGGACATTTTATTCTATTTTTTATTCTATTTTTATTCTATTTTTAAATTTACCTATTCTGATTCTATGTATGGTGGAACTGGTCTCTGGGTGTCACACGACTTTCATTGCCAATGACAATTTGTTGTTTTGACAATGACAATAAATTTATTATTATTATTATTATTATTATTATTATTATTATTATTATTATTAAAAATGAGTTTTTGTGAAAGTTGTCACACCACGTGGGGACTCGTCGCTGCTTCGTGGAGCAGGACTCTGCAAGGCTTGTGCCATTGCATTCACGAACGGCAGCAGGACCCCAGCTGTGCCGGATGATGAAGCTTGCGGCAGTCCTGCAGTTCATGCATGCAATGGTACAACAAGTCTTGCAAAGTCCTGCTCCATGGAGTGGTTGAGGCAAGCCAGCCATTCAGCAAGCACCAAGAACAGAAAGGGGAGGCAGCGGCGATGGGACATCCAGTCCCACCCTTGCCGCCTACTACACCCCCAAAATAATAAGCCCCCCCAATAATAAGGCCAAGGCTAAATTCAAAAAAATATAAGCCCCTGTTTTATTTTCGGGGATACACGATAAAAAAAGAAGTTTGAACAGTTGCAACTAAGTGGTAAGTGAGAAAGGACTGCCTGTTCTTAAATTTTTGTACTACTTTAAATGTTGGAAAGATGGAGTTATGGGAGGGGAAAGGGAAAGTAGTAAGTAAAGAAACCCCTTAAAGCACATTAATGATATGGAAATTTGACATAAATATATGGTTGGATATTGGTATTGTGTTTTGTTATTTACATATGTTTTATCCTAAGGTGGAGAATTTTTTAAAAAAAATTATACCCAGAAAGGACTGCCTTTACTTTGGATTATAGTATCTCGTTGCTATGAAGTAGAGTATGGAAGTGCAAAACAATTGAAACTGAATAGTGTCCAAACCTCTGGACAAATATCAAGTAAAGCATAGAACAGCATTTCAAATATAGTTCCAGACACTGCTAAATTTGAAAGCAATGTTTTGCACACTGGGGACACTGTTCCCCCACCACAAACTTGTAGTAGTCACAATTTATCCAGCTTAATAAATTATCCTTATTGTGTAACTGTCTTATTTGTAATATCACGAAAAGCTCAAATGTATATGTATACATGTGCATAATTAATGCAGCTCTTCTATCAATTATTTTTCAGTAGGTACTTACAAACTTGAAATTATATTGAAATATTATCTAATGTTAATTTTTACCACTGTTCTTGACTTCTTATTTAGTCCCTAGAGATGCATGAAACACATCTTGATTTTTGTTTCAGCTTGCAGGTCTTCCACTCAAAACAAGGAAAGTTCTCCCCGCAAGCCTCTTCGTGCTACCACTTTGGATAGCAATGTGAGTAAGAATGGACATGTTGAATTTCGTCAGCCCCTGTCTTCTTTCAGGTGAGTTTGATTAATTTTGCCATTTTACTATTGCAGGAGTTATAGAGGCAAACTGTAAGCAAAATTATTTACTGTTTTTGAAGAACTTAAATTTATTGATATGATTACTATTTCGCCTTAAAGAGATTGCATGAAATAGAGTTCTTGCTTATGCTATTGTTTGCAATTTAGAAATGAAGACAATGTTTTTACCAAATTATCAAAATACTAGTTTCGGGATCCCCAAACTTGGCAACTTTTAAGACTTGTGGACTTCAGCTCCCAGAATGGCTGAAGAATTCCGGGAGTTGGTCCACAAGTCTTAAAGTTGCCAAGTTTGAAAATCTCTGTACTAACTGCATTCTAAAAACAGTAATCACAATTCTAAGAAAGAGGGAATAGCATTAATGGATCTTGGGAGAGAGAAAATATACTAAGTGAATTGATCCTACTTGAATCTTTGATGCTATTTTATCCTGAAATTAGATTTCCCATCCTGTATTATATTTTCTGCCTTTTTATAGCAAAGACTAAAGTGCTTTCCCTTCTCCTCTGGTTTGGTGGAAGCAAGTACCATATATCACATTCCCTCTATGTTCTTACCTGGAAAGAGAGGGCGCATTCTTGTTTTAGCACATCTCTTTTTGGGAAAAGAGATGTGCTTAGTAGGTCTACAATAGTATCATGATTATTAAGAAAGTTCCTATGCTGTTTCATGCTGTGAAAGGGTACTGTAGGGGACTTTTTGGTTTGGCTTTTTATAGCCAAGATGCATTGGATATCTGGCAGTGAAAATGCCAATCCATGTTTGTGAATTCTTGGAATTGAATAAAGGACAGGAATTATTATCTTGCTTAGAAATATGGCTTCAAAATTACAAGGGTTGGGTGATAGGACATTTTCAATGACAGGAGGAAAAAGATTTTATAATTATTTCACTCTTTCTTTCAAGTTCATAGTTGTTTTATGACAAACATAGGTTTATTAGAGTTTCTGTTTTTGTTTTAATGTTTAATGTGCTTCCGTTAGAGAGTCTAAGTGGTCACCATCTCATAAAACCTCTTGCCAATTGGAGACCAGATCTTTGAAGTATAAAGAAGCAGGGAATAAAGCCAAAGGAAGTGGCATGATCTATGATAAAGGAGAACCAGATTTACATGGCAGAGATTTGAAAAGCCCGTCTTCTACAGATGAAACACTTGTTCGCTATTTGAATGACCATCCAGCAATTAATGCTTTGCAAAATTCAGATGTGAATCCTAAATTAGAAGAAGAAAAAAGTGAAGAATCCAGAGATGAGTATACGAAAACATCTACAAATTCAGAACTAAAAGAATTACAATTGGTAGAATCTTCAGCTTCTTCTACCAGTACCTCAAGTGCCCATAGATTAGATATTTTAAAGGAGCATCAGCATGATGATAAACTGGAAAAATTAAAAGAACGAATTAGAAAGCAATGGGAGTCTTCAGATGAACTGACTGTCAGAGGACATAATCCTGAATATTCTGATCATCCTATAACTGTTACAGCTCCTGAAAATATAGTAACTCCTAAAATCAGAAAAGTGGCAACAGCACCCCTGGCTCCCTCCTATAAAGGTACACAATTTGAAAACAAAATGCATATATGGGGGGGGGGGGATCTCTGGGTTGTATAATAAAGTTTAAGATTTCTATTGTTCCTTTCTTGGGATCGATTACAAACCCACTTAATATTGAATGTGCTTAGATAGCAACTTCTCAGCTCCTTCCATGTAGTAGAGATTTGAAATTAAATAGAATGTCATGACTATTTTAATCTGCTAAAATTAATTTTGCTGTTCTTTTAGGTTTCAATCCATCAGAAGCCAAGATTCGTACTCCTGATGGAAAGATATGGTGTGAAGAGGAATTTCTGAACCTCAGTAGAGAGTTATGTCAAGATTTAGAATTCCAGTTGGCAGGTAAATAGCCAGAGTAATTTTGTGAATACAGTGGTACCTTTAGTTACAAACTTAATTCGTTCTGTGACCAAGTTCTTATGTAGAAAAGTTTGTAAGAAGAAGCAATTTTTCCCATAGTGTAAAAGCAAATAATGCATGCAATTGGGGAAACCACAGGGAGGGTGAAGGCCCTGTTTCCTCCCAGGAGATTCCTAGAGAGGCCTCACGGAGGCTTCTCCCTGCCCTTTCTGGTTACAGTTTCGGAGGCTTGGGTTTGTAAGTGGAAAATGGTTCTTGAGAAGAGACCAAAAAAAATCTTGAACACCCGGTTCTTATCTAGAAAAGTTCTTACTTAGAGGTGTTCTTAGGTGGAGGCACCACTATATTTACATTAAAAGCAGTGATATTATATATTTAAGCTACTTAATCCATAAGCCTGTAACTAATAGTTCGAAGCCCTATAAATTTAAGGAAAAAATAATATTGGTAACTTAATTCATACCTTGAGTTCTGATTTGAAAATTAATAATAGTTGCTATAACACCCACCTGTAGTTTTGATGGGAGTTCGCTTGATGCACTAATTGTTCTTCAACATATTTTTCAGAAGAGGATTTGACTGCAATAAAGACACCTGCTGAAAGAAAAGAGAAAAAAGGACACAAACCAGTGCGTAAAACTCAGAAGATTGCACAAATCTCAAGTCCTTATTCTAAATCAGGTGCATTGTAATTTTTTTTTGTTTAACTATTATGAGAAACCAAGAGTCAGGTGGCATACAGGTTTTATGATTTTATTCATTCATTCACGGCAGTCAGTGTTGGCTTTTAAAGAAAATTGCTTCCATGTATCTGAAGGCTGCAGCCATATTCTCTCACCACCCTCATGCTTGCTTACTCTTTCCCCAAATATGATATATGAATAGCATGTGTCATATTAACCAAGCATTGCAGATACATGACCCTATGCTAATCTTAAGCTTTATTGCAAGAGTGCTGTAGATTTTCTCAGTTTTGCTCTCTGTAGAAACATTGAGGGGTATAAAGAGAGACTAAGCTAATGATAAGCAAAGATTAAAAGCAAGGACATCTAGCTTTAAAAAATGCAAGAAATTTAAAATACAAAAGTAAAAAAAATGAATGCTAAGAAAAAAATAAAAATGCAGAGAAAAAAAGGGAGAAGGGAAAAAAATAAGAAATGGCTTCTTCCTTCATCAAGACAAATACAGTTTAGACAAATTATCACCTTTCAAACAAAGATTTGTAAACAATTTCAACCAAAAATCCCATAGCTCATCTTTTATCTGTTATTTACTAACAAAGCCTCGTTATTCATTCTGAATTGGCAAAAGTCCATTAAAACCTACCAGAACGAACAATATAGGTAGTCCTCAATTTACATTGTTGCTATGAATTTTTTCAGAGTTAAAATACTTTTTTTTCCATTCTGTATTAGAGGCCTCTTCTCCTTTAAAAAAATTTCAGTTCTTTCTGGTTGCCTCTTGTAAGCAACTTTTAAGGTCTCTAATCATATTTTTCTCACACTTAGATTCATAATCTTCGTGTATTTTAATGGAAGTTTTAAAAAAAATATTACAGGTAGGATTTTTAGTTGCAAAATCTTATTTCCTGTCAATCTGACCCTTTAGTCCATTTGTAATTTTGTACAATCAATTTTCTCAGCACCCTTTTTCTATTTATTTTTGAAAAATAATTTTTGCTTTAAATTCTTAAATATACATAGCTGACACTGACATTTCTTTCACTGACATTTGAAAGAAAATAATCTATTGTAGTCAAACTTGCCCTTCTTAAGGTTCACACTATGCAAAAAGCAAATGACAAGCCAATTCCAAAAATGATTAAGAGAGGAAATGGCCAAACTGAATGTCCATTCCAAACCATTCCCAACCGAAGTTTGGTGAGATGAGTCTCTCTCGGCTCCCAGAACTCTGACACTGCTGTTATATAGTCTCCTCATGGGGACCCTCTCTGAGGAGCATTTGTGAGTAATCCTGGTCCTCTCCTTGTTTTGGAGAGGAGTTTGGGAAGCTGATCCATTTACTGGCTCCTTTTTCTGCCGTGATCATCTGCTCTGCTCTCTGTGGAGCTTCCCTGGAAGTCGATAGCATTAATTCAGTAAAAATCAATGAAGAAGGAACTTTGAAAGAACAGGAGAAATTTCAGATGATGCTGTCACTCTATGAATGGGTGAGATAGCAATGCTTTCCTTTTCTTGCCACTTCTATCTATGTACTTTCCTTAAAATATAGAGCAATGGTATGTTGTTCAATAAGAAATAGAAAATGTTTTATATATTTTTTCTTGGTTTAGGTGTTGCCAACACAATAAATCCATCATCTTGGCGGAATGGACAAAGACTAGCAAATAAAATATTGGGTCCAGCGCCTAAACTAGAGAAGCCAAACACTCAGCTGTTGTCTAGTGACAGGAATGAAAAAGATAAATCTATTAAATCTGGTAAATTAAATATATTTGCCTGGGGTGTGTGTGTGGATTGTGGGAGTGTGGGAGCATTTTCATGCCAATATATTGAACAAAATGGAACTTAATTCTGAACAATTATTCTTTAGATCATATCACACACAGATCTTTAAATTACAAAATAAAAATTGGTAAATTCACTTTAAAGGCTGAATGAATACCATACAGCAGGGGCCTCTAATTCCAGACTATGGCCAGTGCATGAGCGCATGAAGCTGCATTTGCACAAGCGGCCCACACAGGTGTGATACCATCCCTTCTCCCTGGGACTGGGGTCTGCTGCTGCATAGCGCAGAATTACTAATGTATTCCTTTTTTTAAAAGACACAAAATAATATAAATAAAAGCTATATTCTACAGCCCACATACAATCTGATTATGCTGTAAATCACGGTGTCAAACTCGCAGCCTGTGGTCATGCACTGGCCCCGTCCACTCCCAAAAGTCACAGTACATCATGTGACGTTGCACATTTGACACCACTGGTAAATAATTTCTTTCATACAACAAACTCTTGGAAGTGTTCAGGTTGCAAATCTGAAAACAGAATTTTTGCTCATTCTTTCACGATCAGTTTCTAAGTTGTATGTTTTCTTTTTCAGGTAATGGTTAAAAAAATTACATTGCAGTTGCATATTATTTTATTGTCCAATATTATTGTCCAATCTTTTAAAAGTAATTTTTCTTTCTATATCAAAGAATGTAATTTCTGGATATGGTGTTCAAAAGATTAAAAAATAATTTCCAGCTAATAATGCCCACCAAATACTGGATATTAAGATGAATACAGTAATACCTCATGATACGAACTTAATTGGTGCAAGGAGGAGGTTCGTAAGACGAAAGGTTCGTAAGACGAAACATTGTTTCCCATAGGAAACAATGTAAAGTCAATTAATCCGTGCAACCAAAAAACCCCCCGCAAAAAAACGGCTTTCGGCGACTGCTGGGAAGCCGCGCGGCTGTTTTAAAAGGTGACAGCTGGCCTGGGGGGCTTCCCAGCAACCTCCTGAACCCCGAACCCGGAAGTTCGGCAAAAGTTCGGGGTTCGGGAGCTTGCTAGGAAGCCCCCCAGGCCGGCTGTCACCTTTTAAAACAGCTGCGCGGCTTCCCAGCAGCTTCCAGAAGCCGAACGCCAAACCTGAACTTCCGCGTTCGGCGACTGCTGGGAAGCCGTGCGGCTGTTTTAAAAGGTGACAGCCAGCCTGGGGGGCTTCCCAGCAACACCCCGAACCCGGAAGTTCGGCAAAAGTTCGGGGTTTGGGGGGGGTGCTGGGAAGCCCCCCAGGCCGGCTGTCACCTTTTAAAACAGCCGCGCGGCTTCCCAGCTGTCTCCCGAAGCCGAACGCCAAACCCGAACTTCCGCGTTCGGCGTTCGGAGACAGCTGGGAAGCCGCGCGGCTGTTTTAAAAGGTGACAGCCGGGCTGGGGGGCTTCCCAGCACCCCCCTGAACCCGGAAGTTCGGCAAAAGTTTGGGGTTTGGGAGGTTGCTGGGAAGCCCCCCAGGTCGGCTGTCACCTTTTAAAACAGCCGCGCGGCTTCCCAGCAGCTTCCAGAAGCCGAACGCCAAACCCAAACTTCCGCGTTCGGCGACTGCTGGGAAGCCGCGCGGCTGTTTTAAAAGGTGACAGCCGGCCTGGGAGGCTTCCCAGCAACCTCCCGAACCTGGAAGTTCGGCAAAAGTTCGGGGATCGGGGGGGTGCTGTCTCCCGAAGCCGAACGCCAAACCCGAACTTCCGCGTTCGGCGTTCAGAGACAGCTGGGAAGCTGCCCGGCTGTTTTAAAAGGTCACAGCCGGCCTGGGGGGCTTCCCAGCACCCCCCCGAACCCCGAACCCGGAAGTTCGGCAAAAGTTCGGGGGGGGTGCTGGGAAGCCCCCCAGCCCGGCTGTGACCTTTTAAAACAGCCGCGCGGCTTCCCAGCTGTCTCCCGAAGCCGAACACCAAACCCGAACTTCCGCTTTCGGCGTTCGGAGACAGCTAGGAAGCCGCACCGCTGTTTTAAAAGGTGACAGCCGGGCTGGAGGGCTTCCCAGCAACCTCCTGAACTGAACCCGGGGTTCAGAAAAAATTTTCCTCTTCTTACGAACTTTTTTCGAGTTCCGAACCGGCGTTCGGGAGGCTTCTGGGAAGCCCCGCCGCCCAGCTGTCACCTTTTAAAACAGCCGCGCGGCTTCCCAGCAGTCTCCGAACGCCGGTTCGTAACTCGAAAAAAGTTCGTAAGAAGAGGCAAAATTTTTCTGAACCCCGGGTTCGTATCACGAGTTGTTCGTAAGACGAGGGGTTCGTATCTTGAGGTACCACTGTATATTACTTTGAATCTTAGTTCCTTGCTAATGATAAATTCTGATCTCCCCCCTCCTCCTCCCCCCCCGCTTCCCTCTAGCGCCCTCCGCTCAAATAACAGAAACTGACTGCAATATGTCTGTGGCTGTAAAACCCCTCACAGTGTGTCCTGAAGGTTTATGGAGCAAAATAAGAGCAAACCTGAAGGAAAAAGATGCTGCTCCTCACCATGAGGGATTGGGAGATGAACATGTAAATAAGGATTTTTTGCCATTAGAAATCCGTGGGATTCTTGATGATCTGCAACTGGATTCTGTAACTCAGAATTCAGAGACAAGGAATGAAATATGTCAGAATCAGAAATCGGAACCATCTCCAAGCAAAAGAAAACCAGATAAAATTCCCATCAGTGATGACTCTCAGTTTACTTTAATAAAGAAACGGTACTATGACACAGATGAAGTACGCCAGTATATTTTGAGACAGAAGGAGGAAAGGAAGAAGAGACAAAGTGAAGAGAAAAAAGCACAAAAGGAGGCAACACAGCAAAAAAATAAAAGACTTCAGGAACTTTATAAGAAGCAAAAAGAAGCTGTTGCCAATAAAACAAAGACAACATCAACATCTGAATCAGTCACTAAACAGTTACAAGAAACTTATTCTAAATTATTAATGGAACAAACATTGCTGGAGAATCCAGGACTCTCTGTTCAAGAAATTCAGGTAGGTTGATAAGAGTAAGGGTAGTTTTTGTGTTTTTTTCATGTTTTTAAAAATGCTGTTATTTATTATTTATTGCATTTATAACATATCATTTCCTTGAGATTACCACCTCAAAGATATTAACACCTGAATATTTTTTCTGAGATGTAAAGGTGAGATATATCATGTTAGCTAGGGTTTAGACTTTATCCCCTTAAAGTTGTTATTAAAGTTGTTGAGGTAATTTAAGCTAAAAGAAACTAGTCAAAACTGTCTATTAAACTACATGGTTGCCTAAAGACTGAATAGCATTAATAAAATGTGTAAGAATTGCGAACACTCTTCAACATATTCATCAATGACTTGGACAATGGGATAGATGGGGAACTCATCAAATTTGCAGATGACACCAAACTGGCAGGAATAGCCAACTCTCCAGAAGATAGGCTCAAGATACAGAAGGGTCTTGACAGACTTGAACATTGGACGCTATCAAACAAAATGAAACTCAATGGTGAAAAAAGTAAACTTCTACTTTTAGGCAAGAAAAACAAAATGCCCAGATACAGTATATGTGGTACCCTGCTCAACAATAGTAACTGTGAGAGGGATCTTGGAGTCCTAGTAGAACTTAAATATGAGCCAACACAGTTCTAAGGCTGCATTAACAGAGGGATAGAATCAAGGTCATGTGAAGTGTTAATACTTACCTGGCAGGGGAGATACCTTGATCATAATACCACTTTATAATACAGTACCTTGATAAGGCCACACTTGGAATACTGTGTTCAGTTTTGGTTGCCATGATGGATATTGAGACTCTGGAAAGAGTGCAGAGCAGAGCAACAAAGATGATTAGTGGACTGGAGGCTAAAACATGAAGAATGGTTGCAGGAGCTGGGTATGTCTAGTTTTACGAAAAGAAGGACTAGGGAAGACACGATAGCAGTGTTCCAATATCTCGGGTTGGCCAAAGAAGAGGGAATGAAACTATTCTTCAAAGCACCTGAGGGCAGTGTTCCCTCTAATTTTTTTTTGGGTTGGGCGGAAAAGTATAGTGTCTGAGCGGCAGTCCCTTTGGGACTGGGCGGCATGAAAATAATAAATAAATAAACAAACAAACAAATAAATAAATAAATAAAAAACCCACCCTGTTTTGCCTCAGAGAATTTAAAAAAAAAATACTGTACTGTGTGTCTATAACAGTGAGCTCATAATAGGGCAACTCTATCAATATCAAAATGCCACTTAAATAGTTGAGCTAGTTTCAAACTAGATTTTGATTTTCTTTCTCTCTTCCTTTCTCCCATTCTTTTTCTTTCTCTTCCTCTCTTTTTTCTATCTGTTTCTCTCTCTTCCTCTCTTCCTCTCTCTCTCCTTCCCTCTCACTCTTTCCCTCGGCTTCTGGGCAGGTTTGAAAAACTCTGAGTTGATGATGATTTTTAAGTGCGCCATGGCTCACTGCTCAGCTTAGAGGGAACTATGCCTGAGGGTAAAACAAGAAGCAATGGGTGGAAACTAAACAAAGAGAGAAGCAACTTAGAACTAAGGAGAAATTTCCTGATAGTTAGAACAATTAATCAGTGGAACAGCTTGCCTCCAGAAGTTGTGAATGCTCCAACGTTGGAAGTTTTTAAGAAGATGTTGGTTAACCATTTGTCTGAAATAGTGTAGGGTTTCCTACCCAACCAGGGGGTTGGACTAGAAGACCTCCAAGGACCCTTCCAACTTGTTGTGTTGTTGTTGTTGTTATTATTGTTATATCATTTAAAAAACCCAGACAGACATAAAGTAGATAAGAGCCCTGTATTCTTTCCTGGTGATCAACATCTGGCTAATTAATTACTTTAATTAGTGTTGAAAAGATCCATGTTCAATCAGTCATGAAGGTCATGGGAAAATATAGCTCATACTCCAGTATACATTATTGATTCAGTTTGCCCTTATTTTATAAAAAACGTTGAATTTTTCTTCCCAGTCCAAACCTGGATATCAACCATCAGGAGAATCTGATAAAGAGAACAAGGTTCAAGAGCGTCCTGTTAGTACATCATCCAGTAGCGATATGTCTCTCTCTGATCCTCCTCATCCTCTTGTAAGGTAAGAAAGTAAGAATGCATTCAGAGCTAGGAAAGTGGAACAGACTAAATATCAGAAATAATGATTTTATATATGATTTAGCTATACAGCTTTTATAGAGGCTGAGAATATTGAAATATTTCCTAAATCTTTTGAAAATATATTTATTAAAATTCAAAGCTCACAAAATTCTTAAATATGCACTTCATGAGTCATTAGAAGTGAAGAATAACTCCTCCTGTATATTCAAAGCTATGTCTGTACCAAGTTTCTTCAGGAATGCAAATGAAAGATGCAAGATTATATTGTACAAAGAATTCAAATTCACTTTAAAACATTCAAATTTGGGACCAATAATAAGTTTAATGTTTATCTAGCGTACTGTTATTAAACTGTATTCAAATGTCAAGTTCATGTATACAATGTTAATTACTTTTTTGGTAGATGGTGTGTTTAGTTAGTTGGGGCAGGAAGGCTGGAGAGAAAAACAAGAACCCAATAATCCACGTCTATTTGAGAGTCTTTGCAGTTGGGGTGGGCTATTTATATCTCTCAAAACTCTATTCCAAAGATCCTTAAACTATAATACCAAATATCAGTTTCCCATCATTTTTAGATAAGTGAAAGATAGAGTATCAATAAAAACCAAATCCATGAACTTCCTTGCCAAAAGAACAACTGATCAACAATCTACATAATTTTCATTGCCCCCTTCACTGACATCATTCCTCCAAAAGACCTGTACCCTTGGCCACCAGAGGTTTATCAATTCTTAATACAGGATGGTTATTTTATAATTAAATGTCTAAACTTGATTGCTGTAAACTGACAATTCAATGGATTATTTACAGGGATAATACATCGGAGCCTTTAAGGATTCATCCAGAGAAGATGAGTTCAGTAGCACAGGTTCCTTGCCCAAAATCTGTTTTGAATGGAGCTTTTTTCTCTCAGCTTTTATCTTTGGATAACGTGGGTATCTTGCAAAATGATTTTGAATTTGTAACATCAAGCAGAAGGAGCCATAACACAGCTATGGGATCCATGTCTTCAAGTCCTCAGCCATTTATGTCATCTACTGTACAACCCACCATTAATCATTATAAACATAAATTGGACCGAATTGAAGCCCTAAAGGCAACTGCAGCCTCCCTTTCAAATAGAATTGAAAGTGAAGCCAAAAGATTAGCTGGGGCTGGCATTAACTATGAAGAAGTATGGGATACTGAACATGATTTGTTGCAAAGCGATCAAGGTGATACCGGTTGGGCAAAAGCCAGCAGCCCTCCTGTGAGAGGAGATGATGTCTTTACAGCTAGGCTTCAACAAATGTTGGTAACCTGCAATTCACATACAACTTTTGATAATAATCTTCCTGGAATGGAAAATTTTAATGAGTTTAAAAAGCTTCCAGAGTCTATTAGTCCTCAAACAGGTGCTCTCGGTCTTCCAGGCAATAATACATCTGAAGGAATATTAGGAAATCTGTCTCAAAAGCAAACATGCTCTGCTGGGCCTGAAAATAAACCTGAAGTTCTGAATGATAGTGGCGGTTCCATAAGTGAAGGCCTACTCAGCGATGGTCTTCTCTCTGAGGAAGAAGGTGAAAGGCCTAATAATCCATCTTTGAAGATTGCTGATGCATTAAACGAAAAAGAGTTCTGTGTTGCAGATAAAACTGGTTTTGAACCCATAAAAGAATTTCAGAAGGAGGCAGAAAATTATTTACCTATTTTCACACAAATTAGGAATGGTCCAAAACCATGGGAAGAACTTGTTAAGGGAAGTCCACATAGCGTGATCAACATCTTTACAAAATCTTATCAGTTCTGCGGGAAAGGTGAGCAAACACAAACCTTTTGATTTCTCTGATATTTTGTTAGGTAGATAATTAAATGAATATTTCTTGAAATCCCGTGTTCTATATGTATTACCTCAGCATAGTTTTGCTGGTATCGATATCTGCTTATATGTACAACATTTTAAATTAGTTTTGGAAATGTTGGCTGCTATCCTTTTTGGCAGTGAAGTCAGTCATTCGTTAAAAAGTTCCACCTCTTTGCGTTGCTAGGGTAAGAATATTATTTCTTAGTTCTACTGTATGTATAGCCATTTAGAATTTTCCAAGTGTTTTTGTATGATTGATCTTTGGGTCATGATCATTTTACTTATTTGCATACTCTGTGTTAAACTTTTGTTGAAATGTAAATTCTTCTGAAATACTGACTGTATTTCATTTTCACTTTCCTCCAGGATCTGAAGAATATGCAGGACAGGGTTCATCAACACATCGGTCTTTACTTTCTGCCTTGAGCTCTCCAAATAGTATTGCTTCCTATGAGGATGATTTCATTTCATCACAAGGTAGTGGTACATCAATGGACAAAAAGTCTACACCTGAGCACAGGTATATATTTTTCAAATGGGTGATGAAGCTATAAAATAAGAGGTGAAAAATGATTTTCATTGAATTATATGTGGTTATATATAGAATTGCATAATAGCTAATGTCTCAATAGTCTTAGCTGAGTATTCTTTATTGATACAAATTATTTTTATTATTTATTGGATTTACCGTATATCGCTACCATTTCACCCATAGTGCATTTCAAAAAAAGGAATGGTTGTGTACGGAGAACACAAAGCTGATCATCTGACCTGACTCTTGCTCTAATAAATATGCAGAGACAGAAGCAGGACAATGATGCTATGGTTAGGAGGATACTGTAAGGAGAGTCTTTTATAAACACAAAGCAACAGGTTAGAATGAAAAGAGGTAATGGATTGTGATTGCTATTCTAGTATAGCTAAACTGGGAGAAGGAGAACCAAAAGCAACTTACAGCCTGCTAGTGTTTTGTAAGATGTCAGGAAAAAGAGAAAGTTCATCCTTCTTATTGAACCATCAGTTTTAAATTTTAGTGTAAATTTCTAATGCATACAATTAATACTTTTTAATACTTTTTATTAAGTTCAATTGAATATAAATTAACTTTAACAAATGAAAATAACTGGTACATTTATTTCTTATTAAACTCTAACCCCAATTTAATTATTACTTTTATTCATGGTGGGAGTTACATAAATTAACTTACCATTTTAGAGCGTTACAGTATCAAAGAGTTTGAAAATCCCTATATAAAGGAATCAATTAGCCATAATTAGGTTTATTCACAAAAACAAGATGAATTTCACTGTAGTATGATGGATAGAGATAAAAAAATATTGACGATGTGTAATTCATGCTTGTATTGGCAGCGCCACAAGTAGCATCAGCCTGAAAGGAGAGCTTGCCAGTAAAAAATTGCCTTATGAACACCAAACTATGGAATTAAACCATCACTCCTCAGGACCACCATCTTCAGGGTCTTCTCATGCATCCGCATCTTCTAAGACAAGAGGAAGGAAAAAAAGTAAGAGCTTTTCCGCTGCTGCTTTATTACAAACATAAGTTTTGCTGTCTAGTTCAGCAGTTCATCACAATATACATAGATCTAAAAGACTTTCAGGCCAGTATCAATTATAAAGATTAAGTAAAATAGTAAGAGACCTTAACAAGGTAAGTTTAATATTTGGTTAAGAATCCTACCACATTTCAAATATCCAACTTCACAGATTTTGAATAAAATTGGGAAGTGATGGCAATTATTACAATTATAAGCAATTGGGGGGAACATTATTCACTTACTAATTTTTGTTTCTAATGTTAGTACCATTATATAATATCAGGAATTTTGTAAAATGCATATTTCACTCTTTTGTTCATTGCTGTATGAAGAGTTTTATCACGACTTAAACCATAATACAGTACAAATACAAGTAGTTCTCAACATAGGGCAATTCATTCAGCAATCTTTCAAAGTTATCATGGGGCTGAACAAAGAATCATCTGATCCATTCCCCAAGTTATGGCTGTTGTATCAGCCACATGATCAAACTGCAGGCACTTGACAACTCACCTGTACTTACAGCTGCAAGAGTGCTGCACCTCCCTCCACTCACCTATCTCCCCTCCCCCCACCTATGCTTTTTGGCCCCCTTGCACTTCACAGTTCCAACTAACCTTTTCTGCCATCTTCTTGCTTCTGCTTCTTCTCATGAAATATGCCTGGTCTGGTTTGTGGGCCATATGAATCTGGCTTTGTGCTGCAAAAAAAAGGGGGGGGCACAGAACAGTCCCTTCCTGAGGCAGAGAGGGTCAAAGCATTCTTTGTTGTCATTTTCCTGCGCCTTATGGGGAGGACTTTGTGATGCAAAAAAAAGAAAGCAAGAAGCCAACCCATATGGCCCAGGAGCATGTTGAGGGACGGATTTTTAATGAGTCCTCGGCAGGCAGGAATCAAAATAAAAACAAACTTTATTTAGAAAGTAAAAAGGAGTACATTGTGCCAGGAGCGGCACTTTATCAAGCAGCCTAAATCATGGCTGAACAGAATGGAATAGATTGGAATGTGCCTGCTTACGTAAGCAGGCGGATGTGACATGTGGGAAAGGATAAGAATTGTGGGAGTGATGTAAGAGAGGGTGTGATCAGAGGGGAAACACACATTAACTCTTTAACTACTGAATGTCTCTGTTGGCTGGCAATTCTCAGCGTGACAGAGCATGCTACCAAAATAATATTTTGCCATGCTCTGGCGCCTTCAAGTTGCTTTGTGCTTTTTTCCCCTATTGCACAAATCAGCCCCATATGGTGCAACAGCTAAGCTGGGCACACCTCATCAGCAGCAGGAGAAAGAAAATGGCAGCGAAACACAACACGGCAGGGGTCTTGGAGTGTAGGATGCAGCAACTGGGTTGGTTATGCTTGTAGCTTCCCAGGGCATGGCAAGAAGCCCCCAAAACACATAGCCCTGGGGCTGTTTGGCCCTCCGCAAGGCAGATTGCTGGGGGGAGGGGAGGGGCAAAACAGCAGAGATTGGGAAAAGTAGCTGGGGGGGAGTGGTCCCTTACTTTATTGAGGCTCAGGGTTGGAAGGGATCAAGCCCAGCATAGCTTGGATTAAGGTGGGTTCTTGGCTAGTGACTGGTAAAATTTGCTTATTGATGACCACAGGGATTACTGTGATTGTGGCCCTAAGTGATGTTGTCTCACAGTGGTTGTTTTACGACTATAATTCTTAGCAATTAAAAATCCAATCTCAGTTGTGTTCGTAAGTCAAGGACTACTTATAAATGTAGATAGTGACATTATTTCTTTCAGATTTTCTTTTTCTTGCCAAATATTGCTGTTCTCCCCTAGCAATTATAAAAAATCTAATCTCTGTTCTGTATACTCAGAAATCACTTATTTTACGATAAAATCCAACTCTTTATTTGAACACAAGCACACATAATGAAACACAAGTTTTAAAAGATGAAAAAGAAGAAATTATCTTTCTCTTTAGAGCTACTGTAATCTATGTCCAGGAAAAATGCCAACAACTCGCCCTTATTTGCATTCCTTAGATTAAAGTCCATTCATTATTTAAGCATATGCATTTGCTCACTGAAAGCTTCCCAACACAGCATCCAACAGAGAATGTCTTATTGAAGCAGAAATCATGATTTTTAAGCCTTGTTCAATCACACCTCCTGGCCTCACGTCTCCTCCATTGAACAACGTTGAATCTCCACACCCCATTTCCCACAATCCTTTGCCTTTATACTGCCTGGAAGTGACATCACACCTCAAAATGGCTAAGGCTGTAAGCTAATACCTTTTACTATGTGTTGTGGTTAGCTCTGGCCCAGCTCCTGCCCCAAGGAATGTGCAGGTGGATGTGGGGGAGACATCCACATGCCGCAGGCCTGTTTTGCTCCCGATGGAATCTGCCGATGAAGCCTCCTCTGACCAAGGAAGCATGAGTGACAGGGAAGAGGGAAGTTTGGCAGACAGCCCAGGAGGAGATCAATCATCTGTATCATCCTTGGATTCTGAACAAGAATTAATGACACATCCATGCATGCGTAGAGTGATGCATAGGAGACAACAACTGAAGGATTATTACAAGACAAAATGAGGCTACCTGTGGTTGGGTGGGGCTCCAGTAATTAGGGATGCTGCTATAAATAGCAGCGTGTGGGTTTGGCCTTTGTGAAAGAGTATCTGATCGTAGTTCTTCAGGAATCGTGTGTTGCTGTTTTCTGGACTTTGTTGATTTTTCATGCCTTTGAAACCAAAGCAGAGCAACGTGTGTGTGTGTCTCACTTCGTTGGAAGAAGAAGGGGTGTGAAGTTTCTTCATAGCTGCTAGCTAAGTACTTAATGACTGCTTAAGGGAAATTGTACAGGCTACCCGGTTGTTTTGGGATGAGTGCACTTTGCAATAAAAAAAAGAGTGCTTAGTTTATTTTGAATTTGAATTTTCAAACGTGTGTGTGTCTGAAATTTGTACCCTTGAATTTTCGGGAGGCTCCTACCAGAGAGCCTGGCAGAACACTATGTAACTCCTCTCGCCTTCTGAGCAATCTTCTATAGCGAGGGTCATTCTACTGGCTTTCCACTCTCGTGTCTTCCTCATCCTCTAACTGGGACCATTCCCCCATTGTCACATTAGCTCCCTATAGCAGTTCCTCAGGCTCACTCAATTCACTTTCTCTCTCACTCTTGCTCTCTGCTGGCAACCAGGATATCCAGAGGGGCCTAGCTCATCCTCTTCAGAATCTGACATGACCTGAGGTGGACAAGGAGCACTCCCAACAATCTCCTCCTCCTCTCTGCTTAATTTTTATTCTTGTACTGAATAAAATAGGTTAGACAGAGAATGATTAGTTCAGGAGGTTTTATGAATGCAATTTAATGGGAGAGTGGCATAACTCTCAAATACATACATACATACATACATACATACATACATACATACATACATACATACATACCTGGTGCAGAGCTGAAGGGATTGGATACTGTAGCCTAGAGGATAATTCTCTGCCTTACAAGGCAAAGGTTGCAGGTTCAAGTCCCAGTGGGTATGGCTAGCTGATGAGGCCAAAATAGATCTATCCTAGTCTCCCTTAATTTTCAAATTCAATCTGTTGGTGGTGGAATTCTTATTTTTTGTATTCATTTTTAAACATGTTTTTTTATAATACATTACAGGGACCGAATCAAATGGATTTCCAAATGCTTCTCTCGGGGAAAAAAGCAAAGCATCCCTAGGGTCAGACTCTGGTTTGGAGCAAGCAAAACACTTACTACCTAATAATACAGCGTCTAACAGAGAACAAGAAGTGAACCTAGATTCTGACAGTACTTTAGAGGAATTATCTGGTCACTCATTAATGAGGTAAAATACTGTTACCAAACTCTGATTTTAAATTGTTTAGCATAATTCAGGTAAAGTATTGTAGTAGTACAACAACATATTACTGTTATATTGATATATTTATATAGAGAGTAGGAACCAATGTTTTTAGAACATAACTCATCTATATTTCCGTTCCTTATGTCAGTTTTCAAAATGGTCACATAAGTTTAATACAGCTTCCACTGAAACGTGTAGAATTCTGCATTTATTTGTTGATTGATCAGGATTTGTCCACTTGCAATTAAAAACATTTTTGAAGTTTACAACATCCATCAATACAAATGATAAATCATCCCCTGTAGAAATCATAAAATAATATAATAAAAGAAATCTAATATAACCAATGTTTAAAAGATAATGTCCGCTCATACATCAAAGACTTTATGAAAATAATTCATTTTTAATAGCTTATAAAAACAACAAAATATGACAATTTGAATTTTGAAGAGAAAGCTATTTCAAATATCTCTGAATTCTGACTTAGTTCAGAATAATTAGTTCTTAGAATAATTACTGGAAATAAACCCTGGTACTAGGTTCTGTTGAGTGATATGAGAGAGAAAACAATTGTCAATATCAAATTGTAACTATTTCCCCTCACTTTTTTATTTATATGAATAATATGCTAAGAGCAAAACACATTTTCTAAAATTGGTCTAGTTGGGTAAAAAGCAAATTTAGATTTAACAATCTATATTTATTAAACAGTTAAACAATAATACATGCTATTGTAATAAATGCATACTAATTGTACACATACTGATCTTTGTAGTTTATTTTAGGTATATTTTTAAAGTGAAATAATGTGAAAAGGGGTGTATTTAGCCCTTTTGTGTATAGCTGTCCAATTCTCTTGAAAATCAACTAAGGTAGTTTCAAAGGTTTTATTCTTTTTAATATAAAATATATTGGTTGTAGAGCTGGAAACAATAGCCAAACATATTTGACATACGTTTTCTCATTCTGTCCCAATGTATGAAAATATATCCTACTGATGAAAAGGCACCAATTTAGTTTGCAATTTTATTATCACTAATTCTTTTTTGAACAGAAAATACTTTTAAGGTATAATTTTAAACTGCAACTTTATACTTTTTCTAAATAATTTTTGTTTGTTCAGTCTCCCAGATAAAGTTAGATCACCAAGGACCATAAGCTCTCCTCAGTCTCCAAACCTACAGAAAAAAATGGATCCTGTAGAAAATACAGCAGAAAAACATAGATCTTCCATAAATTCTTCTAGAAATGTAGCTTCTGGATCTAATCTAAATCCTGCCTTCTCTGACTTAAGTATTGGAAACAATAGGACTGGAGCCAATATTCTGAACGGTGAGCTGGCAAAGAATGGAAAAAATGTATAGAATGTGCTATATTTTATATATTTTATATAGAGGGATATGAGCATATGCATGTCGTTGTTTACTAAGTTGTGTACTGATTTTATAGGTTCCATGCGCTTCTCACCAGCTGGTCTCCAGCATCGTTTGTCTGCAGAACTTAACTACCTAAGCACTATTGAAGAGTCGGTGCACCAAATCTCTGATATAGAACGTGTGCGAGGGATATCACTTGCACAGCAGGAAAGTGTTTCTCTGGCTCTAATATTAAAGGTAAGATTAATGAACCTGAAATCCCTTCAAATACTTAGTATGTATTTTCAGTTCTTTGATCTCTTTGAAATTTCAGTTCTCAAACCTTTCACTTTATATACAAAAAGTTTCTATTAATAACAGTAAAAAATAACCAAAAGTTGTTATTTTTTGCTTTAATTGGTTTTGGCACTCACTGTAAAGTATCTCTGCAGAGGATTAGAAGACTTACAGTCTGGGAGAATTTTATTTCAGTAGTACCCAAGTTAGACATTGATAGTTTCTAAAGCAACAAAAATTCTGGGATCTTTATTCCAGTAATTGTATTCTTGAAATCTAATTTTCCTTAAAAAAGATTGTTCATAATAATATAAGATAGGGTCTTATTTTGGGGGGGGAAAGAGTACAATTTTCAAATATGCCTGGCATACTAATTATATGTATGTATGCATGTATGTAAGTGTAAAATCTTTTCTGTTTTATCTTTAAAGATCAGTGGTTGCATACTGTGGATTTTGTATTTTAATTTGTATTTTGCATTTTACAACAATCCAGAGTTACTACTGTGAGATGGGCAGCTATATAAATCCAATTAATTACATAGATTATTCACTATGAAATTGGTACTAAAATGTATTAAAGCAGGAGCAGATGCTGAAATATTAAAGCAAATTATATTATAATTATTTCATTATATTTTATAATTAAATAACATACATTACAACTACTAAATTAAAACCATTTAGAATTAACTTAATAAGCCATTATTGTTTTTAAATTATGGAAAATTGTACAACCCTTTTGCATAATTCTGTAAAAAGGAAGAATGTAAGTGAATAAACATAAAGTAAATGTTCACCTGTAGACCCAGCAGCAGAGGCATGAAAGAGATTTGGCTCTTCTAAAGCTCAAGGCAGAGCAAGAGTTGTTGGAAAATCAAAGGAATCTGGAAGAGGCAAAACAAAAAGCAGCTCAGGTAATGTAGCATTTTAAACAGCTTTTTTAAAAAAGAATCCTTTTCCATAGAGAAATGACTGGCAATGGCAGTGGATGGTAGTTCAAAATGATAAGCGGTATATTGATATATTGGAGCATTGTGTTAATGATACTTAGTTAATGTGAGTTAATGCTAGTTAAAGTTAGTGAGCATTAGTGATTAGCAAAAGCATTTTTTCACAATGTGGTATATTTTTCCAGTATTTATCTAAATGATTAGAACTTCCCTTGTTCAAGAATCAGAATTACAGCTTGATGAATTTTACTTGTTTTTGAATCACTTACCAGCTTAGAACCAAAAATACTTAAAGAACACCTTCCTTCCATGTGGGAATTCATATTCTTCATTTATAAAAACTGATTTAAAATTACATTTCCTATCAGTAATATGAAATAAATTTTGTTATTAAGGTAACAATCCCTCCCCTAAGGCAGAGGAAGAATTTCATGTTCAGGTTAAGGTCAAAGCACAGATTCACTTTTAAGTTTAAAGTAAACTTGTATCACCATGTATAGGCCCATGCCGAATCCTTACATCAGTTGGCCCAGTCACACCAGGAGGCAGCTGAGACTCTACAGGAGACCACATCTAAGATTGCAACTCATCAGCTGGAGACTGCCCTGTTGACTGCAGATACTGCTCGTCAGATACGTGAAGTGAGTTATTTTCTGTGGATCTTTACACTGTAACTCATAAGTTCATGGATGCATTTGAAAGCTGTATTTTGCTCTGCTTTTTATTAGATGACAGAACGTGCACGTTTCCAGATCTCTGATGCAGTTGGTACTACTGCAGTTCCAGCTACTACATTATTTGACCAAGAACGGAAGCACACTTCAGCGTTCACAAAGCAATTAAAGCTTCACGATACGAACAGGTATCTTATACAGTGATCCCTCGAGTTTCGCGATCTCGATCTTCGCGAAATGCTATATCGCGATTTTTCCACCCGATGACGTCACTCTCTTCCTTCCTTTCTCATCTTTCTTTCACTCTCTCTTTCTCTATCTTGCTTCTTCCTCTCTCACACTCTCTTCCTCCCTCTCTCATCTCTTTCTTTCCTTCTCTCTCTTTCTCTATCTCTCCCCCTCTTGCTGGCGGGCGGCGGGCGGGCGAGCGGGGGCATCAGCGAGGAGCCGGGGTTTCCCCTTTGCGTGGGCGGCTGGGAAACCCCGATCTTCGTCTGCTCGCTGCTGCTGCGCCGAGCAGATCAGCTGCTGGGCGGCCGAAGGAACCTTCCCTGGGTCTTCCCCCTCTTGCTGGCAGGCGGGCAAGCGGCGGGCATCAGCGAGGAGCCGGTGTTTCCCCTTTGCGTGGGCGGCCGGGAAGACTCAGGGAAGGTTCCTTCGGCCGCCCAGCAGCTGATCTGCTCGGTAGCGCAGCAGCAGCAAGGAGCCGAATCGGGGTTTCCCCTTTGCATGGGCGGCGGGGAACGCAAACTCCACCATCTACGCATGCGCGGCCATAGAAAAAAGGGCGCGCATGCGCAGATGGTGTTTTTACTTCCGCAACCCTACATCGCGAAAAATCGATTATCGCGAGGGGTCTTGGAACGGAACCCTCGCGATAATAGAGGGATCACTGTATAGGAACTTAATTTGGGACTGTAATACTTTTAATGAAGGTATTTCAGTAAGGAAAGCTCATCAAACCATCTGTAAACAATAGATTTCCTTGATAATTCCACTGACTGACTTATTATAGGCCTGTAGGAAGACCTCAGTCATAGAAAGTTCAAGTGTGTAGGGAAAATTAACTACAGATTAAGATTTGATTTAAAGGGGCATACTTGCCTGGTTTCCCTCCACCCCAAATATTGGTTTTGAAAATAAAGGCCTTTTAGTTTTTTCAACCAATTTAGATCCATTTCACAGGCTCTCTTCCTTCTCCTATCAAGTACCTCATCTGTTGTGAGAAAAAAGTAGCACAGAACAATGTGCATTTTTCCCTTGCTTTCCTATACTTAATAGATAGAGTAACAATGAAAACTCATTCTTGTACAAATATACTGCATTGAAAATTGCCATTGCCATTTACTTTATTACATTTCATTTGTATTCAGTTATTTGTCAGTCAATTGCAAACACTGTTGTGATTTTAAAAATAATTCAAATGTTCCTGTTTTCTTTAATAGAAAAGCAGATTCAGGCACCGTGCCATCAGGTAGAGAGGAGACAAATGACTCACAACATCATTATTTGCATGCATTTGATAGCTATTCAGAATCATCAAGATCAAAAGCACATGATCAGAGGTGAGACACAAGATTTATAATCACTATATATATTTTCTAATTTTAAAAAAGATATATAAACATTATATATCAAGTATAAATTCAACCAAGTAAGATGGTTTGGTTTATTTAATGCAGGAAATGATGGCTAGGTTAAGGTTTTCTTTCTCTCAGGTAGTATTTTCAGGTAGCATTTTCAATAATCTATATCTCTCTTTGTGAATTCCAAACTAGCTCAAAATATTATTAAATCAATTGCTATATTTATAAATAATGACCTTAATTCATTAGATTTATGGGGCTGTCAAATAAAAAGATTTGTGACAGTATGCAGAGTTTAAAAATAATAATATATAAATAGAAATACTAGCTAATTGAGAAAATAAGTTTCTGAAAAATAGTATGCAGAAAGTTTTGAATATGAAATATTTTGGACTTGAAGTACCCCATTTCTAGACTTGAATGGAACAGTTTTTTGACTTTGCAGGAAACATTACAACTTGTCTAAGCTCAAACTGAATCCTATTGACATTTGTTCTGAGTTAAAATGGATCTGTTTGAATTTAGAACAATTTGAGAATAGCAGAACTGTATCAGAATAATTCTAATAAGGTACGGTTGAAATAATCTATATCAAACTTGAGGTAGCATTTTCAGCTTTTAAATCTGCTGCGTATGTTTAATAAAGACAGACTTCAGCAGACTGTTGCTAAAGCATTGATTAGATATTTGAAATGACTTTCTCTTGAGCTATTAGTCTTAACAAGTTTTTAAAAACTGCATGAAATTTAAGCATAGTTTGGTGATGACTAGTAGGCAAATTGAAGGTTCTTGTTTTGTGGATTGCAGAGTGAGTCAGTTTTGAGTGGTGAGGTTTACAAGGTTAATGAAGTAATTTGAAGAGGATGATCTTGAAAATGAGTGAGAGTTCTAGATTCCTAGTACATCTCTGCATGCTCTCTTAATCTTTTTGCACAAGTACATTTTTTAAGAAGGTCAAATATCAGTTTTCACTTCAAGAGATGGTCATTCTGGCTGCTTGCACCCCTTACAGAATCTATTTTGCAAATTGGCTCCCTCAATAGCAAACATTGACATTTTTTCAAAATTCCTAATACACTTAACCAAGCCCTAAAAGTAGGGAGACTCCTACTTCTGACTTTTCAGGCATGAAGTATCAGGAGCAAATTAAAATTTTGCAAAAGCTGCTATGTGCTTGAGGAATTTTGTTGTTCAATGCACTTTACAGTTCTCCTAAAAATAGTTTGAGCCACCAGTGTGAATATATTCCATCAGCTATATATGTTAGCCATTATAGCTAGCTCTCCAGGACTGAAAACATTCGCCATTATTAAGTTACTGAAGAAGTTGATTCTGCTTCTCGTAAAAATGTTGGGACCCTGGATTTTTAAAATATTTAATTTTAATTTCATACTCTAATGTGAAAATGAATTCCTAGGGGAGAAGTGTGTAAAGAGTACACAATGCAAGTGCATATTTTTCAATTCATTATTTTTTATTTTATCGTATTTATATAACTGCCAATCTCACAAGAAAGTGATTTAGGGCAGTATACAGTATAGTACTTTATTAAATAAATCAATAAGTATATATAAAACAATCACAATTTAAACATACTATACTAAAATACAGAAGGGGGTGGATGTTATTAACCACAGTAAGGAAGTCATCACAAAATCACGCTGGTTCCCTGGAACCTGCAGGCCTGATAATACAGTGAGAGACCTGCAAAATGTTGAAAACAATAAAGCTAATGTCATTTCAGAGGAGGGATAGATTCCACAAAGTGCATACCACAGCAGAGAGGATCTTTTTCCTGGGATCTATCAAATATAAATCCGTAGCAGTTGGGCTCATAGCATGACTTCTCAGCCATACCTTATGGGATGGGCAGATGTAATTATGAAAATGTACCCTCTAATAACCTGGTCCCATGCCATGAAGGGTTTTAAAGGTAAAAACACAGTACTTTGAAATGGAGCCAAAAGAATGGCAACCAGTGCAGCTTGAGGAGCACAAGTGTAATGTATTCCCTTCTAAGGACATGCACACAACTGACCATGCTGCTGCATTCTCCATCAATTGAAGTTTCCAAATACATTTCAAGGATAGCCCTATATTGAATATGTTGCAGAAGCCCAAAGGGGAGGTGACTAGTGCATGAGGGACTTTGAGCAGCCCCTGGATCCAGGAATGGGTTCAACTGGCACACAACATGAAGCTATGCAAATTCATTCTGTGCATTACATCAGTATTAATTCAGGACTCCTGTATGTCTTTTCATAATGTAGTAGTAGCAGCAGTGAGCAGGAAAGTCCATCTCCTAAGGAAACCAAGAAACTTTCTCATCGTGAAAAACCAAACAGCTCCATTGAGGAGGAAGCTCCTACAGCAATCAATGATTCACTGCACAATAACAGTATCCCATCCATTAATGATGAGAGAGGTTAGTTTCCAGATCAGTATTTAAACAACGCAATGCTGATTCAATTTTTGCTTCATAACTGTGTTCTTTCCACTGTGTCAATGGTTTTGCTGAAGGGTTTCATGGTAATAATATAAAAATAATTCCCAACCCATTCTCACCATCCTGATTTTTTATAGGTTTGTTTTTGAGCAACCATCTGTTGGTTTCTGTAGAACTTTCAGTCTGACAGTATCACCACCAGATTATCCTGGTTTGCTATTGCTTTCATCATCCTTACTCTTAGAACTATTGGCGGGATAACTGTTCCTCTTCTTCTTCTAGTCATCATTTTAAAGAAAAAAATCATAAATTTAATCTCAAGCATGCATACATGTATGAATGCTGTGAAAAACATGTTCAGAATTCTTTTGATTGCTTTCTCTGGTATTTCTAAGAAACAGGAAATCATTCCTATCACCCTTTTCCTCCCATGTTGACTGTATGACTGTAACTTGTTGCTTATATCCGAAGATTTTTATTAATATTGCTTCTTCATTGCTTATTTGACCCCTATGACAATCATTAAGTGTTGTATCACATGATTCTTGACAAATGTATATTTTATTTTATGTACGTTGAGAGCATATGCACCAAGACAAATTCCTTGTGTGTCCAATCACACTTGGCCAATAAAAATTCTATTCTATTCTATTCTATTCTAATACAATCACTGCACTTAGTTTTCAGTAGATTCCTGTAAGAGCTATTATTGAGGAATAGTAAAGTTTATTTCATTACCCAAGACATACAAGTTGAAAGAGGGCAAGTTTAGTTCATAGCCTGTTTTTTTTCCTGCTATCCCTTCTAAGAAGAAAAAGTATTTTGGAAAGAACTTTCCTAACATTTAATGTTCTGACTCCTTTTAGCAGGACGTTTATATATTTATGTATTAGAATTGAATGACTCCTTTAATACCCATTTATAGCCCCTGCAGCTCCCGCTGGCCAGTAGCACTCACCCATAGCACCCACTCACCTTCCAACAGGTCTCATCCATCAGCTTGCTTACCTAGAGCTCCAGACATATGAAGTCCTCTCTTAACAACCCAGGTGATCTCTGGGTTACAAGAACCAGGTCTGCTGGGATTATTGTTGCTAAGCAATAAGGTTAGGTGATATCACACTTTACAACCCACATCGCAAAGGGATGGAATGTAGGATTTCAGGTAAGGTTGCAATTCATGGGCTACCTATACATACTTGTTGCATATTCCTAAAACATGTCTCTCAAAGGGAGACATGTAATAGTCATCAAAAGTTATGTAATAGTCATCAAAAGAGTCTGTGCATATGTTTATTGTTTTCATAATAAGATCAGGAATTTTGATAGTTCAGTCAGTCAGTATTTACTCATTCAATTTTTGCAACATAATCTTATTTTGTAACATTTTTTGTTCTGTAATGAATTTCTTATTTTTTTCCCCCTTCTTGTATTGTATCTTTTCAGATTCCACTTCTATTGCCACAGAATATTCCCTAAAATTTGATGAGTCTATGACAGAAGATGAGATTGAAGAGCAATCATTCCGGACTTTGTTGCCTTCTGAGAGCCACCGCCGGCTCAATCTGAAGAAGCGAAATAACCAAGTTTATTCTGATGAGGAAGCTTTTCCTGAAAAGTCTACCTTGTCACCTATTAAGGCAAGATTTCAATAGGCTGTAGCTGTTCATTTTTTGGAATCTTAAAAAAATGTATAGGCCTGTTTTCCAATTGCCAATTGATTGTGTAGTAATTTTGTTAATGCATATGTTTTAGTTGTTTTAGCTGTTTTAAATTTGTTACAAATTATACAGTATATGTGTAACTGCTCTTAGAAGAACATTTATCATAAAAAATGAGGCAATAAACAGAAATAAATACAGTGATACCTTGTCTTACAAACTTAATTGGTTCCGGGACGAGGTTCTTAAGGTGAAAAGTTTGTAAGATGAAACAATGTTTCCCATAGGAATCAATGGAAAAGCGATTAATGCGTGCAAGCCCAAAATTCACTCCTTTTGCCAGCCGAAATGCCCGTTTTTGCGCTGCTGGGATTCCCCTGAGGCTCCCCTCCATGGGAAACCCCACCTCTGGACCTCTGTGTTTTTGCGATGCTGCGATTTCACTGAGGCTCTCCTCACTGGGAAACCCCACCTCCAAACTTCCGTTGCCAGCGAAGCGCCCGTTTTTGCACTGCTGGGATTCTCCTGCTGGGATTCCTCTGCAGCATCACAAAAACATGGAAGTCCAGAGGTGGGGTTTCCCATGGATGGGAGCCTCAGGGGAAATCCCAGCAGCGCAAAAATGGGTAGTTTGCTGGCAACGGAAGTCTGGAGGTGGGGCATTCCAGTGGCGGCGGTGGGTTTGTAAAGTGAAAATAGTTTGTAAGAAGAGGCAAAAAAATCTTAAACCCTGGGTTTGTATCTCGAAAAGTTTGTATGATGAGGCGTTTGTAAGACGAGGTATCACTGTACATAGGTCTGTCCCCTAGTTGCTCACTGAAGGTGACATTATCTGACATTCTTTGCACTAATCTGACCACTGGGTCTAAACTATCTGCAAAGGTTCATCATTATGTTGTCTGTCAAAGATTCAACATGTTGCACATGTATTGGTTTTCCACCCATAAATATTTTCATGGAGAATGAAAAGAATGATCTCCTGGAATGCAGAGGGAATAATTTAATAAATAATGGGCATAATTCATGAAGAAAGTTTTTAAAAATGAGTATCTATGATTGAGGTGGATTTATAGAAATCTTTGGAAGTTTGATTTATGAATGTGGTAGTAGCTGTATTAAAACCTAATTTAGATGCATCATTTTGCCAAAGAAATTTTATAAAGACAGAATTACAGGAGGCCAGCTGCTGCTTGTGGTCTTCTTAGAAAGCCCGTGTCAGATATTATTATAAATATGCAACACATAGGTGTTAATCATGGGATTCTACCCAGGTGCACTAGGAAGATGCTGGAATACCTTTGTACCTAGAAAATTATGGTTCCCTTTCCTCTTCCACCTTAACTGCAACTTCAACCTCTTGTCTGTTATTCTGTTGCTGCTTGTCTCAAGTTACTCATTTTCATATTCTTACATATAAATTTATTAAATGAATAAGTGAGCATACCTTATACATAAAATAGTCATGTATCTGCATTGTAGAAAACAGTATTTCTTTATAACAAAAGTGGAAATCTGGTAATGATTAATATAAAAGTACATCAATATTTTGGAACATCAGCAGTTTGTCCCCAGTAAAGGGATTGTGAATTCTGGGGAAACTTTATTTTATTTTTATTTTTTTATCAGGAACTAAACCTGCCATTTTCAGGAGGGCAGAACAGTTTTTCTAAATTTACAATGGACATGGTACGGCAATACATGAGAGAAGAAGAAATGCGCGCTGCTCACCAGTGTTCACTTCTCCGATTACGTGAAAAGGCACTGAAAGAGAAGACTAAAGCTGAACTAGCTTGGCTGGAACACAAGAAAAGGTAAAGCTGGAAACTGCGATGTAAACATAAGAGTTTTACCCATCCTAAGACTTTTTTGATTTATGCTAAATTCTTATTGCAAATGTTTCATGAATGCTATGAAAGAGATAGCAAGCAAAGGAAGTTCCCTGCAATTTTAATATGATCACAATGTCTTTAATTTTGTTCAGTTTATATTCATACCCACCCCCAAATTTGCATTTATGACTTTATACTGTAAATTACATCATAATAAGAATATTTTCTGAAATGAAATCTATTTTCTGCACTGGTTGCCGATCAGTTTCCGGTCACAATTCAAAGTGTTGGTAATGACCTATAAAGCCCTACATGGCATCGGACCAGAATACCTCAGGGACCGCCTTCTGCCGCACGAATCCCAATGGCCAATCAGGTCCCACAGAGTTGGCCTTCTCCGGGTCCCGTCGACTAAACAATGCCGTTTGGTGGGACCCAGGGGAATCAACTCCCCCTGGAGATTCGAATTGCCCCTACCCTTCCCGCCTTCCGCAAGATGTAGAAGACTTATCGATGTTGCCAGGCATGGGGGGAATAACTATCTCTTCCCCCACCACCACCTTTTTTCCTGAGTGTAATATATGAGAATGGTGTGATTGTGCAGTATGATTGCTTTTAATATCTATGGGTTTTAAATCTCGTTTTTTAATTTTATTGGATTTGTATTCTATGTATTGTATTATTGTTGTGAGCCGCCCCGAGTCTTCGGAGAGGGGCGGCATACAAATCTAATAAATCTTAATCTTAAATCTTAATCTTAATCTTTTTAAAAAGATCATTCAAATGCGGTTTTGCTTCTTTGATTATTTATACTTTTTCTATAATATATGAAACACATAAAATGTTAAAAAGTTATTATATTTATGTAGTTACTTACCAAGCACATGAAATTTATATTAAAGTAACCAAAACATTTTTACAATCCCCAAAGCATGTCACAACTTTTAAGCACCCCATATGTTTGGAAATTGAAAGTTGAAAAATTTGACATGCCCTAAATATGCTATCATGTATGTAATTATCTCATCCACATCTAAGTTTTTTAAACAAATGTTGAATATCTTCCAAATTTCTTTATGCACTTACTGACATTGAGATAAGACCAAAAGAAAAAAAATGAGGGAAAATATGCAGAAGTGGAAGAAATTTATTTATTTTGCTACTTATTTTTAGACGTTTGCGAGATAAAGGAGAAGATGATAAAATGCCACCTATCCGGAAGAAACAACGTGGCCTGCTTCTTAAATTTCGTCAAGATAAGGTAAACACTACTTTTACGTTAGATTGCTTTGAGCTGCCTTATAGATGGGAGTTGTAGTAGTAGTAGTAGAGTAGTAGTAGTAGTAGTAGTAGTAGTAGTAGTAGTAATAATAATAATAATAATAATAATAATAATAATAATAATAATAATAATAATAATAATAATAATAATAAAAAAATTAGATTTTTATGCCACCCCTCTCCGCAGTACCTGGCCAATATTGGCTATTCTCAGAAGATAAATGAGACTGGCTGTTAGAACATAGACAGAGGATCTCCCAAGAATTTCAGGGGTGTAGACTATCAAATAACTTTTTTCATCCTGTCAAGAAACTTGTATAGGTACTCTCACCAAGAGCTAGATTTCATATGTTCGTGTTTTTACTTTGAGGTAGTTCTGACTCAGTTAATTCTTAAACTGGTTGTTAATTGGGTATGCAAATATTCTGAAAGTCATAATATTTAAAGTCATAATTAGTGCAACTATCTACAAATAACAAATTTATTAAAATTTATAGTAGATTTATGTTTGGGGGGGTTGTATTTTGGATCAACATTAAGTCAACCCCCCCCAAACATAAATTAACATTTCTTTAAATAAATTCATATGACATTAGTACAAACTATTACAAGTTACTCCAGTATCCCAGAACCAGCCTCTTGACAATAATTATTATGTATGTTGATAATTATTGTCAAGAGGCTGGTTCTGGGATACTGGAGTAACTTGTAATAGTTTGTACTAATGTCATATGAATTTATTTAAAGAAATGTTAATTTTAATAGATTGTAGTATCATATTAATAATTCAAATTGACATTTATGTTAATATATAACATATTTTCTCTTACCATGTAAGATAGTATACAGTTTTGGCCATAGGGCATTTATTTATTTATTTATTTATTTGATTTGATTTGATTTGATTTGTATTATTGTAAAATAAATGGTGAGCAAATGTCAATACAGTTGTTCATCATATACTGTATTCTAAAAGTGAGGACTGTACACTGTGGCACATCTAAATTAACAACTGTAAATCATTAAATGTACAGTGATCCCCCGGTTATTGCGTCCCCGACCATTGCGAACAGGGTAATTCGCGATTTTTCAACCCGGAAGTAAACTCCACCATCTGCGCATGCGTGCCCTTCCACGCATGCGTAGATGGTGGAGTTTCCCCGCCGGGCAGAGGCTTCCCTGGGTCTTCCCCCTCTTTCTCTATGTTGCTTCTTCCTCTCTCACACTCTCTTCCTCCCTCTCTCATCTCTTTCTTTCCTTCTCTCTCTTTCTCTATCTCTCCCCCTCTTGCTCTCGAGCGGCCGCCTAGCAGCTGATCTGCTCGGCAGCGCAGCAGCAGCGAGGAGCCGAAGATCTTCGGCTCCTCGCTGGTGCTGCGCTGCCGAGCAGATCAGCTGCTAGGCGGACGAAGGAACCTTCCCTGGGTCTTCCCCGCCCGGATCTTCGGCTCCTCGCTGCAGCCGCGCGCCCCTCGCCTTCGCCTCACCTGGCGGGCGAAGGAGGGCGCAGCTCCGGCCGCTCGCCTCGGAGCCGGTCTGCCTCACTGCCTCCAGTCCGCGGCAATTCCCCTCAGCACGCTGCCGGATCCAGCGGGGGAGGGGGGGAAGCGAAGGCGCGGCGATGGGCAAGGGCTGCCAGTGAGCCTTCTCCGTCCCTTTCCTGCTGCACCGGTCTGGGGCCAAGTGGGCGGGGGGCGGCCGGGACCTCGCCTGTCTCCGCCGCCCGCATCGCCCCTCCGGCGGGCCGGCCTCCCCCGCCCGCCTCTGCTGCAGCCGCCACCGCCTCCCCGACTGGCACAAAAGGGCCCCGCCCGCCCCGCCCCGAAGCTTACCTTGCGGCGGGATTCCCTCCCCCCGCAGCCAAAACTAAAAGCCTGTCTCTTTTTTTTCTTGCGGCGAGCCCAAGCCGTTTCTCTCTCGACCGCAGCCGAGCTTCCCTCGGCCCCCTTTGGCCCCGTCGCCTCCTCCCCGCCTGCCTTTCCTCGCCAAGCGCACGAAAAAAAAGAGAGAAGGCTTCTACCAGAAGCCAGGTTGGGGGTTCCCATGTCGGCGGGGATGTTTTAAAACACCCGCGCGACTTTCCAATGAGTCCCGAAGACAAACGCGTTGTCTTCGGGACTCATTGGAAAGTCGCGCGGGTGTTTTAAAACATCCCCGCCGACATGAGGGGCTCGCTAGCACACCCCCAAACCCGGGTTGGGGGTTCGGGGGTGTGCTAGGGAGCCTCCCATGTCGGCGGGGATGTTTTAAAACACCCGCGCCACTTTCCAATAAGTCCCGAAGACAAACGCGTTGTCTTCGGGACTCATTGGAAAGTGGCGCGGGTGTTTTAAAACATCCCCGCCGACATGGGAGGCTCGCTAGCACACCCCCAAACCCGGGTTGGGGGTTCGGGGGTGTGCTAGGGAGCCTCCCATGTCGGCGGGGATGTTTTAAAACACCCGCGCCACTTTCCAATGAGTCCCGAAGACAAACGCGTTGTCTTCGGGACTCATTGGAAAGTGGCGCGGGTGTTTTAAAACATCCCCGCCGACATGGGAGGCTCGCTAGCACACCCCCAAACCCGGGTTGGGGGTTCGGGGGTGTGCTAGCGAGCCTCCCATGTCGGCGGGGATGTTTTAAAACACCCGCGCGACTTTCCAATGAGTCCCGAAGACAACGCGTTTGTCTTCGGGACTCATTGGAAAGTCGCGCGGGTGTTTTAAAACATCCCCGCCGACATGGGAGGCTCGCTAGCACACCCCCGAACCCCCAACCCGGGTTAGGGGGGTGCTAGCGAGCCCCCCATCTCGGCGGGGACGTTTTAAAACACCTGCGCCGCCCCCAAGTAAAAACACCATCTGCACATGCGCAGAAGGTGTTTTTACTTCCGCAGCGCTACTTCGCGAAAACCCGCTCGTTGCGGGGGGTCCTGGAACGGAACCCTCGCAAAGAGCGGGGGATCACTGTACAACCATTCTTTAGCTGGTATTGATCTTCATGTGAATTCTTCTCAAGAACCTAGGATATTATAATATAGCATTGTAAAGTATGTGCAGATTCAACTAGTGTGACCTTTTGTTATCAGTTTTTCATTTTTACAGTTCCAGTTAAGCATTTTGGCAGCTGTGTTATATCATTGTTTATAATCAGTTTATGTGATCTTCTTACACATAAATTGAGTATATGATCTACTCTTTTTTTAACAGAATAACAGGATTGGAAGGGACCCTGAAGGTCTTCTAGTCCAACCCCCTGCTCATAAAGGAAACTGTATACCATTTCAGACAATTCTTTGCACAATATGCACTTTGAATCATTTGACCATTTTTCAGTTCTACCATTGATTGCATTAGCTTGCTCTTGAGCAGGCAAAATCAAGACTTCAGTTTCATTTTTTAATACTCCAGACTCCAGTTATAAGCTACATTGCTGGATTTTCTCTTTATCCACTTTGTCCTCAAATCTTTTTGAAATTTAGCATGTAATACTTTACCTTGCCAGCATTCAGCTTTTATTTTTATTGCATTATTTCAACATTCACATTTTGTTTCCTGTACATTCAGTAAGTTACAGTTTTTTACTTGCTTCAATCCTTGTTCTTGGCTGTGTTTTACTTAATTAGCCAATGCAAACTTTTTTTCTTCAAATATGAACTGCTGCCTCCATTTCTGCAAAGCAGATATAATCTATCAATATCACTAGAGGGATGTCTTGCATAGTGAATTCACATGCTTTTTTTCTCAATCCTAACTATCCAGATGAGGTTATGTCCAGTTAATAATTTCAACAGGTATTAATGTGCCGGTATTGATGGCTTTGATGGTGTTTCAATTGTGTCTTTAGCAGTTTTTTCCACTCTTCGATGGTATTCTTTACTAATCATATTTTTAACTTATCCATACTTCAAGTTATCCAACTATAAAATGCCCAGATACTTGTAGGCTGCTTATATTACTATTATTATTATTATTATTATTATTATGCTTAGTTTCATAATCAACCTGATGTTTAGATTGTATTGGGCATTTGATCTTCTTACTGAATCCAAGGATACCCCTGGGGGAAGGAGGGGTGGTTAAACTGATTAACCCCTTGTGATCTCTTTCTTCACTGTAGGATATGCTTTTTTAAAAAGGGTAGGCCACCTGTCAAGCCAGTGCAGAAGTTGGTGATAAATAAATGGCTTGCCACACTATCTATAGAAGGCCTAATGTTTATGGGAACGTGGGAGGGGTGATTTTCATAAGAGAACAGATGCAGCCACGCAGCATTCTTTCAAGTGGTTCAAGGCCATCCTATGCCCACCCACGTGGGTGGAAGCAGAGGAAGGACTTGCCACAGTGACACAATCTGAGTAGGCAGCATGATATGTTTGTGGGTGGGGGACAAGGGATTGAACTTTCAATCGGGTAGAAACTCAGATTCAGGTTTCTCAATGTAGCTGCCAGGATGGCTCCAGCAATAAATTGGAACTTTGAGGCGCACTTTGACTTGGATTCTGATTTAGTTTGGATGCTACCTGGAACTTTGACAAACAGCTTGTTTTTTGTTTTATTTTATCCCGTTTACCCATAAAGGCAGAAATTAAGCGCCTTCAAGCAGCTAATAAGGCAGCACGGAAAGAAAGGCACCTTATTCTTAAACAGCAGGAAGAAATTGAACGGATACGCCAGACCACTATGAAATTACAGGAAAAACTCAAGTCTGCAGGAGAAAACAAGGTAATAGGTTACAATGCAGTTATTCTGCTTATTTTATATGTTCAGTTGACATTGTCAAAATAAACAGCCTTTCATTTGAAGAACAAAATTTGTGACATTCTTAGAATACAAAGAATAAATGAACTTTATTTTTCTTAGTGTAGCAATTGTAGCTGTAATAATCTTAGATTTGGGGCTAACCTTTAATGTTGGTTTTATTGTATGTATAATTGATACAAGAACCCTAACTATGAAAGTGATACGACATCATCATTCTCACTCTACATATGTATTTTAGTTACCAGCAACTTTTATTTTAAAAAAGCCATTTTTCTAAGGTTTTAGAAGTTAAAATTTCTGTTTTAAAAATAAAATAAAATACAGGTGGTCCTCTATTAATGGCCATTCATTTAATGGAGTTCTGTTGAAAAAATAGCACTTAGGAGTGACGTTTGAAGTTCCACCTGTCACAGCATCTACCATCACATGATTGCAATGAGCAACTGGCCCATATTTCCTGCCAGCTTTCCATGGCAAAATTAATAGGGAAGCTAGCCAGAAGTCAAAGCTTGCAGTTAATATGAGGTTCTCATTTAATAATGCATATGATCATGTAGCATTGTATTTTATGATCATATTGCCTGGCATTAAAAATTTCAGTCCCAGTTACAGTGGCTAAATGAGGACTACCTATAAAGAAGATCTATAGGTAGTCCTCAAAGTGTCAGACTTTGTTCCACGGAGAACAATGAATTGGAAACATTTGATCTAGAGAACAAGAATCAAAAACCCGTGGTTTAATAATTTTTATAAAAGGTTATACTGCAAAATTTCCAGCTTTAATTTCAAATTAAAAACCTATACATAGAGAGGCAAAACTCTTGTCAATTTGCTTCTACACTACTCATTCTGTCCAGAAAGCTTCTAAATTCACAAAAAGTTCTTTGTTTCCTGTTTTGATAACTCTCAACCTTTTTATCAGCATTAGAAATAACTCTTCTACAGAAATCTGAAGAAAATTTTCATTGCCAAATTTGAGTATATGGCAAATCTAAAACCTAGTACAGTCTTCATCTGACGTCTTAAGTGATTTCTATTTGTTTCTTTGTTTTAGGAACATCACAGTGAAGATGATAAAAAACAAACAGATTCCTCAAGCCCTCAGCAAACTGATGCAGAGGCCTGTAGCGCTTCTTCCATTTCCAGCTCTGGGAAAAGTAGTATCATGCAGAAATTAAAGAAAATGCGGAGACGAATGGATGAGAAGTAATTTGTATTTTGTTTTATTCCCAATAGAAATGGCTTCCAACAACTATTGTGGAATTTCAGCCTAGTCCTGATGGTGGTTTGGTAGCTTAAATAGATTAATAAATATAGATTAATATAGATTGCCCTTCCATTAGGAATAAGTGTGAAAAACTAATGTTCCTAATACCGGAAATGTTTAACTGGTAATAGTAGAAAATGAACATAGGGCAAAGTATATGTACTATCACTGAATCTATGTATGTGTCCCTTCTTGCAACTGGTGCAGCAGCTACAGACAGGAATTTTATATACAGTTATATTATTTTAATGCAGAATGCTTGCTGTAATGTAATGTTTCTATATATCTTTTAAAAAAGTTGTTTTTCTTTTTGAATTATCTTCAATCAAAATACATTGTTATGCTGAAAATTTGATGTCATCAGGAGAAAAATGGATTCCTTCTATAGAATATTGGAATTTGAGCTAAATTTTCACAATTTGGGCATGATGTTGGTTTTTGTAGTAATACCTCTCTATAGTATAGAATGAGCAATTAATATTTCCTTCACAACAAAAGAAAGATGTAGCACTGTACAAGATAGCAAGTAGCCAAAAATTCACATTAAAATGTTTTTATTTCTTGCATGGTTTTTTTTAAAATACATACAGGATATTGGTATATATTCATGGGTTTCAATAGTAGAATCTTTGTCAATTTTCACAACCCTTCAAGAAATTATTCTGAAAACATGGAAATTCTGTAACTTTCATAATATCTTAAGAGCTTGGGACTTCTAGTCACAATTTTTTTTAAGGATCTCAGTCTATAATAGAACAAAAATAATGTGGTGGTAAAAGTAATCTCTAGTTTTTAAATTATGGAAGAACAGTAGTTCTCTGCTTATTAAAAGAAATGTATTACCAATATTTCCAATTAGCAAATCTTTTGAACATGCATTTAGAGTGAGGATAGAAAGCAAGATACAGATATAAATGCTAAATAATGCATAATTAGGTATGATATTGTATTAGTTTGGGAAGAATATATTAAAAATTAGTATATCTTTTTAAAAGATTAAATGGTGAGGGTGAGTTGGATAATAAGATTTTGGCTAATAGATTCTGGGGGGTATCATAATTGATCTTTGAATAATGAAGACAAAAAGGCAATTGAATGGTTTGCATGTGAATAGGAGCATGCTCTGTCAAAGAATTAATCTCATTTGATATTAGTTTTAATCTTATCTTTTGCTAGTAGTGGCTTCTATGCTCTTAACAACCTTTTCAGTTATTTTTTTTCCTTAATTTTTGCTACTTTTCTGCATTCAACATGCTGTGTGCTATGAAGCAATATATGAAAATGGAAGCAAAATGACAGCTTATAAAGTCTTTTACGTTTATATAAAGATTTGAACCATTTTTAAACTAAGTGATCTTACGAGCTAAAAGTGTTTTTGTTTGATTTTTGGATTTTGTTCGTCTAACGTACAATAGTTGAACACAGGCTTAAGGTTCACTCAGCCTTCCATCCTTCTGAGGTCGGAAAATGAGGATCCAGATTGTTGGGAGCAATATGCTGATTCTGTAAATCGCTTAGAGAGGGCTGTAAAAGCTCTATGAAGCAGTATATATAAGTGCTACTATATAAATCAGTAAATACAATAAATACAGCACAACTTGAAACCTTGGAGTAATTAATTAAAATTATGTAATAAGCTTTTTAAAATGCACTATTAAATGAATAATTGGAATTGCCTTTAAATGCAGTTCTTCAAACAACTGGAGAATTATATATAGCATTATACCATAATAAGGTAAAATTGCTAGTATAAGAAAGGGGGAGCAATTGACAAGGAATAAAGAATTTTAAGTGATGCTTATTTTCTGTTGCAGTTTGAAAGATCCTGCTTGTTGATGGATGATGCTGTTTGACACTTGAGATTCATTTAAAACTCTGCTAGACCTTTTCCTGCTCTTGCTTTCTGTCTGTTTCTTGCTATCGGCTTAAAACTCTTCCTCCTTATTTTGTAGACACTGCTCTCCTGTTCACTACTTCTTCTCTGTCTTTACGTCTCACCACTGGGCTTCTCTCAGTGTCTGTTTTCCCAACCTCCATCCCAAATTCCAGCTGTATATCTACAACCAATTGGTCAGGTAACTTTCTACCCTTTTCAATGGTAGATTCTTTGATTGAGCATGCCCTGTTCAATTTTAAATGATTAGGAGTTCTTTTAGAACTCTTCCTTTCCCCGTATAAAGTCAGGCATTTCTGCATAGATAGCTGGCAATCTCTAACCGGTTAAATAGCGCAATAAAGATAATAATGGGTTTGGAGGCTAAACACTTAAGAGAACTGGTATGTTTAACTTAATGAAACAGGGGACACATGATAGTAGTCTTCCAATACAGTGGTACCTCGAGATACGAGTTTAATTCGTTCCGGACCTGGGCTCTTAAGTCGAGCAGCTCTTATCTCGAATGACTTTTCCCCATAGGAATTAATGTAAATAATTTTAATTGGTTCCAGCCCTCAAAAAACTCACAAAGTTAGTCTAAATTATGCAGAAAGACATGTTTTTAATGAAGAAATGTACATGTACATATAAATGAATAATGAAGTTTCTTTCACTTAACTTGTAAACTTTCTTAAACTTTTAAATTTACATATGTTCAACTTCTCTGCCACCCAATCCTGTAGGACAGAGGTCCCCAACCCTTTTTGCACCAGGGACCGGCTTTAAGCGATCAAGAGAGGAATGGGTGAATGAATGGACGGAGGGTGGGAAGGAAGGAAGGAAAGAGGGAAGGGACAGGAACAGAGGAAGGAAGCAAGGAAACTTATGAAAGGGGAGAGTAAGAGAGGAATGAGTGAAGGGAGGGAGGGAGGGAAGAAGGTGGGAAGGAGAAAGAAAAGAAGAAATAGAGGAAGGGAAGGTAAAAGAGAGAAAGAAAAAGAGCAAGAAAGAAAGAAAGCAAGAAAGAGAAAGAAAGAAAGAAAGGGGAAAGGGACAGGAACAGAGGAAGGAAGCAAGGAAACTTATGAAAGGGGAGAGTAAGAGAGGAAGGACTGAAGGGAGGGAGGGAGGGAAGAAGGTGGGAAGGAGAAAGAAAAGAAGAAATAGAGGAAGGGAAGGTAAAAGAGAGAAAGAAAAAGAGCAAGAAAGAAAGCTGCAAGCACCCCCCCGAGCCCCCCAGGCCGGCTGCAACCTTTTAAAACACGCGCGCCGCTTCGCAGCTGTCTCCTGAAGCCGAACACGGAAGTTAGCATTTGGCTTCAAGAGACAGCTCCTTGGCGCTTGTATCTCGAATTTGGGCTTGTAAGTAGAACAAAAATATCTCTCCCCTCTCAGCTCTTATCTCGAGTTGCTCTTAAGTAGAGCAGCTCTTATGTCGGGGTTCCACTGTACTTGAAGGGTTGTCACAGGGAAAAGGGCATCAATTTTTTTCACCATAGTACGTGAGAGAAGGACAAGAAGCAATGGGTGGATAATTGTCAGATGGAGGTTCAACCTGGAAATAAGTAGGAATTTCTTGACAGTAATTTCTTGCCTCCTTGTGGGTGCTATATCACTGAAAGTTTTCAAGAAAAGTTTTGATAACCATTTATCCAGAATAGTACATAGACTTCTCCTGTCCTGAGCAGGGGGTTGGACGTGAACATCCCTAAAGTTTCTTCCAGTCTAATGATTGGTCATACACAAAAACAGTTTTGGAAAATTGAACTTTAGACAAAGGATTTGAAATTTAATTTGTCTTTTAGTGTCCTATTTCTTAGGAAAATCTGTTTTGAATACCTTTAACTATATGCAGCACAAAATTATTCAGTTGCATCCTTTATCTCTTTTAAATTGTTTTTTAAATTGGCTTTGTATGAGGCCATAACAGTAGAAATTCTTCTTTCTCAAGCAAGAATTCAAATCCATAGAAGTGAATTCAAGTCAGAATTCAGAATATTATGGTTGTTGTTTTCAGTAATTGCATCTTCCGTGAAATAACTTGGAGTGTTTTCATGAGTTTTTATGATGCAAAAAACAGAGAAGAGAATGGAGAGAAAATTGTTAGCTAATGTGGAAGAAAACGCTAGAGCTACATAGATTTTCCTTTGTTCTTGATAGCTAATTGGCTATTACTTCAGCAGTTTTTGAAACTTTATAACGTACATCTCTGGCATTCAGACTTTTGATTTTTAGTGAGTGTGGAGAATCTGAGGCACTGGTTTCATTTTTCTTTAAAACCCAGTGGTAAACCTCACAAACTACTGGAATGTTTTAAGCTTTTTCTACAAGAATTTGCAAAAATATATCTTGTATTTGTAGTAGAAATATACAGTATATTGCAGTGATTAACCAATAATAAAACTTAAGAATTTTATTTGTATTTGGAAAGGAAAGGAAGGAAGTTTGGAGCATTTCAGAGTAAATATACAAAGAGAGTAAGGTTTGGAATAACTTCTGATTTGGGAAAGATTACTGTAGAATAGTAAGATATAGCTCTATATTTAATAAGTTGCTTTATGTCTCAGATCCTAAATGAGCCAATGTGAAGTGTCTATGTGGTGATAGATATTTATTTGCTGCTTGCCCCAATTCTAATCACACTTGCTACAGTAAAATAACACTACAAAGAAAAGTATCTGACATTATGTACATCATTGCAGAGGTTGTTTGGTTTGGGGTTGTTTTGCAAGAATATTTCTGGTCCCACAGTAGACCCCATAAATTTGATTAGATGAAAATTAGTGACTTCATCCTTATAGTTTATTTGTAGACAAATTCTTATATAGAAATAGAGATTGTAAGTAGCCAAGAAAAGAATGCTTGTATTCACCTTTGCTACACATAACTAGATGAAGTCTTAAATCATCAGACAATTTCTGTTATCATTGGCAAGGAAATTTGAATCTATCTATTTGAATCTTATCTATTTCGTATCTATTTGAAAAAGAATTTAAAAAGTGATAATTATGTGAAAGTTCCTTTTTATCAGATCCCTCTCCTGTTTCTAACTTGAAGATACATAGAATGTGAAATTTCTTCCCCAACATGTATGGAAAGCTAGTATGCTTGCATGCAGGGGGTGATTTCTAACTCACCTCGCTGCTGGTTTGCTTCCTCCTCTGCTGCACGGACACGCACATGTGTAGTGCTGAAAATCCCAAAAAAAATTCCCCCGACCCCAAAAAGCCAAAAGCAAGAGGGTGGAACAAGCGCAGTGCTGGAAACTTGGCTTCTGTACATGCACAGAAGGAGGGGGGAATTAAAATCCCCCCCAAAAAAATTTGCATCATACACAAATTGGCACCAACAGAACCAGCTCCGTGATGTCACCAGGGGTTTGCTACCAGTTCTGTAGAACCCGTGTAAACCGGGAGGAACTCACCTTTGCTTGCATGTGAAAAATATCATATATAAGACATACTTGTCTCTGTCTTGTTTTTATGTTATCTCTGTACTGGAGCCTTGTTGGAAATATTGGGTTCCAGTTGAATTGTTTAGTTATCTGATTACACTAAACCATTCAAATCCAGCCAACAAAGTGGCAGAAGTGTTCCCTTATATTTTGTAGTATAATTTGATGCTCAATTGTATTCTCAATTGTCCATTTGTTATCTTTCACTGGTTGTAAGTGACAGTATATGAGTTTTAAAAAAACATTGGAGGCAAGGTTGTTTTCAGATTGTGCTGTGGTTCATTAGAATATTTCAGTATTTATTAGCTTCAAACCAGTCCCTTGAATTATGAAAGCTCCTGATGGACATCTTAGACTCTGCAGAAATTTTAGCTGTATATAATGCTTCAATATTCAATCTTAGAAATCATTTTCAATTTACCATCATCATTGCATCAGCAAAACTTTCTGTTTTTGATAGAACCCCTGCTGTTTAGAATCAGTGTGTGAAATAGTGTTTTACATATAACCCTCAACTTACAAACTTAGCAACTGACTGAAGTTAAAATGGACCCTGCAGAGGGTACCTATGACCTGGCTCTAATTTCCCAACAGCCCCATGCCATACAATCACATGAGGACATTTTAGGCACTCAGCAAACAGCCCACACTTTTGGCTGTTTGTAGTATCCTATAATCATGTGACCGTGATTTGTGATATTTGTGCTAAATTCATCATTTAATTCCCATTTTCGACAAAATCAGTCCACAGCAAATAGTGGGTTTGCTTAATAAGTATATCATACTACATAATGGGTAGTTCTTTAGGCATACTAAATAAGTTAGCAGATAGTGACTTTAACAGGGAGCTCATCTGTTAGGAGTACAAGGGTTTAGTACACTTGACTGCCTTAATGTCATATAACCTTATTATACTAGTACTTTCATTTAAATTGGACATGGATGGATGGTAACCACTTTTACTTCATAAGAGTCTGAGCCCCCAACTGACTTCCTTCAACAGTTCTTTGAAAATTATGAATACATGATGTAGGGTTAGTCAATGCTAGGATTAGAAAGATTGGTAGAAAATCATGTGTTCATTAATTTATACACATGTTTTTAAATTAACTTAATTTTCTTTTTGCAATCTCTGTCTCAGTTATCAGAGACCATAGGGTTAGATAATGTGACTTTCTATGATGGCAAGTATTAAGATACTATTTAAAATGAATTAAAATACCAAAGGGAGGTACTATTGGATTTTTTTCACTTTTCTTTTTTCTTAAAAGATTCAGACTGTATTTATTTATTATAAATTTGCTCTATTCATTTGTACGATATTAATTTCCTGTGCTTTCCAGTTTGATTATATTTACATTGTCATTAACTTGCATTTTTAATACCTTGTTCATAATTTACCATTTTAGAATAATTACTTTGTTGCTTAAGTCACATGGAACGATGGAAGACATTGTATTGCTATAGGTGGATGCAAATCAGTTCAGTACAGCTTAGGAGAAGGGAAACCACTATAATAGGCAGAATGGGGATGGTATCTAGAAAGAGAGAGCCTGATGTGCAATTTCTGATTTACAGTTGTTAATGAGAAGTATGTCCTGATTTTTACAGTGGTTTAAAAAGCATCCAATTTTAAGGAAGAATAACTCTCCATTGCTAAATGATAACCCCTGAAGCTTTCTTTCTAAATTGATCTAAAACTGTTTTTCAGAAGCCTAGTAGCCTTAATGCTTCTTTCTAGTGATACTGCTTAAACATTAGTCTAAACAGAACAAAATATTTTTTTCTTGAATAACAGAGACAGAATTTAAGAACTTTATTTATAGTATGTGTGTGTATGTGTGTGTTACTTCAGAGTTGGGGGGGGGTAGCAAAAGAAATTAGGACTCACATTTTTAATCACAGCAGCAATATGATTGAAACCCTTTTACCAAATAGCATAATAGAAATTTGAATATTTACATCTCAGTACAATAGTGAACAGTTTCCCCTGTTTCTTCATCAGGTTCTTGACCAAGCGAGAGCAAAAACTGATATATCGGCGTCAGTATGCGGAGGAGCTGCTGCAGTGGAAGCGACGTTTAGATGCAGAAGAAGCAGAGATACGTCAGATAGAAAAACAAGCACTAGCTGCTTGGGAAAAAGAACTACATAAAACAAAAGCAAATAAAAAAGGAGCAGGAGATCAGAAATCTGATCAAAAAGGTAGAAACTACCGGTATAACATTTAACTTGGTGGGATTCTAATTAAAAGTTGGCAAACGTTTTCTTTAAAGGACCAGATTCCCTTCCCCTATCTGCTTTAATGGGAAGAGCAGCCATTGGCTAGCTTGGTTCAATGTTAGGCTGCTGCTATTGCCTAAGTCAGTGTTTCCCAACCGGTGTGCCGCAGCACACTGGTGTGCCGCGAGACATGGTCAGGTGTGCCGCGAAGAAATAAGCTCAGCTTCTGGTCTCGCAACTTTTTGCGAAGAGAAAAAAGTTGTGAGACCGGAAGCTGAGCTTGCTTCTTTGCGCCTTCCAAGTTTTCCAGCAGCTGTGGCGCTCCGCCCAGCTGGAGCTTCCCTGTCAGCAGGTGAGCTTTGGGGCTTGGTGTGAGGGCAGCGGCAGCGGGAGGGTGGCGTGCAGCGGGAGGATGATGGCGGCAGCGGGCAGGAGCCATGCCGTGGGGCGGTGGCAGGGTGGTCCCTCTCTCTCTCCCCCTCTCTTGCTTTCTCTTTCTCTCCCCCCTCTCCCTCTCTCTTTCTCCCAGTAGCCGTGGGGCGACGTCAGGGTGATCAGCTGTGAGGCGGAGCTACGGAACAGAGGAACAGAGGCACCGACGGCGGCGGCTGGAAATGCTGGAATTGCGTGGCTGGCACTTGCCCCACGTCCATGCCCAGCGCAACGCCAGAAATGTACGGCGTCTAGCCACCGCCGTCTGCCTCCGTTCTGTAGCTCCGCTTCACAGCTGATCACCCTGCCGTCGCCCCACGGCTGCTGGGAGAAAGAGAGAGGGAGAGAGGGGGGAGAGAAAGAGAAAGCAAGAGAGGGAGAGAGAAAGAGAGAGGAAGAGAGGGGGAGAGAAAGAGAGAGAAAGATATAGCAAGAGAGGGAGAGAGAGAAAGAGAGGGAGAGAGGGGGGAGAGAAAGAGATAGCAAGAGAGGTAGAGAGAGGAAGAGAGGAGGGGATAGAAAGAGAGGGAGAGAGATAGCAAGAGAGGGAGAGAGGAGAGGGAGAGAGGGGGGAGAGAAAGAAGGAGAGAGAGGGGGTAGAGAAAGAGAGAAAGCAAAAGAGAGAGAGAGAAAGAGATAGCAAGAGAGAGGGAGAGAGAGGGGGGAGAGAAAGAGAGAGAGAGAAAGAGAGATAGCAAGAGAGAGGGAGAGAGAGGGGGAAGAGAGAAAGAGAGAAAGACAGCAAGAGAGAGAAAGCAAGAGAGAGAGAGAAAGAGGGGGGAAGGAGGCTGAGGGAAAAACAGAGAGGGAAGGAGGGCAAAAAAGAGAGGAAGGAAGGGAGAAACAAAGAGAGATGGAGAGAGAGGGGGGGAAAGAAAGAGGAGGGAAGGGAGAGAGAGAGAGAAAGAGGGAGAGAGAAAAATAGAGCGAAAGGGAGGAAGAGAGATATTTTTTGTCCAAACTTTTTTTTACACACACACACCCGCCCCCGCTCAATGTTCCCCAGGATTTTGTAAATGTGAATAATGTGCCGCGGCTCAAAAAAGGTTGGGAAACACTGGCCTAAGTCACCCCATCCTCACTCCCATCCCTTATCATGAGAGTTCAGCTGAGGCTTGGTTCCAACAATCTGCTGCCTATCTGTCCATCTATTCTTAACTTGTGGGCTATACAAAAAGAAGTGGCAGGCCAGATTTGGCCTATGGACCATGGTTTGTTGACCCCCTGCTCTAAACCTTGTTATTCAAAATGTGCTGATTATGTGGGAAACATTTGCCTTATCCAAGTTATTTTGTTTAACAAAAGTACTTGTGCAAGGTAAGATTACATTTCAGAAAATAGCTTTTGTGTATTCAGGACCTGATTGTGTTACAAAAGCTGCATTCAAACATCATACTTATCCCAAATTTTTAAATGATTGGTTTTAGCTTACTACTTGTGTCAAATAGTTCTACTTAAGGGAGAGGTAAATTTTCAATATAAGAGCAAATGAATATTAAGTAAAATAATAGGTAAAATAATAATATAGAAATGTATTTCTCTAAAATTTCCAGTATATTCTCATATATGATCATAGGAAAAAGTAATTATGCCCTTTGTAAGGGTTTTTTCTTTTTAACATCTGAACTGATAGATGATCTTCTGGACAGTGAAACCATTGATGTTCAGTGACTTAAATATCTTTTTAAACCCCTGCCTAATCTCATGGGCTTCTATAGCCTTCTTTCTGAATTATTTTTGAAGGCCTCAGAGAGCTCTTTCAATCTAAACACAAACTTCACCAAAAACAGCAAATCAAACTACCATAAATATCTGAGGTTTAAATAAGACAATTCTTCTCTGACAATGTTCTAATTATTTGAATATAACTCTAAATATTTGAGATAGTGATAAATGTAGGGGTATATCTATTTTTTCAAGATGTGAAATTTGCTTTTGTGTTTATGGACTATAAAATGTAAATAGTAAATGATGCTTGTTGATCATTTTTTATCTATATTGTGGAAATTGAGATCAAATAACTTATGTTGAAATATATTTAAAAAGCCAAAAAGTTCAGCGGTGTCTTCTTAATTTTTAGTCTGACTCTAAAAATGTATCAAAATGTTTTTAAAAGCCTGGCAGCAAAGTACTTGGTGTAATTGAGGGATTGATCATTTTCTATTTTTTCTCTCTCAGAGACAACCAGTGAAGAAGACACTTCAATGCCATTTTGTTCTCGTCTAAATAGTGTAAGCTCGGTCCCAGAAAAATTGAGCAATCTAGGTGTTGAGTCTGTTCCATCAAAGGTTTCTGAGATTCAAGGCAAGCTTGGAAGCCTAGATCACACAGTAACCAAAGAAATAGTTTATACACAAGAACCAGAATCTGCTGTTTCTCCAGGAAAACCTGTAAGTGAATTTGATTACCCATTTGCCATTCTTTGAAATTAAATTAAAGGCTTAATTTAAATATTATATTACATTGCATTGCATTGCACTGCATTACATTAATAAATAAGTCAGATAAAATGTCTAAGCATACACTTTCTTTAAAAAAGAAAAAAGTATTCATTCTTAATTCCAGCTACTTCTAGAATACATAATATAAAAGTTCAGTGTGTATTTATTGTAACACACATGGTAATTTATTGTAAGACACATTTTGTCCAGTGTGTATTTATTGTAACACACATGGTAATTTTGTTAAAAATGTGCAAAATATACTGTTAAAAGGTGAAAAAGATGCACTCCCAATTTTTCTAGTTTATTTCTCAGATTCACTGAATGAGGGCTAAACTGTAGATTTCTCTGTTGCTTGTGTGTGGTTATCTAATGTGAGACCCTCTAAATAGGAAAAGTGACTTAATCTGCAAATACCATGGTTACATAATCTATGTTATGGATAAGGGAGATGAAATGATTTCTGATATAACATTAAACCTGACTAAAAGGAGGAAAAACTGGTGACTTTTGTCACTAGCCGAAGTAGGCAACATTTTGTGAGTGGGATCACCCTAAACTACTTTTTTCAGCCTCTGAAACCCCATTGAAGGTGACATACAAATGGTATTTGACTTATGACCAAACTCAGCACCAGAACTACCATCATTGAGCGATGATGCTATTAAATGAGTCTCAAAATTTTTCCTAATCATTAAGCAAATCATGTAAAACATGTCAATTGCCAAATGCCCAAATCATGAACATCGGTGGAGATATTGCAACAATTGTAATGTCACTTTTTTCAAAAGGTCAAACAAATAGTCGTAAATTAAGAACTGCCTGTAATAACATCTCTGAAGAGCTAGATTATAGCACTTTTTTATATTTGGGGAAAGGTTCCCCCCCCCCTTTTCCCTTTTTTATTTTTAGTAAAATAGGGTTAATACATCTGGTGCAGTGGTTAGAATGCAATATTGAAGGCTGACTGTGCTCACTGCCAGGAATTCAATCCTGAGTGGCTCAAGGTTGATTCAGCCTTCCAGATTATCTTTCTGACATCAGTAAAATGAGGACGCAAATTGTTGGGGACAACATGATGACATTTGTAAACCACTCATAAAGTTCTGTAAAACACTATACGGTGGTATATAAATTTAAGTGCTAGTGATATCGGAAGTATAAATACTGTTTTATTGTTTACTTCCCTTTTTACAAAAAATGTTCTCATAGTTTGACTTCAGATTTCAGGACCACAGTCTTGAAGTGTTTTGAGTTCTGTTAGGAAAGAGGTGCTGAAGGTCAGTTTTTAAATGAGACTTTGATTGAAATTGAGATTATGTTGATTTACTACCCATGAGCATCTTCCTAAGCAGATGGGAGCGGATCTTGAATGTGAAATTGAGAATCCCAAGGATGACAATTTTCAGTCCTCCTAATATTCAAAACCTTGTTCAAGAACCTTGTTGAAGTTCATTATCTTCAAGTGTCAAATTGACATTTCAGGGCTGTATTTGAAAAATGGGTAGGGACAGGGCCCAACTTGGGACTGAGGTTCAGGTGTTTTACAGGTAAAATTGAATGCCTAAAAGAAACCCAAGACTTCAGTACCCGTTTTGCTCCTTAATTCCCCCATGCAGAAATAAAACTCCAAATCTTTTGGCTAACTTCTCTTTAGCTTAATTTTTCTTTATTTCCCCCCATTTTCTTCGCTTTTCAAGATCTTGGTCTATTCAACATTTTTTCTCTATGCTTTTCATCTCATTTTATATTTATTGCCTTCATTTTATTTATTTATTTGTATTTTAGTTCCCTTCAGGTCTGCTTAGATCTAGTTCAAAACGTAACAGTGTTTTAAGAAGACTGTTAGATAAAATGAAACTATAGGTAGTCCTCACCTTATGACTACAGTTGAGCCCAAAATTTCCATTGTAAAGCAAGGCAATGGTTAAACGAATTACACTGTATTTTACTATTGCCTTCCCCCACACACACACACACACTATTAAGTGAATCATGCAGTTGTTACGTAAATTTGACATCCCTCAAATGGAAATCACATGACCTTGGGACAGTGAATCTGTTATAAATGCTTCTCAGTTGCCAAACACATAAATTTTGATCATGTGACCATGGAGATGCTGCAATCGTCCTGTGTTAACAAGTCACTTCTTTCAGTGCTTTTGTATCTTTGAATGGTTACTAAATGAATGTATTGATTTTTCTGAGCATATGTAGTCAAGATCTTTTGCAGATTAAAGGGAAAGGGAAATGTTTTCCTGTCTGATCATGTCCTGTTCTAGGACGCAGTGTTCATTTCCGTTTCTTAGCTGAGGGAGCCATACCTTGTCCAAAGACATTTTTTGTGTTATGCGCAGGGAATACTGTTACCCTCCCACCAAAGTGGTACTTATTAATCCACTCGCATTTGCATGCTATCAAACTGCTAGATGAGCCACTGTGACACAGTGGTTAGAACCCAATACTGCAGGCTACCTCTGCTGACTGCTGGCTGCCTGCAATTTGGCAGTTCAAATCTCACCAGCTTAAGATTGACTCAGCCTTCCCTCCTTCCAAGATGGGTAAAATGAGGAGCCAAAATGCTGGGGCCAATATGCTGACTCTGTAAATCGCTTAGACAGGGCTGTAAAGCACTATGGTAAATAAGTCTAAGTGCTATTGCTAGGTGGGCAGAAGCTCACCTCCTTACACAATGCTGAGGTCTCTAACCTAGAACTGACAAGCTCAACATCTTTAACTGCTGAGTCATTATGCCCCAGATTAAAGATTACTGGAGAAAAGGCCCATAGCTTTGATTTTGGAACAATTCCAGGGAAGAAATTCTTTCCACCTCCGAACTCCAAGCATATGATTAGAATGTTATGAGCCGGGGTGGCGCAGCAGGTAGAGTGCTGCACTGCAGGTCACTGAAGCTGACTTGTAGATCTGAAGGTCAGTGGTTCAAATCTCATCACCGGCTCAAGGTTGACTCAGCCTTCCATCCTTCCGAGGTGGGTAAAATGAGGATCTGGATTGTGGGGGCAATAGCCTTGCTCTGTTAAAAAAGTGCTGTTGCTAACATGTTGTAAGCCGCCCTGAGTCTAAGGAGAAGGGCGGCATAAAAAATCAAAATAAATAAATAAATAAATGTTGGAATATATTATAAGATATAACCTACTTCAGCTTCCAATGATAAAAAAGATTCTCCAGGAACTATTATTTTCATTCTGTACAATCTTTTTAAAAAAGAAAGAAGACAGACATATGTTCAGCCCTAGACATAATAGGATTAAACTGATAGTTTGAAAAACCAGAAATCCAGAAAGTCCCTCCTTCTAGCAGTATATGACATAGACAAGCATATGTGGGAAATCCTGGCTTGGTATCTGAGAGGGCATCAGAGGCTTGCCATTCTCCAATGCACTTGCAAGGAGAGTCCAGGATGGGTAATTCTTCAGTCTGATTGGTCGGGACTGAGTTTAATTTAAATAATAGGCAGGTACCGCCCCCCTTAGCCCTCCAGTCTAAAAACTCAGTCGCAGTATAGGGACTCTGAGTTTGTTTCTCTTCAATAAATTTGTCTTTATTGTTTATGGTTTTAATTATATGTACTAATTTTAAAAATTTTTCTCTTCTCTTCCTTTCTTGCAGGTGCCGTTGGGGGAATGTATTTTTCCTCAAGCAGCCCTGGATTCAAACCTCCAGTGGGTTTATCCAGGGGTCTGCAGCTCCTCCTTTCCCAACCACACGAGCTGGGTTGGATGACTTGTTCCCGGAGTGAGCACCCAGGGAGACTACCTCCGAGGTAGACCCTGGAGGAGAGGAAGGGGTTGACGCCTCGGGAGGGTCCGTCCCGCCCGTTGCGAATAAACCCGAGGACCAGGAGAGGAGAAGGTCCTCAGTGAAGAGGGGAGCGCGTCTCGCCCCCCCCCCCCCCTCACCATCGGCGGAAAGAAGTCAAAGGGGAAGCGCTGAAAGGCTCGAAAGCCTTTATATACGGCAGGCGGCGAGGAGAAACCTCGGCGGACGCCGTTTTTACACAGCGCTGGAGGAAGGGCGGGGGAGCCAGTGGAGGCTTCCCGCCCGTTCCCTTAGCAACAGCCGGCGGCCATTTTGAAAGGCCCGAATTCGAGCGGGCAGGCCAGTCCTGTTTGAGGGCATCATTGGTTGCCAGGGCAACGGCCCGGCGGCCATGTTTTTTGTAAACCCGACGCACAGCAGCGTCTCCCTCATCAAGGCTGTTTTCGCGCCAAGTGTCCCCTCTGCCGGGAGACACGCAGGCGCACAACACCAACGAGCAGTTACTGCTTTCGACGCCATTACTACTAGCGGTTACGAGCAACGATCCGGTTGTGGACTCTATCCTTATCAACCTTCGATTGCTGTTTAATTGCTAGCCTGTGCAGGAGCAGATCGATCCTTGCTGACTCAACCTTTTCGTGAGTTAATCTATTGCTATGGCTGACCAATCCATTCAGGCTGGGGAGGAAGCCAGTGCTGCCAGGCCCCCTACCCCCAAGGAAAGGCCCCAGAAACAAAAATCTTCACAAGGGGCTGCGCTCAGGGAGGCTGAGAAGAGGATTAAAGCGCTGGAGAAACAGTTAGAATCCTCTCAGAGGTCCGGAGGCACGCTTGCGCCTGCTCAGCCCCCCATCCCTCAGCCAGCCTCCCCCTTATTTGCACCAGGGGTAGTAGGCTCGGCCTCAGTGAGGGATTGGTCACCGGAAAGGCTCTTCCAACCCTCAACTTCTTCCAGACCAGATGTCTTTACATTTGGAAGACAAGCAGCGTGGCCTTCCACAGCCAATACCTCCTCAAGGTGGCCAGAATACAGCAGCCACATTTACCCCTACGGCTGCGGGATTGCGCACGGCGCAGGATGCCTGGCAAACCATGCCTCAGGCCCTGCAGGACCTAATTGTCAGCGCCTACACTCAGGGTCAGGCTAGTGTGGCTCAGCAGCAGCAGGTACCAGCCGGCCCTGCTCCTTCGCGATTCAGAGACCCCTGGACAGCTCCAGCCTCTCATTCCATCCTGGAGTCAGGGGAGGAGGATGATTTTTCCAGGGAGGACTTCAGCGAAGCGGAGGATGAGTTATCTGGCGATGAACAGCCACCTGAGCAACCCGCCTTACCTGGCTTGTTCAAGGCCTCACTCTTCCGGGTTCTCCTGAACAAGGCCAGGATCACCATTGACCAGGCTGGTGAGGGAGGTCAAGGGGCTGCTTCTGCTCTGGATCAGCCTACGGGTGGTCTCTTCGTATTTCCAAAGCAGGAGACCATTAATGTTCCGTCCTCCCATCTTTTCCTAGAGACTGTACAACGTCCATGGGAGAACCCAGCGACGGGTCAGGGCCCGTCTAACCTGGACAGACGTTTCTACACCTTTGACCAGCACATGGAAGACCTCCTGGAGCTACCGATAGTAGACAAGCCGGTGACCAGTCTAGTCTCAAATGCCCTAGTCCCTTCAGAATCCCAGGAGGGATTGAAAGCGGAAGACAAAAGGGCGGACAATGTTGTTCGCAGGGCTCACCAGATGTCAGCTTGGGCTGTACGAGCCGCCTCGGCGGCATCCTTCTTTAATCGAGCTACACTCCTCTGGATAAAAGACATTCAGTCCAGAGTCGATCCGCAGGATGCGAGACTACGCCAAGACTTAAACAAACTGTTGGCGGCCACCGAATTCTCGGCGGACGCAACAGTCAATGCCGCCAAGTTCTCATCAAGGGCAATGGCTGCGTCGGTCGCCTCCCGCAGACTCATCTGGCTAAGGAATTGGCAGGCCGACGTGAAGTCAAAATGGGCCCTCGCTTCTTCACCGTTTAAGGGCAAGAAGCTCTTCGGAGACATCTTGGACGATGTGCTAGTGGAGGATAGGGATAAGAAAAAGATTATGCCCAACTCCAATAAAAAGCAGGGACGGCGTTTTACACCCTACCAACGGCGGCAGTCCTTTCGGAATGATTCCGCCTCCACCAGCAACCAGGGGTCCAGATCCTACTTTCAGGGATCCTTTGGTCAGGGTTCCTTTCGCACGGACAGGAGCTCACAATTTGATCGCTCCAGGTCCTTCCAGGGCCGCCGCCCCTTTAGAGGTTCCGGCAGGGGGTTCAGGAAGACAAAGTGACTCTCTTCTGGATATCCCTTTAGGCGGCAGACTAACCCATTTCTCCGACGTCTGGACCAACACCTCATCAGATCCATGGGCGACTTCCACAGTTTCACAAGGTCTACAGATCGAATTTCTTTGCCCTCCACCTCGTCGCTACCTGCCTTGTCGTGCTCCCTTGGAAATGTCCAAGAAGAGGCTCCTGTATCAGGAGGTATCTCACCTGCTGGAGATAGGCGCCATAGAGGAGGTCCCTATACCTCAGCGGGGTATGGGGTTCTACTCAGCGATCTTCTTGGTGCCAAAATCATCAGGAGGGGCACGCCTCATTCTGAACCTGCGGAGACTGAACCTCTATGTAAAGTACAGGAGGTTCAGAATGCATTCTCTGCGTTCCATCCTGGCAGCCATCAGGCAGGGGGACTACATGACGTCTATAGACCTACAGGAGGCCTATCTACATGTCCCCATCCTTCCGTCTCACCGACAATATCTGCGTTTCAGCTTGGATGGAGTTCATTTTCAATACAGGGCCATGCCTTTCGGGCTTTCATCGGCCCCAAGATCCTTCACGAAGCTGCTGGACGTTCTCACGGCAGGCCTCAGGCAGCGGTCGGTGCGCCTAATGGCCTATCTGGACGACATCGTGATTCTGTCCAGATCAAGGGACCTTGCGCTTCAGGACCTGCATCTCACGATCCAGACACTTCAGGACCACGGCTTTTCGATCAACTTCGAAAAAAGCCACTTGACTCCCACAACACGGCTGGCCCACCTAGGAACCAGTATAGACTCCAGGAAGGGCCTTGTCTTCCTGTCCCAAGAGAGGCAGTCCACAATCAGAGGGCTCGTCCGGGGCTTGGCTCCACAGCAATTCCCCAGGCTCTCGTCTCTGTCCAAGCTTCTAGGTACACTGGTGTCCTGTATCGACATCATCCCATGGGCCAGGTACCACCTACGTCCTCTCCAGTGGTTCCTCCTGCCATACCAGAGGAGGAGGATCAGCCATTCCCACCTTCAGGTGCACCTCGACCCGGCAGTTCGACGGTCCTTACGGTGGTGGGTGTCCCCGGCGCTAACAAAGGGGTCACTCTTCCTAGACAAGCATCTTCTGACAATGACGACAGACGCCAGTCTGACGGGATGGGGAGCCCATCTGTCCTCGAATTTAGCCCAGGGACTTTGGGACCCATCCGACCTGAGAGAGGTCAACATCAACTTCTTGGAGTTGAAGGCAGTTTCCCTGGCTCTCCTCAGCTTCGCGGACCTGGTAACGGACCAACATGTCCTGGTTCGGACCGACAATGTCGCCACCCGGTCTCACATCAACAGACAGGGGGGGACTCGATCTCGAAGACTGATGAAGGAGTCAGAGTCCCTGTTCAGATGGGCAGAGGCAAATCTGGCTTCCCTGTCAGCGGAGCACATCTCAGGCGTAGAGAATGTGTGCGCGGACTGGCTGAGCCGGGAGACATTGGATCCAGGGGAGTGGCAACTGGATCCCGCAATATTTCAGGACATCACTCGGAGGTTTGGGAGGCCAATTCTGGACCTGTTTGCTACCCGAAGCAACTCCCAGCTCCCACGTTTCTTCTCCCGCTTCCCGACCCCGGGGGCGGAAGGGGTGGATGCTCTTCGGATGCAGTGGCCACCAGGACTTCTGTATGCCTTTCCCCCGATCTCCATCATCCCCAGGGTCATGCGGAAGATTCTAGAGCAACGAGCGGAGGTACTGTTGCTGGCTCCATACTGGCCGCGTCGCCTTTGGTTTGCGGACTTGATGCAACTGTCAGTGTCACCCCCCTGGAGGATTCCAGATCATCTGATTTCCCTCTCCCAGGGCTCGATTTCCCATCCAGAGCCACAATGGTGGCAGCTAACCGTATGGAGATTGAGCGGCAGCATCTAAGACAACATCTCTTGCCAGAGGCAGTTATTGATACAATCCAGGCTGCTCGCAGACCTTCGACAAGAAGAATATACCAGGCTACCTGGGTTTCCTTCTCCAGGTTCTGTGAGGAGCGGGAGGTAGATCCACAGAAGGCCTCCCCTCCCCTGGTCCTAAGTTTTCTTCAGGCGGGCCTTGAAAAAGGTCTCGCTCCAAACACCTTACGCCGTCATGTGGCCGCTTTATCCACCATCATAGGAGGGGGCAATTCCCGCCCTCTCACCAGACACCCCTGGATCAGGGACTTCCTGAAAGGGGCCGCCAACATCAGGCCACCACCGATCCATCGGTTCCCTTCTTGGGATTTATCCTTGGTGCTTCACGCCTTAACAGGGCCTCCATTCGAACCTTTTCGCCACATACCTCTCAGACTGTTAACCCTCAAGACGGCCCTTTTGGTCGCAATCACATCAGCCAGGAGGGTTTCTGAGATTGCCGCGTTCTCAATTAGGGAGGATCTTTGTACCTTTCACACGGACAGAGTGGTCTTAAGACTTGACCCAGCCTTTCTACCAAAGATCAACTCTACGTTCCACAGGGCACAGGAGATAGTACTACCAGACTTCTGTACCCATGGGACTCACCCTTCGGAGCTTAGGTGGCATAAGCTCGATGTGAGACGAGCTCTGAAAATTTACATTCGCAGGACTCAAGGATTCAGAGTTTCCGAGGCTTTATTCGTGTCCTTTGCAACCAGAACGTTGGGCACTAAAGTCTCCCCTAGGACAATCAGCCGCTGGCTGTGTGATTGCATTAGAGAGGCTTACCGAACTAAAGGATCCCCTGTGCCTCAGGGACTCACGGGATATTCCACTCGTAGTACGGCCACTTCAGCAGCCTGGAGGACCCAGGCTTCACTAGAGGACATTTGCAGGGCGGCCACCTGGGCGGCGCCGTCCTCATTTATCCGACATTATCGAATTGACTCTTTCGCTTCCGCGGAAGCAGCGTTTGGGAGGAGGGTATTACAGCGGGTGTGTTCCTTCTCTGAGCCCCCGGTCCAACCTTCTCCCTCCCTTGGTTAATATCTTGGGTATATCCCATCCTGGACTCTCCTTGCAAGTGCATTGGAGAAGGACCGTTGAAACTTACCTGAACGGTCTTCTCGATGCACTGCAAGGAGAGTCCAGACCCACCCAAATTTGGGACCAGGGACTCTTTCCGATAAGGGGGTACCTTGGGAGTTGTTTTCTTCTAGTTACCTTGAATGTTGAATAAAATTGTGTTAGCTATACTGCTCCTTCGTTTCCTTTAGACTGGAGGGCTAAGGGGGGCGGTACCTGCCTATTATTTAAATTAAACTCAGTCCCGACCAATCAGACTGAAGAATTACCCATCCTGGACTCTCCTTGCAGTGCATCGAGAAGACCGTTCAGGTAAGTTTCAACGGTCCTTTTCCGTCCAGTAACAAGATTTTCCTAACTAGTTAGCCTCCCTTGCTTAAGAGAGACAGAAATCAAAATAAGTTCATGCTTGTAATTAGTATAAATTATAAATAAATCCATGCTTGTAAGTAGTGTGAGGTGTGTTTTTGTGTGTCTGTATGTATAATATATATTCCTTATTTACTCTTTTTTTCATCTTGACATAGTCTCCTTCCAAAAGCAGTGCATCTCTATCAAAACAAGAATCAAGCAAACAAACACAAAACTCTGGAGGAAAGCATCTGTCATCTACAAAATCTCAGGATTTCTCATATAGTTGGTCTGATGAGTCTTTATCCATGACCCAGTCAGGTAAGTATTAGAACTTCAGCTTCCTTTTTAAAATATTTTTGTAATTATTTTTAAATAGGTCTCAGTTTTTCATTGGACTTGATGGGGCTTGATGGGGCTTGGACTTGATGGGGCTTGAATTTTACAACATTAAATATAAACATATTTGCAATTTTCCACCAATTTTCAATTTGGAAAATGAAAAAGGTAACCCCTCATCTGAAAGATTACAGAGAAAGAATAGGAATGGGTAAATGGAACAAATCTTTTTTTATCACTTTAGTTTACATATCACTTAGAAGTTCTGTGTTAGTTCTGTTTTTAATAAATAAGATATAATTTTACTGTAATTATGGTTGAGATTGGATTCTTAACATTGATTAGATAAAGTAGGTTCTAGCATGCAAATATAAAATATGTTTTGTAAACAATATATTTTATTTTTTTTAGAAACTGCATCTGATCAAAGTGACATTGAAAGTCGAATCTGGGCTCTAAAAAATAAAGTGCGGAAAAAGAAGTCTGTTGTTTATAGGCTGAAAAAAGAACAGAAGAAGAGGCTCAAAGAGAAACTTAAAGCTCAAGAGGCAAGTTTGATCAAACAGTTAGAGGTAAGAATTACCAGTCATTTGAAATAAACAGTAAAACGTGTGTATGTTACATATTAATATTCCCATGTTTTCTTGTTTTCTTTTCCCTCATTTTCTTTGAATTTTTTTTCCTTTTGAGTTTGCTTTGACATTGATAGTAATATAACAATATTGACCAAAAACAAAATAAAGTATCTTAATAGCTTAAATTATATAATAACCATAAGACATTTGTATAGCTTACACACACATGCACACACACACAATTCCAAATTTTAATATTTAATAAGAAACTGTTAAAGTTTGTTGCAGAAAAATCAATTTCCAGAAGAACACACAGATGACTGATTCAGCTGGATTCGATAACTTCTTTATAAATATAATACCAGATGAATTTACAATACCATTAGCCGATTATTTCTTCAAGTAAACACAAGCAGGAGTTAGCTTCACTTCAGCAGAACAGTAGAAAGAACAAAGAGTGCAGAGTGGACTGAGTCACGGCCAGTCTTATAGTTTCAGGTTTGCTTCTCTGCACAGACTCAAAAGTGTTTAGCTCTCATTGGTTCACTAAGTTGCTATGCCATGTTAGCATTGGCTCTCCCAGTTCATGAATATCATAACAAAGACTATTTTAATAAAAATAAGATAATGTTCAGGTCTTCATAATATCTTATTTTTTTTACATCATCAGACTTATGATGAATTCATCAAGAAAACAGAAGAAGAATTGAATCGGGATTTTGAGACAATACCAACAGCTAAACCTGAAATCAAAACTCCATCCTCGGTTACTGAGAAACCAAAGATCAAACCACCACCACTTCATAGGTAAAATAATTGCTTAAAGTTGATACATGATGGCCTTTCTAAATGTACACTTTTAGCAGCCTAGAAAGGATTTATATCTCTTTCAAAGGGAGAAAACTATCTTATATGCATGCATACTTAAGAATCTGAGATGCTGATCAAAGAAATATTTGGATGAATTCATGTTAAAAAGAGACTGACCAAGTAAATTTTGGTATATAATTTCCTATATAAATAAACATATTCCAGAGGAAATAGAGCATTATAAATTAATAGTAGTTTAATTAAATTATTATTTTTGTTGTTAGTAACAACAATACTTATTCATTAATATGCCCTGGACTAGTGATGGTGAACCTATAGCATGGGTGCCACAGGTGGCACTCAGAGCTATATCTGCTGGCACATGAGCTGTTGCCCCATCTCAGCTCCAACGTGCATGTGTGTGCTGGCCAGCTGATTTTTGGCTCACACAGAGGCTCTCGGAGGGGTTCTTTGGCTTCCAGAGAGCCTCCAGGGGGATGGGGGATGTTTTTACCCTCTCAGCTCCAGGGAAGCTTTTGGAGCCTGGAGAGGATGAAACACGAACCTACTGAGCCCACCAGAAGTTGAGAAACAGGCTATTTCTGGCCTCCAGAGGGCCTCTGGTGGGCAGGGAAAGCTATTTTCGCCCTCCCCAGGCATTGAATAATGGGTGTGGGCACTTGCACATGTGCAATAGCATGTGTGCACACTCTTGGCACCCAAGGAAAAAAGGTTCGCCAACTTCCCTAGACTGTAGTATTCAAAATCATGACGTCATGCCCAAAACTCATGCTAAAAAAGAAAAATCTTGACTTATGTTAGACACTAGCATGCAACTACATAAAAGCAATATCTGTATGATGATGTTACCATTTCCTGTCACCATTTCAGTACCACTGCAGAGGCTGCCACCAATTTTTTTATGAGAGTAATGCCAAGTGTTATTGTATGAGAATTGTATGAGAATATAGATTATTATCAGTTAGTTCCTAGTCATCTCATGGTTGGACTATTGTAATGCGCTCTACATGAAGCTATTCTTGAAGGCCATTCAGAGTGCAGCGGTGCAGGCAGTTTGGGGGGGCCCACGAATGGCCCCTATAATACCACTGCTCTGCAAGCTGCTCTGTTTCCAGGTACAGTGATCCCTCGATTTTCGCGATCTCGATCTTCGCGAAACGCTATATCGCGATTTTTCCCACCCGATGACGTCACTCTCTTCCTTCCTTTCTCATCTTTCTTTCTCTCTCTCTTTCTCTATCTTGCTTCTTCCTCTCTCACACTCTCTTCCTCCCTCTCTCATCTCTTTCTTTCCTTCTCTCTCTTTCTCTATCTCTCCCACTCTTGCTGGCGGGCGGGTGGGCGGGCGAGCAGGGGCATCAGCGAGGAGCCGGGGTTTCCCCTTTGCGTGGGCGGCGGGGAAACCCTGATCTTCGTCTGCTCGCTGCTGGGCGGCCGCAGCAGCAGCGAGCAGACGAAGATCGGGGTTTCCCCGCCGCCCACGCAAAGGGGAAAGCCCGATTCGGCTCCTCGCTGCTGCCGCCGAGCAGATCAGCTGCTGGGCGGCCGCAGCAGCAGCGAGCAGACGAAGATCGGGGTTTCCCCGCCGCCCACGCAAAGGGGAAAGCCCGATTCGGCTCCTCGCTGCTGCCGCCGAGCAGATCAGCTGCTGGGCGGCCGCAGCAGCAGCGAGCAGACGAAGATCGGGGTTTCCCCGCCGCCCACGCAAACTTCACCATCTGCGCATGCGCGGCCATGGAAAAAAGGGCGCGCGTGTGCAGATGGTGTTTTTACTTCCGCAACCCTACATCGCGAAAAATCGATTATCGCGAGGGGTCTTGGAACGGAACCCTCGCGATAATCGAGGGATCACTGTACAATTCAATTCAAGTTGGTGATCACCTTTAAAACTCTTCATGGCACAGATCCAGGTTATTTGAGGGACTGTCTAACCCCATTGGGTTTGGCCAGTCCCACTTGTAATGGCATGCTGCGGGTGCTATCAACCCAGTTATATTTGGCTGATGAGGTCCAGGAGAATGGCCTTCTCTGCTGTTGCTCCTGTCCTCTGGAACATCTTGCTCCTCTGATGTGAAGTTAACCCCAGCCCTCCTGTCCTTTGGCATGTAGCACCAAGCAGTGATTTGATTGATTGAGTGACCATTCTGTTGCTATCTTCTTCAGGTGTCCTTGATTTTAATTTGTGGCTTTAATTTATTCAGGTTTTAATGTAGATGTATTTTTGTTTTGTTTTTTAGTCTGTAACAGCTCAGTTACCTTATGGTGATATGGAAGCCCAATAATTTTATAATAACATAAAATAATGCAAAGATTACCGGTACTTATTTGCCCATCAATCCTATGTTGCTGCAAATAACTTGCATAAGTTGGATATGTTTTTCCTTTCCAAACCCAATTTTAGCAATGTGTCAGGTCAATGTGATTTCTCAGGACTACATTCTCATTGACAGATATTTTGCTATTCACTGCCCAGGAATCAGCTGTGGAACTTAAAATTAATCAGTTTTCTGATATGGTAACCAATCAGACTGAGAAAGAACTGTAAACAAAATCCTGTTAGCTCTATTTCACAATGTCATACTTTCCTTTAGTGTGGTGGATATAACTATTATCCCACTCCCTCAAAATTAAATAAAAAGCAAAAGTTTAACAAATGGGAAATTTATGACCTTCTGCTGACATTCTTTGTAATAGGTATGCAACTATGTCTAAAACCTAGAAACCTTGTGGCTACTGAATAGACTTGTGTGTTCTAAAGCAGTGAGATTAGAACCTGATCTCAAATCCTAATTCAGATTGTGTATTGGATGTATTATTTTAAAAAAACATTTCCTCCTTGTTTTATGTGTTTATTTTGTTAATTTTGGTACAGTGTACAATATTTTCAGAATGTTTAAAATATCTGTAAGTACACGTTTGAGTGATCTATTCAAAATATTTTAGGTCTGAAACATCCAAAAGCTGGAAATCACTCACTGATTCTGAACGTTCTAGAGGATCTTTGGAATCTATTGCAGAAGATATTGGTATGCTATCTTGAAAGTTATTTGTTTAATATTAAAATTACATAAGTTATCTTCATACACCTAATGTTAAAATAATTTCAACTAAAAATATGTTTATGTATGTATGTATGCATGTATGTATGACATGTTTTTGCTGGGTTTTTTAAAATTCAGGGATACTAGGATAGCACTATTTCGGCCTTGTTCTGGCCTCATCAGCTAGCCAAACCGTTATTGGGATTTGATCCTGGGGCTTCTGCCTTGGAAGGCAGAGAATTAACCTCTAGGCCACAGGATTTGATCCCTTCAGCTTTGTACCAGGGAGGGGCTATATGTTTTTTTCTCTGTTGGATCACCCTGGTATATTGAAGGAACATCACAGCTCCTTTTTGCCTCTAGGCCCAACCCAGGGCCATTTCAAGGCAGTTAATTTATTCATAGCCAACAAACTATATTCTGTATGTATCACATGTTTCTGCTGATTTTTTAAAATTAAAGGAGACTAGGATAGTGCTATTTCAGCCTTGTTCTGGCCTCATCAGCTAGCCATACCCTTATTGGGATTTGATCCTGGGGCTTCTGCCTTGGAAGGCAGAGAATTAACCTCTAGGCCACAGGATCTGATCCCTTCAGCTTTGTATCAGGGAGGGGCTATCTGTTTTTTTCCTCTGTTGGATATATATATTAAAAACACAAGCAAGTGAATTTAATATATTTTATTGTTATTTTTAATTAACACTTTTTTTAAAAAATGAGAACTTTTTCTCATAGTATTGCAATAAATAAGAATCTATTGAATTGTTTCATATTCAGTATAAATTCTAAAAATGTATTTTATTTTCTATAAGCTATTATGCATATTTTCTAGCAATTTTATTTATAATGCTACTTCAAAAAAAGTTCAAAGAATGCTAGTTCTTCCTACCAGGCACTTTTGGTTTAGAGTGGCTAAAGTAGTAAAGATCTCTTCTGTTACTCTGTTGAGTTTACCGTATGTATGTCTGAACTGGAGTTGATAGCTTTTTAGAAAGAAACAAGATAGGGATTGAGATTCAGAGTAACCCTTAGATAATTTACTTGTGTTCACTACGTGTCTCTCTGCTCACACTTCTTCATTATACAATTCTTTTAATAAACCTTTAAGTTTATTTAAGTTATCAGACAGGAAAGGAAAGAGCAAATATCTCAGAACAATTGCCTTGTTTATTGTCTGAAAAATTTAAAGGGAACATGTATACAATTTTAAAATATTTGGCTATATTTTGGGGTCTGTTAGTTCCTATGCATAGTGGAATCAAAGCACATATTAGGTTTTATTGGTTATAAGTTTGATTGGGATATTGTGCTTAAGTTATACTTTAGCCGGTGGTATGTAAACATTGGAATATTTATGCAATTTGATGGGACAGGTTAATAGTCTCTAGTAAGAATTTCAGGGTTTTCCTATAACACCCGGATTTGTTTTAAGTATGTGTGTTTGATTTTGTTTTATTCTCTTAAGATGTTGTGCCACATTCTGAACAATCTGTGTCGGTACACGCCATGAAATTCACACAAGCAGAAATTCAGGCAGAGAAGCAATCTCATACAGCAGAGGAGCAGTCTCATACAGCATCCACAGTCCTCAAAACCCTAAGAAAATCTAAGGAAGAATCTGACTATTTGGATAGTGTTATCTCAACAGCTATTCTTGAAGCCTTAGGAAACACCAACAAAATTTCTCTCACATCACTGAATAAGTCTGAAGATGCAGTGAGTTATGACTCCCCCGCTACCAGATTTATAGTGCAAGAGACAGCAGAATCAAAGGAATTAGAGCTTAAAATAACTTCCCCAGCTTATGAAATATCTGCTGCCTCAGTTTTTGATTTAAATCAAAACAATTCAGTTCCTTTAAAGACAGATGTCCCTCCAGAGGCTGAGCTGTCAGAAGAGGACCAGTCTGTCTTGGAACGCAAAAGTGTGCAGGAAATCAAGGAGATGCCAAGTGAAAGGTTCAATGATGATGAAAATATTACATCAGTCAAACCCTCTGATGAGCTAGGGAAAGATATACTGAAAGGTGATTCCCTGATTAAAGAACAGATTCCGATTTCCGAAGAGCAATCATATTCTAGTGATTTTGAAGAGCCTTCCTTAGGAGCAGATATATTGAAAAATGGGATATTTCTCACTGAATATCAAAACGATATTATTCAAGAGCCTACATTATCTTTCAGACAAGGTGCAGGAACACAGGGAGGAAACTTTTTGTACACAAAACATTCTAGGAGTGAATCCCCTGTTTTTGGAAGTGATGATGAAATAAGTGAATGTCTCAGTGAAAAATCTTTGTCTGGAGCTGATAGCATTCAGTCAGAAAGATTGTTAGAACTCCAGTCACCAACAGAATTTGTGAAAAATAAAGAATGTGGCGATGTGGAGAAAGAACCATTTGATGATGATGGTTCATCTTGGCCTTCCAGTTTCAAGCCATCATCAGAAAAACAAGAAGATATTTTGCTAGGTTTCAGCATTGGTGACCGAATTCTTGTGAGTAATGTCCAGCCTGGAACACTGAAATTTAAAGGCCAGACAAATTTTGACAAAGGTTTTTGGGCTGGTGTAGAGTTGGATGAACCTGAAGGAAACAATAATGGCTCTTATAATGGTATTCAGTATTTCGATTGTAAAGAAAAACATGGTATTTTTGCACCCCCACAAAAAATCTCTCTTTTTTCAGAAAGTAATGAGGTAGATTCAAATGAAAATTCTTTCTTTACACGTGAACTTGATAATCAACACAAAACCAATCAGGAATGCTTAGACAGTCTTGAAAAAGAAAATAATAAAAGAAATTCAAATGAGAAATCTCCAAGAGAATCATCTGCCTCAAAAGTTTCAACTGAAGCTGGAGATTATGTAAAATTCAATAAACCAAGTGGCTGTTTGGCAATTATTAGTACTGTTGACGAGCTGGATCAAGAAACCGGTGACTTTGACTCTCCCAAATCTTCCAAAAATGATAATGGTATGTTGCCTCCCACCATTTTAAATATCCACAAAGAAGACTCTGCTATTGAAGTAGGAGGGATTTTGGACAGTAGCTTTCCTGAAAAATTGAAGCAGCAGTGTGTTTGGCAAGAGCAAACAGAAAACAGATTTTCTCCCAGTAATCTGGAGATATCTGCAACGCCACTTCTGGATTTGTTGACAAAAGAAAGAAGCCAACTGGAAGCCCAACTTAAAGTCCCATCCCAAGAAAAGGAAGATCCACTAGAAATAGTTGGTTTCTTGGCTGACAGTCTCCTGCAAGGTTTTGTGAAAGACACAGTCAGTCAATTTCAGCAAATCAAAAAGGCAAGGACTGAGAAGATCCATTTTAGCAATCAAGGACTTGGTGCTGTCCAAGAAAAGAACTTAGCAACTAATGAACAGCAGAGGTTTTTAGTTGTATCAGAATTGGATGATGGAGAAGAAGTATCCTCCCCAGATTTGTGTCTCAGACCAGTAAGTATAGTTCATAATTAAGATAAGTAAGACTAGAATAATGCTTCAGTTATGGAATTTGATAGGCTGTGGCTTATTAATAAGCTGTGTCTTAACAACAAATGTTTGTGTTTCACATTTTTGTTTGTTTTTAATCATCTTTGTTTTTATCATGTTTATATAATGGCACCATTCAAATCAAACTCTCCAAGGATCAAGAACATAACAATAGTATAACTAAAATCACAGCAGTACTACAGTAAAATAAAGTAAAATTAAACCAACATTTCACTAGAAATACATCACAAAATAATGGTGTAGTAGATACAATAACAATAGCTGGAACATCCAATACCATCATCTCAGTTTCTATAAATTCTCAAAATTAAAACCCCACACATTTATTTTCAAAATTCTTTGGAAAGTTTATAATGTAGAAACAAGTTTGGTATTGAAAGAAAAGCCATTCCAAAGTGCAGTTCCACTATCAAAAACCACCTGTGAATCTCGTATCCCCTAACTTCATTGAAATTTGGACCAAGCATTTCTTTCAGGATATACAGTATACATTGAAGGGTCAATTACTGTTGAAAAATACAGTCCTGAAGACCTCAGTGCTAAGCCATATAGGACCTGGTTGATGAGGGTAAGCCAACCATGACCTATAACTTTTCAGTGGTCTTTGGTGATAGTATCTTATAGAGTTCCTGACTCTCATCTAGCTAAGTTGTGATGAGTGCATAAGTCAATGTCACAAGATTCTCCTGCTTTTAGGTAAGGCTACTATCAGTCAATAAATCAATTAGAATAGAGCTGGAAGGGAAGACTTCTAGTCCAAACTCCTGCTCCAGCAGTAGACCCTATACCATTTCAGATAGATGGTTGTCCAATCTTGTCTGAAAAACTTCCATTGATGAAGCCTCTACAACGTCTAAAGGCAAACTGTTCCACTTGTTAATTGTCCTCATTGTTAGGAAGTGTATACATAATCCCAGGTTGCTTCTCTCCTTGATTAGTTTCCATCCATTGTTTCTTTTCTATCCTTCAGGTGCTTTGGAAAATAAGTTGACCCCTTTTCTTTGTGATAGCCCTTCAAATACTGGAATACTGCTAACATGTCACCCCTAGTCCTTCTTTTCCCTACACTGCCCATATCCAATTCCTGCAGCTGTTTTTCATACTTTTTTTCTCCAGACCTTTAATCGGCTTAGTTGCTCTTCTTTGCACTTTTTCCAAAGTCTCAACATATTTTTAGTAATGTGGTGATAAAAAACTACAAAATCTGGTCAAAAGTCCTTTGAGCTAGGGGCTCCACCTGCCTATATAACAGTACGCATGAGTATAAGGATCCCAATATTGCAAGTATCTCCTCTCTGGGGTATCAGAACCCCATCAATAGACATTATGGGAGATGACAAAGCATCTCAATGTATAAAATATCAATTCCATTTTGTTTGGGCAGTTATATTTTTTTTGTAAAAGAAACTGATGACAAGAAATTGAACTCAGTTTGAACTCATAACTCATAAATGCCACAAACTGCTTTTAAAGCTAGTGTTTCAGAAATGATTTATTAAAAGGTGAAGAGGAGAATCTTTGATAAAATAAAATAAAAAGATTTCATTGGCTATTTTATAGTTGGTTTGGTTAGAACATTTGGTTTACTTTTTTGTTGGTTTACCCATTAAACTGAAAACTAGATGAACAAGAACTTCAGAGAGGGGCGGCATACAAACAAACAAACAAATAAATAAATAAATAACTGCAATTATTTATTTGTCTTCATATCCTGCCTTTCTTGAAAGAGGAAAATCAGTGTACCTATCATGTTTCCTAAAAATTAAGATCTCCCTGAAAATAAGCCCTCTCCTAAAATAAGCCCTCCTCTGAAAATACCATTTTCTCTGATTAAGATTAAGGAAATCAGGTAAGCCGGCAAGAGAAGCCCCATCTTACTCCACGCACCCAAAAATAATAAGACCTCCCCAAAAATAAGGCCTAGAGCTTATTTTGGGGTTCAAAAAATATAAGACAAGGTCTTATTTTGGGGAAAACATGGTATATTTCTGTCTAGTTATATCCTCACAAGAATACAATGAAGAAAGATAATAAGGAATTTAATATGGGTAGGTGTAATCCTAGTCAATACATTTTGCCATGTTAAGTGTTTTAGTTTTTTCGGTATAGATTTGTATTCTTGAATATTGTTTCTCTGTTAGGGATGCAGTCCATGAGTTACTGCTGTTGTACCATTTCCATTTAATTAACTGGGGCCTCCACATGTGACTTGCTCTATATGATCACCTACCAAGGATATACTTCCATGGGTCCCTTAGTATAAGCCATTAAACTTTCTCTGTATCCCATTTTCTTGCCCCCTAGGGGGAAAAAAAGTCTAACAACTGAAAATATGACTATATATCATTAAAGCATTAATGGATAATATTTATCAAAACCAGGAGCATAATGCAGGGAATACTTAAGGTTCTATGTAATAATCACTTTCTTATTATTTAGGAAAGCCCTGTATTTGGTGCCAGTGGACAGGAAGAACTTGCCAAGAGGTTGGCAGAACTGGAACTTAGCCGGGAAATTCTGAACGAGTTAGGAGATGACCAAGACTGGTTTGATGAGGATTTTGGCTTGAGTTCACATAAGCTCCCTGAAAACCAAGCTGAAGAATCAGCAGTATTGCCTGAGATAGAATTGCCAAAAGTATCCGCAAAGCCATGTGAAGAACCTTTGGCTGCACCATACGTTGCAGAAGAAGTAGAGGAGTTGGTGCATGAAGCAGTTGAGAAACTATGGAAATGCAAAGAGTTGGGACATGATCTTCAGACCCTCAGCAACATGAATGAATTCCCCCAAGATGATGACATTGAAATTGTTAGTAAACGAAGCTACAAAAAGGTATAGCAATTATCTCAGATTATTGTGAAGTGTATAAAAATAGAGGAAATGTACCAACGGAGTCCCCAATCTGTTTTAAAAAAGGGACTGTTATTTTGGATTCTGGAATGCTATATTTGGACTCAGTGGTAGAATGCAATATAAAACAAGGTATGGTGTGTTTGTGAAAGACAGATACAATGAAGTGTAAATAGAGGCATTTTTCAAAAGTGCTAAAAATAGTAAATTTTGGCACCAGAATGTAATAGAAAACAAAATTATATTCCACTTGCTGCATAGCTAATGTTCAGCCAAAATACTTTCATTAATATTTTCATTTAGTTCTTTGAAAAATGATAGAGTATTATAATATACCATGGTGATACAATGTTTCTTTTATTTTTATCAAGCTTGTGTTTGATTTAACAAGAGGGATTTTTGAAGAAATCTTTGCAGAAGATCCAAATTTGAACCAGCCATTATGGATGAAACCCAGCAGAATAATTTCTGGTTATTGTCGACGAGTTAAAGATCCAAGTGATCTTGAAGAAATAAAAGTAGGAATAAGATTAATTGCTTGAACTTTAAATATATGTATAGAAATAAAATGCATTTCATCTAGATAGCAGTTCTCAGATGTTTTGGTCTTAGGACCTAGTTATATTCTTTAAAATGATTGAGGGTCCCAAAGAGCTTTGGTTTACATGGGTTATATTTGTGAATATTAAGGTTTAAAACAAAGAGGTTTTAAAAGCTTTATTTGTCTTCATGGACTCTCTGAAAGGGTGTTGAGCACTCCCAGGAGTCCCCAATCCATGCTGAGAACCACTGACCGAGAACTTAAGGTAGAATATTTAGTCTAGTGGAGTTTTATCATGCATTTTTATCTGGAAAAAAATATATATTTTATTTGAATTTTTTTTAATTTGGGAAAAAATATTTTTATTTGAAAAAAAAATATTACATCATCAGTCATAGCCCAAGATGAGTGTGCATATGATACTATCTCTCATTTCCCACTATAGTTTCTTCTTATTGTATTATTTTCTCTTAAATATTAGTTTGAAACAGGATATGGATGCCTACTTCTATTTCTTAAAACTAAAATAATATTATTTAATTATCAATTTAATTGTCAATATTTAACACTGTTCCGGTTACAAACCCGTACAACATGGCTTACATCTAACATGCAATATATTTTTTAAAAAATATAATGAATTATAACTAGCATATAAAGAATTAAAATCCTTCCACTTCAGCAACTAATAATAGCTATACCTGGATTAATGAGTCAAGGGGTGGGGATAGTTCCCAAAAAAATGCCTGATGCTGCATTTATCTATATATTGGAATGTACAACAGTTGAATCAGTGTCATAATTCATAATGAACTTCATGGATATTTCTAGAATTATCTACCAAGTTGCTTTACTATAGAGTAGAACCACCATAATTTTTGTTGCAAACCATTTGGTCATGACCTGAACCATAGTTCCCTCTAAGCTCAACTCAGAGTTTTCCAAACCTGCCCAGAAGCCGAGAGGGAAAGAGTGAGAGGGAAGGAGAGAGAGAGGAAGAGAGAGAAACAGATAGAAAAAAGAGAGGAAGGAAAAGAGAAAGAAAAAGAATGGGAGTAAGGAAGAGAGAAAATCAAAATCTAGTTTGAAACTAGCTCAACTATTTAAGTGGTATTTTGATATTGATAGAGTTGCCCTATTGTGAGCTCACTCTTATAGACACACAGTACAGTATTTTATTTTGAAATTCTCTGAGGCAAAATAGGGTGGGTTTTTTATTTGTTTGTTTGTTTATTATTTCTGTGCCGCCCAGTCCCGAAGGGACTGCCGCTCAGACACTATACTTTTCCGCGCCCCCCCCCCCCCCCCAAAAAAAATTAGAGGGAACACTGACCTGAACCCACTTTTGGAAATTTGGCACTTATAAAAAATAATGCCGCAGAAGGGGAAATCAGCCGCAAAAAAATGTGATTTTTTTTTTTCATCAAAACCCAATTTGGTCATGGTCAGAGGTTTACCTAACAATATAATGTGTTTTCTGTTGCATAGAAACATAGAAGACTGAAGGCAGAAAAAGACCTCATGATCCATCTAGTCTGCCCTTATACTATTTCCTGTATTTTATCTTAGGATGGATATATGTTTATCCCAGGCATGTTTAAATTCAGTTACTGTGGATTTACCAAACACGTCTGCTGGAAGTTTGTTCCAAGGATCTACTACTCTTTCAGTAAAATAATATTTTCTCATGTTGCTTTTGCATATATGCCATGTCTACGACCTCAGCAGAAATCTTCTCCCTGAAAGCTGCTTGTAGAATTGACGTTGCAACTAGAGAAAATGTATTTAATTAGCATTCATTATTTTTTATTTCTCCTTTACTCAAGGTCTTTATAACAGCTGAAGTTTTAAAGCTCTTAAATTTGACAAAAGAATCAAATAATAAAACAGATTGGCAGAAAATGATGAAATTTGGACGGAAAAAAAAGGATAGAGTGGATCACATATTGGTTAGTAATTGTTTTTTCAATTATGTATTGTAGTCAGGCATAAATAACTGACAACCTGTAAGCTGCATGGTTTGAAAAAATGGGTTTTCAGCCCTCCTAAGCAGAAGGATTGTAGACAGGCAAATGAAATTTGTCTTTTTCTGTGCCTTTGAAGAACCATATTTTCCTTGTGTGTACTCATCCTTATAAACTATGGATAAATGAGCCAGGGTGGCACAGCAGGTAGAGTGCTGTACTGTAGGCCACTAAAGCTGACTGTAGATCTGTAGGTCAGCGGTTCAAATCTCATTAACGGCTCAAGGTTGACTCAACCTTCCATCCTTCCGAGGTGGGTAAAATGAGGACCCGGATTGTGGGGGCATTATGTTGGCTCTGTCAAAAAGTGCTATTGCTAAGATGAGTCTAAGGAGAAGGGTGGCATAAAAATCGAATAAATAAATAAAAATCAAATAAATAAATGTTAACTAAAATTAGGCATTTCCAAATTTAGATTTTAAAGCAGAATAAGGATTTTTATTATTGTTGTTATTTAGAAGTGTATACAAGCCACTTCAATCAGAGTCAACTCACTGTACGGTAGGTAGGTTGTTTGATTGTTCAATGAATTTATAGATACAGAAATATGCTTGTGACATAAGAGATACGTTGTTTGATAACCTAAGAATATGCATACCTCTGGAAAAAATGGTGCCTTCTTGTTGATTGAAAGCCGAAATTGATTTTCAGAAGAAACAACAAGAAATATGATTCTTGTTTATAACACAAAAATTGAGTGAATGATTGCAAATTATTTATAAATGGCAAAAAGAAATGGAGCAAAAAGATGAGGCATGCTTGTTGGGAAATGTTTATTACAGATGGGAAAATTGATGGAGAAGTTCAGAATATGCAATTGCTGGTAGAAAGGTATTTTGTCTATTGTAAAGAATAAATATCAGTGGGAAAGTGTACTTCTAACCACTTTGTAAAGTGAAAATAAGAGTTGACTAAATTAAAAAAGCAAAGGTATGTTTAATTTCTTAGGAATTGGGTATTTAAGTATGCATGATAAATCAACATACCCGTATAAGGTTAAGAAGATATAGCTGTTCAGAAAATGTAGACTGAAAACAAAAATGAGTGATCTGGAGTAAATGTACATTGAGAATGAAAATCAAATTGCAAAATAAATGCAGTATATGAAAGAAAAATTAATGAGTTGAGAGGAAGGAGAAAATAATTGCTGCCATAACCTTAATGGATTTGGAACCATTTAATAATGCTGGCATTGTTGCAAAGCATGAACAGGCTTGAAGTTACTAACACTTCAGAAGTAACATGAGTAATTTCAGTGGAATTTGAGTCATACCAAAGCCTGGCTTACTGGAATGGCCAGAGTTAATGATAAGTGATATTGATTGATGATTGATTGATTGATTGATTGATTGATTGAAAGTTAGTGTTGACTCTTAGTGACTTCTTAAGTGTGATATCGTCCTATTTTTAATTTTTGTTTTAATTGTAATATATCTAGAAATATTTTGTTTTCTTTCCTGTGAGTCGTTGAAAATCTGTGACTTTTTTATAATGATGATTAGATGGATTTACAATAATAATTTTTATTATATATGTTTACAGAGTAGTATATTAATAGTGGTGACTTTTCTCCCTCCCCTTTCTAATTCTAAGATTCAAGAATTGCATGAAGAAGAGGCTCAGTGGGTGAACTATGATGAAGATGAGCTGTATGTGAAGATGCAGCTAGCAGATGGGATTTTTGAGGCCTTAATTAGAGAGACTATTGATCTCCTCAATCAGATCGTTGCAAAACGGAAATTGCTTGTCTAACATCAAACCATATTTTGTTTCAAAATTGATTGGCTGAGAAGTCATACAACGTCTCCTCTTCCTGTATTGCCTTTGGATCTCCTACACTGGATTTGTTCCAAAAAAGGCTTCCCCCTTCCTCAAAATGTTTTTGCCAATTCAGTATGTACAATAATACTTGGCATTTGTTCTTTCAATATTGGCAGTTTGAAAATGGTTGGGATGGAGCACCAAAAACCCAACAATGGAAACTCAAGTTACTAGTATACATTCTTCATTTTAATAACTGCTCTACTTTGTTTTATGTGTAATTTATAACTCTGTTTTCTGTCTTAACAATGTATGTCAGTTCAACCAAGTGTCTGTTCCTCCCTCTAATGTAATTTTAATCTTTTTGTCTCGTTATGGATTTTCTGTCGTTGGATTAATGCATGAGGATCTGAGGAGTTACACTCCTTTTTTTTCAACTTAATTTTTATTTCCATTTCTTAAATGGTTAATCTGGGATATTGTTTCTGATTTTCCACTATATTTGTTTTTTCCTCAGTGAACCACCAGCTGCTCCTAAGTAAATGGTACTCAGGATTCTCTCAGGATTTTAATATGTGAGAGATAGGAAAAAATGCTTACATAATATGGGCCATTGATCCCTTTGATTCCTCCCTTGCTTATCACCTTACTGTAATGTACTGGTGAAACCATTACTTGAATAGCTAGGGTTAGGAGTGTATGTACCAAAGAGAGTGATACTCAGTGCTTGACTCTGGACCTGATTTTTTTATGCTTGTGACATTTGTTATAACTTATTTTATAACTCCTAAAAATCATTGTCAGGTGCTCTACGAATGCACTGTTAAAGGATTTAAAACATCAGAATATCTATACACTAGGAATGCATCTGTCTCATAAAAATGAGGTGTCATACTATTGGCTAAAAATGCATCAGAGACAAGAGTCTTCAAAGATTCAAATGCATGGGGTTTTTTTCCCCACTGTGAGGTAGAAACGGATTGTGAAGAGGTACATGCTACATCAAACTAATGTACTTGGAAAGGGAAATAGGATGTCAAAAAGCCTTTTGCCAAGATTTCCATGACTGTTAGAGTGGGCCACGAGCAAACCCAGTGTGGCTCATACTGCCTCCATTCCTCCTCCCGCCACCCCCAAAGTTTTCTCCAGGGAACACAAAATAATCTAGGGTTGACTACTGATGCCTTAATTTGAAATCTTGATTACTTGAGGAAACATTGAATCAGAGTAGATTCAAAATCTGTTAATCTATCCCAGCAGAGACAGCATTCCAAAGCATAGGAGGAGGCATTCCAAAGACTGTGCGCCTATATATGCCCTTTTTTCTTTCATCTTTAGTTTCTTGGGCTTCCAGTCAGTATATGTTTGAAGTACTCTCTTGTGGATCTCGTTTGAAACTTTTTTTGACTTGTTTGCTGTTTGCACAGTAACACACAACCAAGATAGCTCATTTTAACCAGAAAATATATATTAAAAAAGGTGTTGGCATACAATCAGAAATGCTCAAAGGTGGGTTGACAGAATCACATTTGTAAACTTGGGGTGATTAATTATACCTAAATGGGCTAAACAGAACAAAAGACAGAATAACTAGCACATAGACTCTAGCATGTAAATGCCAACTTTAAACAAATCTGGTGGAGCAAGCTGCTATGAGTTAAGTATTTTTCATACTGAACCTCAGAACGTTTTTAATGCATATTTAATACCTAAGCAAAGTTACAATTTTTTCCTTCTGTTTTGAAATAAATGAGGCCATTTTCTAACAGTTTTAGGTTTTGACATTTTGGGGTTATCCATATCTTTTGCCTACCTACATAGCTAAAATGTGAGAATCAAGGGAATATCCAAGGAAAGATGATTGGGGAAGTCACCAACTTAAACTTATAGCTATATATATATATCAAACAGAATATTGACATGTCCAAGGTGATGAAAGCAATAGAATAGTGTATGCAGTGTATTGCTTAACTCAGATTTCTTGGTTTAATCAGTCGTGGTGCAAAAGTTGCACTGCAACCAATCTAAAGGAATGGGGCCAAAATATGGTATGGATTTAAACTGTGGCTGTTTTAGCATTTTTTGCAAGGCAGCAATTACTTGAGCATGAATCCAGGAATATTCTAGCGACAATTTTGGCTGTGAAAGAACCCTCACCAGATCCATATATACCAGAAAGAGCAATCCATTCAGGCCTTATATGGCATTTTTTCTTCTGTCCCACAACTGTATGTGGCATAATTCTGTGAATTCACTTTATCCTTAAAGGTTAAATATACTTTTGACTGCTTCACTACTGATATCATACATCCAACTAAGTTTCAGCTAAATTGACCTAACGGCTGAACTGCATGTTACCAAAGCTTCCAAATTTCTAGTATGGTATCTGGCTGGTATGGTGTAGGCCCTTAAGGGCTGTTAACACTGGGGTTCTTGAGAAGGAAATTCCCTTTTGGCTCAAGTGTAATTATCTAATCACACCTTGCAATTGAATAGATTGGGTGAAGAAGGTGTCTGCAAATTGAGAAATGTGAGTTAAGAGAGTGAAAGAGTGTATAGCTACTTGCCTTAAATAGCTGTTCTGGGCAACCTTCTTTTGCTCGTTGCACTGACATATTAAGGATGTATTCTTCCCCAAATCTTCTTTCTGCTGCCTCCATCCAAATGACCCCAAATATTGATGCCTCTATGTTTTTTCCCTGATAGGAGTTATACTGAGGTTCTCTATTATAAAAAAGGGCTGTAGACTTGTGCTCAAATGCCTGTTGATTTCAGTGATTATGGTTACCAGATTCAATTTATGCACCATCTCACAGAAACAACCTACTTTTATAGTTTTCTACCATGCTTAATTATTCCTGCAAGTGAGATTGGAGGGCCATGTAGCTACTCTAGAAAAACACACCTAAAAACATTTTTAGAGATTGACCATAATACCTCTAGCTCACTTTGAGAAATCCTGTGTGTGTGTATAAACCTGCAATATATGCTGTTGTCACTCACAAATTCATGAATTCACATACCTGAGTGTCATTTCACATTTTTGTTTTTTTTTATTTGCATGCAAATACAGGCATGATCATTGTGTATTCTAAATGTGAAAGTGAATTTTAACACAGTGCTCAGTGAATCCTTTAAAGGTTGTCCTTTTTCCATCAGAGTTCAGAATGGATTTAAGAAGCATAGAGAAGTTTAATTATGACAAAGAATCACAAATTGTCTTGTAGAGTATATCCTGAATATATTAAATTATATTATACTCAGCCATCAGAATTCACTTTTTAGAGAAAAACACTATCAATAATATATAAAATAGGGCAGCTAGAAAATAAGGACTGTTAGTCTCTTTATTCTGTATTAAAATGAATTTTAATTCTTTAAACATTACAATGATTTTTTTGAGGAAAATTGCATACCTGGAAACGTATGCAAACATAAAGAGCAACAATATTTCCAAATCTGTTCCTGACCTATAGATTTAAGATAAAATTCTATTAAAGATCAGTTGTAATACAAAATGATCACCAAAAGGACTATTTTATGTGCTGTTGTATAATCACCATTTACTTCAAAGGGAGGCTTGAATAGGACAGATGTTCCAGGGATTGTAACCTGTCCCCTTTTCAGTGCTCCAGTATTTCAGAAAATTTAACAGCAAGGTTTTATGGCCTGTTTGGCAAGCGGGAGGAGGACAAATGGATGATCTTCAAAAACAAAAACAAAACGTGGCCTTAGCATTTTTTGCAATACTTGAATAAAAGTGTGTATTCACTAAAGAAATACCATAGCACAGCATTCAGAGACCTTTGAAGTCACTGCACACAGTAAAGCCTTTTTTTTTCAAGCAAGTTTGTTATTTAATCAGAATTGATTGACTTCTGTTCCAGCAGCAAAAACAGTTGTGACAGTTGTAAAGTAATTCTTTGTAAATTGTACATTGTCAATATAAACAAGCAAAACTCATCTGAATTAATTTAAATTCTCATGGATAAAGAGTAAAAACTATACATTAATAACATTGCAGTAAATAAACATTTTGGGCGAGCCTTTGCTGTACATTTGCAGAGTTGTCTTGGAGAAGCTATTCTTCCTTGCACACTGTGCTGTGCAAATATTGTTCCTGCCTATGTGTTTATGTAAGTAACTTATAGGCTTCCAGGCCAATTTCAGCCAATGTACACACTTCTTTGTGTAGTACGGCTTGGTAGAATACAGGGTTTTGAGGTTCATGTAATTTTGAAATGTAAAATAAAGCAGTATAGTCTCTTTACACCAATGTAAATACCTTTGTTATTTTGACATGTACTTTAAGAGAATAAAATCTGTAAATAAAGTGATTTATAAATTATCAAATAGTTTATCAGTTGTTAAAATAAAGTACATTTGTTCATATGCTGTTTGTTCTGAGTAAATCTTGTTCTGCTTTGGGCCTACCGGACTGGAACAAAGAAGCCTCCATGAGCAAAGGATTCAATTCAAACATTTTTATATAGTTAAAGATGCTTTGTACAGACAGAAGCAGATTTTTCAGTTCATGCTGGCAATGGCCCCGCTCAACTATTATCAAGAGATAACAAACTGCGGGCTCCTTGAGACCCTTACAGATCTCCAGGTTTCTTTTTCCCCTCATTCATCGGCATCTCTGCATGACTCTTAAAGGAGCCACAGTAGTTTCTCAGCCCGGCACTTCTGGAACTCCAGATGTGAGTCCTCCACCATGACAAACAATGAAACTCCACGTCTCTTTACCCAGAACTTCTCTCTTATATACAGACTGGGTGTGGACTGGTCAACTGTTTCCTAGAGCTATAACTCTAGAACTTTTCCCATAAAGCTGTTCCTGTCTGCTGGTTCCCAACGTGGGGGCCCTGCCCCACCATGGGGCAATTTCATTTTAATTTGGGGCAATTGGAACCTTGTTTAAACCTAATTAATAGCCTTTTAGGCTTCTTCCGCGTGAGTAGTTCACTTTTTGAATAATAAAAAGTATATTTGTGGTGGGGAGGTCTCAGGATTTTAGAGATGCTTAGGTGGGGCATGGCCAAAAATGGTTGGGAACCACTGTTCTAAACCTTCTGACCTGGGCATCTATTAGGGGCTCCTGATCTTCAATGTCCTCCTCTGACTCAGACATTACCATCATTGGGGTTTCTACAGTCTCTGGAGGTTCCTCAGGTTCCAACTCTCCCGCACTCTCACTATCTGACTCAGTGTCATGAACGCTGGCCTAGGGTACCAACACAGACCCGGTTCATCCTCCTCAGAATCTGTGAGTCACTGCCCCAGTCGAGGACCACTCACAACAAATCTAGCTCTCAATTCCCTTCAAAAATATTCACCGGGGACAAGGTTGTTTTCTTGATCAAGTCAGTGTCTAATTAATCCAGTATTGTGTTTCTAAAATCAAACAAATGCCTCTGAGCATTCCAACATGAAAATATTTGATTTCAGCCCTCAATACATTCTCCTATGTGCGAAAGATGTGTTTACTAATATTAGCAAGGATTATTCTCAGTTGCCACTTGAGGTTCCTTAAGTGTAGAAAAGAAACACAATAATAGCACCAAGCCAGAGGTCCCCGAGCCGTGGACCAGCATGAGCTGTGTCATGCTAGAAACCGGGCCACGCAAACAAGTGATATTCTTAGTCAATATTCTGAGTCTTCTTTACTAATCATGGCTTACACTAATAAATAGAGAAATGTTGCTAAAACAAACTTGTTTGTTATAAGAAGCAGCAGACAGTATATAAAATGAGAAAAGTTCCCTGAAGATGGGCTCCATCATAAGCCTGAAAGCTCGGAAGGCAAAACCTCTGGTCTTGGTGACAGGACACAGATTGGATCCTGCAATATTCTCCTGGGACACAGTCACACATTCCATTCATGAGATAATACAGTCTGAAATTCAGAGGATGTAGGCAACCTTCTTCTCTTAACTCAAGTTTCATGAGGTTAATTCTTGGCCTTTTGTTAGAATTTGTCTATGCCAGTTATTTAGCAATCTGACATTGAACCACATTGTTGTGCATGCTTCCATCAGCCATGTTAAAAGCTCTTTAGGCTGAGCCATTATAGATACAGTATTATCAGCAAATAACTTCATATGCTTATTTATGCACCAAATTTTATTATTTTTTATGTGTATATATATATATATATATACATATATAGACACACACACACACACACACACACTAATGACTGCATCTCAAACAATTCATCTGTTAAACTACTGAAGTTTGCAGATGATACAACAGTGATCGGACTTATTCGAGACAATGATGAATCCGCATACAGACGGGAAGTTGAACAACTATCCTTGTGGTGTGACCAGAACAATCTAGAACTGAACACACTCAAAACCGTAGAAATGGTGGTAGACTTTAAGAGAAACCCTTCCACCCTTCCACCTCTCACACTGCTAGACAACACAGTATCAACAGTAGAGACCTTCAAATTTCTAGGTTCTATCATATCTCAAGACCTAAAATGGTCACCTAACATCAAAAACATCATCAAAAAAGCACAACAAAGAATGTTCTTTCTGCGCCAGCTCAGGAAGCTCAAACTGCCCAGGGAGCTGCTGATACAGTTCTACAGAGGAATCATTGAGTCTGTCATCTGCACCTCTATGACTGTCTGGTTTGATGCTGCAACCCAACAGGACCGACACAGACTTCAGAGGATAATCAGAACTGCAGACAAAACAATTGCTGCCAACCTGCCTTCCATTGAGGACCTGTATACTGCACGAGTCAAAAAGAGGGCGGGGAAAATATTTACTGATCCCTCGCATCCTGGACACAAATTGTTTCAACTCCTACCCTCAAAACGTCGCTACAGAGCACTGCACACCAAGACAACTAGACACAAGAAGTTTTTTCCGAACGCCATCACTCTACTAAACAAATAATTCCCTCAACACTGTCAGACTTTCTACTAAATCTGCACTTCTATTCTACTAGTTTTTCTCATCATTCCTATCACCCATTTCCTCCCATGTTGACTGTATGACTGTAACTTGTTGCTTATATCCTAAGATTTTTTATTAATATTGCTTCTTCATTACTTATCTGACCCCTATGACAATCATTAAGTATTGTACCACATGATTCTTGACAAATGTATATTTTATTTTATGTACGCTGAGAGCATATGCACCAAGACAAATTCCTTGTGTGTCCAATCACACTTGGCCAATAAAAATTCTATTCTATTCTATTCTATTCTATTCTATAAATTTGTACCTCTGTAACTCTGGTTTGGCAGTTTAAAATGCAGACAGAAGTAGCTGATTATGAGTTATGGTAAATGAAACTGATGAGAAGTATCCTGAAAATCAGATATTAAAAGACAATCATTGAATTTGCTACTTCATACTTTATTTCTGAGGTTTCCAAGGAAACTACCCGGCTACTGGTGAAGGATTTTCATCTGAACACTATCCAGAGAATAATAGTTATTAAAAGCTAATCAGATGGATTTATTTTCCTGGGAGAACATTTACTACCAGAAATGTCCTTTCAAACCAGAGGATTAATCAGAATGACAAACTCTGCCTCTATTGTATACACTGCCATGTCAAAATGTGCATATTAAAGGAACAGAGATTGTGCCACATTGCGTGCTCCTTCCTGGACTCCCCCCTTCCTTAGGGCAAATGCAAATCTTTTATATACTTTTGCCTTCACTCCATAGCATTCTAGCAAGAGAAAGAATAATGAAGTCACTGACACTTGTTTTCAATTTCTATCTCTTATCTCTACAGGGAACAAAAGAGATATTTTGAATTCTTTGGGGAGGTGGGGGGATCCTTTTGTAGAGATGTCCCCAGCAGCTATATTGTGGGTTAAGATGTCAAGGTTTAAATCACATAGAAGAGCAAAGGTTGGTTTCAAATCTGCAAGAAAAAGCAACAGCTGCAGCCAAGATTTTTAGCCTAGCTTGGAATGTTCTTTGGCTGAAGACCAGCTTCTGACTTTGGTGCAGATGGAATCCATTTGGATAAGTTAACCCACATGAAGGTTTTATTCTTGCTACCTTGTATTCTCAGCTATCTGAAAATGCAGCAGGGAGCAACGTCCATCTTCAAAACATCTTCACATTTCAACAAGAAGGGGCAATGGAAAGCTCCAAACCAATCTTCCCCAGTCTTGGACTATAACAGCTAAGAATTAGGGCAAATAAAGATCAATATTCTTTAATGTTGCAGGTTGGAGGATAACTGCAAATACCTGCCAAAGGTTGTGTTCCTGAGTCGGGTTCTTCTAAGGTGAACGCATAAGAACTCTTTTCAACACACCAATAATATAGTAAGGGATAGCAACAGTTTAAAACGAAAGAAAAAATGTCTGTGTGTGCATCCTGAATCTTATTTTTTAAAATGGTCTCTATTTTTTCAGGCCTCTAAGGGAGACCAAAAAGGCACCTGTAGCTGCTCTAAGAGTTATAACTGCATCTTAAAACAGAATTGTCCTTTCTGTAAGTTCAGACTGCCCCATCGTCAAGAAAAAGAAAGCAAGGAAAAAAAATACAGGTTGGTCCTTGTTGTGGTTAGCTCTGGCCCAGCTCCTGCCACAAGGACTATGGATGTGGGGGAGACATCCACATGCTGCAGGCCTGTTTTGCCCCCCCCCCCATGGAATCTGCTGATGAAGGCTCCTCTGACCAAGAAGACATGAGTGACAGGGAGGAGAGTGGGACAGACAGCTCAGAAGGAGATCAATTATCTAGCTCCTCCTTGGATTCAGAACAAGAGTTAATGATACAGCCACGCATGCGGAGAGCGATGCATAGGCAGCAACAACTGAGAGATTATTATCAAAGAAAATGAGGCCACCTGTGGTTGGGTGGGGCTGTGGTAATTAGTGAGGCTGCTATAAATAGCAGCCTGTGGGTTTGGCCATTGTGGAGGATTATCTGATCGTTGTGTTTCGTGACTGCTTTGCTGACTTTGATCTTTGTGTGCTGATTTTTCCCCGCTTTGAAACTAACCCAGAGCAAAGTGTGTTTCACTTTGTGAAAGAAAAAGGACTGTGAATTGCCTCACAGCTGCAAGCTAAGTATCACAGAACTGATAAGGGACTTGTACAAATTACCAATTTGTTTGGAGACAAGTGCTCTTTGCTATACAAAAACAGTGCTCTGTTTATTTGCATTTTCGGTATAAAGAACATTGTTTTGAATTTTCAAACGTGTTTGTGTGTGTCTGAAATTGTATCTGTGCATTTTTTGGGAAGATTCTACCAGAGAGCTCGACAGAACACAAGGGAGACCAAAAAGCACCTGTAGCTGCTCTAAGAGTTATAACTGCATCTTAAAACAGAATTCTCCTTTCTGTAAGTTCAGACTGCCCCATCGTCAAGAAAAAGAAAGCAAGGAAGAAAAATACAGGTTGGTCCTCGAGTTAAAAACAATTCATTTAGTGATTGTTCAAAGTTACAACAGCACTGAAACAAGCAAGTTATGACCATTTTTCACACTTACAGCTGTTGCAGCATCCCTGGGGTCACATGATGAAAACTGAAATGCTTTGCAAGTGACTCATATTTATGATGATTTGTTTATTTTTTGTTTGTTTGATTGATTTGATTTGATTTGTATGTCGCCCATCTCCCCAGAGACTTTAGGTGGCTTAAAATATACTGGTTGCAGTGTCTGGGGGACTGTGGCTTAGAGGTGGAGCTCATGCCTCACAATCAGGAGGTTGTGAGTTCGATCCTAGGTGGAGGTAGATGTAGAGTCTCCTTCTTGGGCAGGGAGTTGGAATGGATGACCTGCAAGATCCCTTCCAACTCTGTTAATCTGTTAAACCTTTTGAGACCTTCTGACAAGCAAAGCTAATGGGAAGACCACAATCACATCATTAACTTAACTACTGCAGTGATTCACTTAACAACTGTGGCAAGAAAGGTTGTAAAATGGGGCAAAATTCACTTAACAAATGTCTCACTTAGCAACAGAAATTTTGGGCTCAATTGTGCTTACAACAAGTCAAGGACTACTTGTACAAGCCAGATATTGGACCCAACCTTCGCTGGCTTCTCAAGAAGAAAGAAAGCCTAAGAAAGTTTTTATTGTTTCTGGGGTGGGTTGTTGTTTGTTTGTTCTGTCTGTATGTTGGTTATGAAATTCATTTTCCGCTGATCTCATTTTTAAAGTGACTCTGGGTGGCTTACAGCATAAAGCACTCTTAGCACTTTCTTCTCTGTTTGTTCCCTTTGGTTTGAAGGTGGAGCTGCAAAGTCCATAAGCTCACATTTCTCTTGAGGACAGAACTTCCTCCCAGCAGAGATGGCTGGTTTTAAATAAATAAAGGGCCTTTCAGAGCAGCTTGGGGACTACCTTGAAGTTAAACTGCAAATAAATGAGTTCAGTTCTGCTGGCTGGGTAAATAGCCCTCTGCAGTTGGTTTCAAAGTGGCACAGAACTGTTGGTGTCTGGCTTTCCACAGCATTAATCCTGGCTGACCAAACAAAACTGCTGTATTCATATCATATGCTACACCTAAAGAAAACCTACTACATCTTACTGTTTCTCTTAGTTTGACATGGCGATTTCAGTAGTATGGTTTAATGCAGGAGTTGCAGCTTGTCAGGAGGGGATGGGGCAGAAATTTATTCCCACCCCCACAAAAATAACTTATTCAGTCAAAAGAGAACAACTCACTACGCACGGTTGCCATACTGCCATATCTAAGCTGCCCAACGATGTAACGCTTAACATGTAATGATTAAACATGTGTTATTTCTCAGCCAGTTCCAACCCAAAGATACATCTGACCAAGAAGATGTCCCTCCTTTTCCGGCTTTTGTGATAACATTTAGATGGCTTCAATATGCCTCTGTATTGTTTTTATCTTTTTAATCTTATTGTAATTTATTTGTTTGATTCTTGTGAGCAGCCCAGAGTTGGGCAGAGTATAAGTTTTATTATTATTATTATTAATATAATTATATTGTACAGAAAGTGTTGAAGGCAAAGTCATTTTGTAATAACTCAAAAGAGAATAGGATAAATAGTGCAACGCTCTCTACATGGGGCTACCTCTGAAAAGTGTTCAGAAACTTCAGATCGTGCAGAACGCGGCGGCAAGAGCCATCGTGGGGCTTCCTACATTCGCCCATGTTTCTGCAACAATCCGTGACCTGCATTGGCTGCCGATCAGTTTCCGGTCACAATTCAAAGTGTTGGTTATGACCTTTAAAACCCTGCATGACATTTGACCAGAGTACCTCCGGAACCACCTTCTACCGCATGAATCCCAGAGACCGATAAGGTCCCGCAGAGTTGGCCTTCTACGGGTCCCGTCGACCAAACAATGTTGTTTGGCGGGCCCCAGGGGATTAGCCTTCTCTGTGGCAGCCCCAGCCCTCTGGAATCAACTCCCCCCGGAGATTAGAACTGCCCCAACACTCCTTGTCTTTCGTAAATTACTCAAGACCCATCTATACCACCAGGCATGGGGGAGTTGAGACACCTTTCCCCCAGGCTTTTTTATATTTATGTTTGGGTATGTATATGTTGTTTGCTTTTTGAAATATGATAGGGTTTTATGTGCTTTTTAATATTAGGTTTGTTTTCGCTGGAATATTGTTTTTATTATTGTTGTGAGCCACCCAGAGTCTTCGGAGAGGGGCGGCATACAATTCTAATAAATTGAATTGAATTGAAGTATACTGCCAGTATCTGAAGACAACCATCCATTTGAAGAAAGCCAGGTTCTACAAATTTATTTCAGTTATTTCCAAGAATGACGGTGCAACCATGAAAATTTTTTGGCCAGTGTGGAAGTGGTTTGTTACTTTTTTCTTCTATGTCCCAGACAATAGCAATAGCAAAATACAGTGGTCCCCCGAGTTTCGCGATCTCGATCATTGCGAAACGCTATATCGCGATTTTTCAACCCGGAAGTAAAAACACCATCTGCGCATGCGCGCCCTTTTTTCTATGGCCACGCATGCGTAGATGGCGCCGGGCAGATCAGCTGCTGGGCGGCTTCCCTGGGTCTTCCCCCTCTTGCTGGCGGGAGGGCGAGCGGCGGGCATCAGCGAGGAGTTTGTGTGGGCGGCGGGGAAACCCCAGCGCCGCTTCCCAGCTGAGTCCTGAAGCCAAACGCGGAAGTTCGCTTCAGGACTCAGCTGGGAAGCGGCGCGAGCGAACGGCATGGGCGGGCGAAGGGCGGGCGCGCGGGCAGGCAGGCGGCGGACAAGCAGCGGGCGGACAAGCGGCGGGCGGACAAGCGGCGGGCGGACAAGCGGCGGGCGCGGCAGCAGCGAGGAGTTTGCGTGGGCGGCGGGGAAACCCCAATCTTCGGCTCCTCGCTGCTGCGGCGGAAGTAAAAACACCATCTGCGCATGCGCAGATGGTGTTTTTACTTCCGCACCGCTACTTCGCGAAAAACCGATCATCACGAGGGGTCCTGGAACGGAACCCTCGCGATAATCGGGGGACCACTGTAATCCTTGTTTACCAAGATTAACAACATATAAATGTTTAGATTGAGATTAATTGTGAATAACTATTCAGCCACACACAGATATACTAACTTGAATTAGAGAAATAACATATTCCTATAAACAGTCTAAAGTCATTTACACAATAAGTCAGAATAACAATCCAAATATTACTAAGTACATAGTCTTTCTTACCAGTTGTCTTTGTCATAATCAGCAAACAAAAATATCAAGCCTAAACATATTTTAGCTATAATACATGACTACGATACAGAGCATGCAGAGAATTGCAGAGCAAACCTAACAGTGAGTAGCCATTAACATTGAATAGCTTAGGCAAAGAGAAACAAAGAGGGTGACTTGGAGAAATAAGATATGAACTCTAGCTCCCTCTTGTGATAGTCCGCAACACCTGCAGCCAATATATTGCCACTCAACAGTTATAGACAGTCCTAACAACACTTAGGTTTATACAGTGGTACCTCGTGATATGAACCCCTCGTGATACAAACACTTCAAGATACGAACCTGGGGTTCAGAAAATTTTTGCCTCTTCTTACGAACTTTTTTCGCCTTACGAACCCACCGCAGATCGCAAAATGGCGCTCCGCTGGGCGCTGCCGCCCGGCTGTCACCTTTTAAAACAGCTGGGGGGCGTCTCGGCATTCTCCACAACCCGAACCCAAACCCGAACTTTTCGGGTTCGGGTTCGGGAGGTTGCCGAGAAGTGCCGCTGCCCACCTGTCACCTTCTTAAACAGCACGGGGGCTTTTCGGCATTCTCCCGAACCCGAATCCGGAAGTTCAGGTTCGGGTTCCGGTTCAGGTTCCGGAGCCTGCCAAGAAGCGCCCGGCTGTTTCAGAAGGTTACAGCCGGGCGCCGCTGCTCAGCGGAGCACCATTTTTGCGATCGGCGTCGTCGTTTTCGGCCGATCTGGAGGCCGGAAAGGAGGTGGGGAATCCCAATAGGGAATTCCATGGGCGGAGCTTTGACATCACGTTTCGACTGACCAGGAAGGACATCTTCGGGAGAATGCCGAGAAGCCCCCAGGCTGTTTTAAAAGGTGAAAGCCGGGTGGCGGCGCCCAGCTGAGTGCCATTTTGGGATTTTCCCCCCCCCTTGCACACGTTAATCGCTTTTACATTGTTTCCAATGGCAAACATTGTTTCGTGTTATGAACTTTTCGCCTTACGAACCTCCTTCCGGAACCAATTAAATTCGTAAGACGAGGTATTACTGTATACTGCTTCACTGAGCTTGACAGCCCTCTCTAAGTCAGCATATTGCCCCCAACAATCTGGGTCCTCACGGAAGGCTGAATCAATTTTGGGCCCGTGAGATTCAAACTGCCGAACTGGCAGCCAGTAGTCAGCAGTAGCTTGCAGTACTTCATTCTAGCCACTGCCCCACCATGGCTTATTACAAGCTTATAACTTTGGGATTTCACATTTAAGTCCTAACAAGAGCAACATTGCATAGCTTCTGAGTCCTAACAAAATCACCCACAAGCTGCCATTTTTCAGCAGACATCCATTTTAAAAAGAAAACCATTAGATTCAGAGTGGATAGAGGAATTGTGTTGCCCCAGTGGTTAGAATGCAGTATTGCAGGCTAATTCTGCCGACTGCCAGCAGTTTGATTCTGACTAATTCAAGGTTGACACAGCCTTCCATACCTCTGAGTTCTGTAACATGAGGATCCAGATTGTTGGAGGGCAATTTGCTGACTTTGTAAACTGCTTAGAGAGAGCAATAGAGCACCATGAAGTGGTATATAAGTCTAAGTACTATCAATACTGCTGGTGCTAGTTAAGGCATATCCACACTTTTTAAAAACATTTTGCAATTTTATTCTGAAACTTTCTGTGTTATAATCAAAATTTGCACACATTTTATTTCATTGACTGTAATCAGATGTAATGTGATTACACTGTCATGTAATCAGAAATCACAAGATCTGATTTTTGAAAACATAATTATTCATCACCTAAAGCAAATGTATTTTTAACTTAAAATACCCTCCCAACTTATGCACTCATATGAATTATTTATAAAGAACAAGATGAAGCATACTATTAAGCTGCTCCTATCTTAGGCTCATAATATTGACTCTAAGTTGAGAAAAACCTGTGTGAATTGAGGCCTTATAGCAACAGGTTGCAAAATATTGAGTTTCAACAGCAAACCATCATGTCCTTTCCACATTTCTTTTCCAGTAGAAAAACAGCAATTGCTTTCCTTCCAATGGACAGATATTTAAAATAAAAAAGAACAACAGTTTAAAACCCTAAAAGTCCCCCCCCCCCCCGCTGTTGTGGTTGGCTCTGGCCCAGCTCCTGCCACAAGGAATGTGGAGGTGGATGCAGGGGAAACATCAACATGTCATAGACCTGTTTTATTGCCGACAGAGTCAGGGAGTGAAGTTTCCTTGGAAGAAGAAGAAGGTGGGGGTGACTTGGAAGAGGGGGGCTTGGCAGACAGCCCAGGAGGAGATCAATCATCCTTATCATCCCTGGATTCTGAACAAGAATGTATGACACACCCACGCATGCGTAGAGTGATGCATAGGAGACAACAACTGAAGGATTATTACAGGAGATAAATGAGGCCACCTGTGGTTGGGTGGGGCTGCTGTAATTAGTGCTACAGATAAAAGAGCAGCCTGCTGTTTTAGCCTCATGGCAGTTTATCTGATTCATAGTTTCGTCAAGATCATGGTTTTTGCTGTTCAAGATTGTGTGTGGACTTTCTGGACTTTAGAATTGGACTCAATTTCCCAGTTATTGGGTGAGCATTTGGATTGTATTTAGTCTGTTCCTTGTGTGTACAAAAAAATCCCTTTGACATTTAAAAAGGGAGCTGTTTCTGTTTTTCTGTTGATAAAGACTTTTGGGGTTTCCTTCTATCGTGTGGTGTGTGTCTTTCTGGACTAATTACCCTGTAATTATGGGCGGTTGAGACACGATGGCAGAACACCCGCCATATTATTTTCCCTGATCAGGTACTTTCCCTGCTTACTTTTATTTTAGAGTAAGGTTTAAAATGTTAGGTTTCAGTTTAATATTTCAAGTTCTCACCTATTTATCCCTTTGTGCCTGCCATAGCATAGGATAGTTCCTGAATACTGTGTGGCCTCTTTGGGTAAAAGCATAGTAGTTTTCTGTTGTAGATGCTTACTGCCAGGTAGACAGTTCCCAGTGAAACCAGTTGTAAGGCGGCAAAGGACTTACCTTAACTTCTTTTCAACTTTTGACATTTTAATTGCCACTAAAAAATTCTATCTTCCTACCTCTGGCAGAACCTGTCAGGCAGAATTGCTTGAGGTGGAGTCTTAGGGAGTAATATTCCGAAGTAATCCACACAGCCTAGGAAAGACAAGATGCATGAACAAGGGTTAACAAGACCCATGAGCACAATGGCTGGGATGAGATGTTGAAGGACTAGCTTGGGTATTAATTAGTTGGCTCAAAGTTCCCAAGGTCCAGGAAAGAGTGCACAATTAACAAGAGCAGGTCAGGGCCCAGGTAGAGGAAATTTGTGGACCCACAGATGTCTTGGAGAAGGCTGGAACAGGACTAGGGAAGATTGCAGGCTGGCAGCCTGACTAATCTATAACAAGCAAACAACTGAACTGCAAAACACTCTTTTCAAAATACACTCGACCCATGTCATAAGGATGGTAAGAATGTGGCATAATGGATCTTTCAACATGGTTTGTATTACTACATTTCACATATTTTGGGATTTGGGTAACCACAATGGAACGTGCATGAATGTATCAGAAATACATTTTTGAAAGAATAATTTGTAATCAATATTTTAGAAATGATTCAAATGTTGTCACCTGAGTTGACGCTTTATGAGACTAGGGAGTTTAAATGTGAATACATTTTTCTCCTTTGCCAACTATTTCAATTAACTAATTATGGCAATTGAGAGAGACAGTTTGTTCTTGGCAAGGACACCAGGCTAGAAACCGGAAGACTGTGAGTTTTATTCCCGCCTTAGGCATGAAGTCAGCGAGGTGACCTCTATCTTAACTGTAGAAAGAAGGCAGTAACAAACTACTTCTAAAATTAGTCAATTACCAGCAATCAAAATTGATTCAATCTCTCTCTCTCTCTTTCTCTTGGGTAATGAAATGTCTATAAGAAAACCAGGAAGCTCAGAGAGCACCAAGGACCCTTCACGCTTAAAACATTTTCTGGTTATATAGCTCAAAATTATATTATTTTATTAGTCTCATACTATAATCCCTTTATAATATATAAAGATATTATTTAATGCTGGAGCTTAAAAAAAACCTAGAAACTTACTTCAAATAAGAGCCAATAAAAGACAATAGATTAAAAGGTGAAACTTTTTATTTATTTATTTATTAATTAATTATTTATTTTGTCCGATACACAATGAAGGTTATAGAGGATGTAGTAGAGAAGAAATATGAGATATAGGAGAAACTATAGGATAGGGGACGGAAGGCACTCTAGTGCGCTTATGTACGTGACCTCTTAGGAATCTGGAGAGGTCAACTGTGGATAGTGTAAGGGTAAAATTGAGCCGGGGTGGCGCAGCAGGTAGAGTGCTGTACTGCAGGCCACTGAAGCTGACTGTAGATCTGTAGGTCAGCGGTTCAAATCTCATCACCGGCTCAAGGTTGACTCAGCCTTTCATCCTTGCGAGGTGGGTAAAATGAGGACCCAGATTGTGGGGGCAATAGGCTGGCTCTGTTAAACAGTGCTATTGCTAACATGTTGTGAGCCGCCCTGAGTCTGAGGAGAAGGGCGGCATAAAAATTGAATAAATGAATAAATAAATAAAATGTTGGGGGTTAGGGGATGATACTATAGAGTCCGGGCGGTAAGGAGTTCCACGCTTCGACAACCCGATTACTAAAGTCATATTTTTTACAGTCAAGTTTGGAGCGGTTAATATTAAGCTTGAATCTGTTGTGTGCTCTTATGTTGTTGTGGTTGAAGCTGAAGTAGTCTTTGACAGGCAGGACATTTCAGCATATGATCTTGTGGGCAATACTTAGATCACGTTTAAGGCATCGTAGTTCTAATCTTTCAAGACTCAGGATTGTAAGTCTAGTTTTGTAGGGTATTCTGTTTCGAGTGGAGAAATGAAGGGTTCTTCTTGTGAAGTATCTTTGAACATTTTTAAGGGTGTTAATGTCTGAGATGCGATATGGGTTCCAAACAGATGAGCTGTATTCGAGGATGGGTCTGGCGAAAGTTTTCTAAGCTCTGGTAAGTAGTGTGAGATTTCCAGAGCAGAAGCTACTATAAGAAACTATACTTTGGCATCTGCGTGTCACTATCTAAATCCTTTAGGTTTTAATTTTTATTACTGTCAATCGACTCTATATCATAGCCATTATAATTGTAATATTAATCTTGAGTCCTATATACAAGATTTTTTCTTCTGTTCAATCATGTTTGAGACTGTGTGGACAAGTCTCTGAAGTTTTCTTGGTAAGCTTTTTCAGAACAGATTTCCCATTGCCTCCTTCCTAGGGCTGAGAGAGAATGACTGGCCCCAGTCTGTCTGGCTGTGTGCCCAAAGTGGGACCAGAACTTTTAGAAATGTTCATATTTTACACTAGTAGTGCTATCATTATTTTTCTATTTTTGAGCTTAGTCCATTTCTGTACAGCAATTTTCTTTCCTGTTAGTTGTTATTTTATAAAATTATTAATATTGATTTTCTAACTGTGAAGTTTAGACATCAAAGTAATATATATTTTTATGAAGTAACGCTTTCTTCTATATAGTCTTAATATATACATTTAAGGGTAGCAGACATATCCATCATTTTTTTTTTACATTTTATAGCAAAAATTACCAGTTGTAAATTTGCAGTTTTATGTTACTTTATAGCAAGCCCATGACTGAAATGAAAATTATTCATGAGAGATCTCGGACTAGATTCTGTAGCATGAATTTCTTTTTCTAAGAGCATTTTTAGACACAAGAAATTTGTACTGCTTATTTTTTAAATTAATTCCATATGGCTTTCACTGAGCACTGGGGAAAAGCTCATCTTTCATATTTACAAACATACCACACAAAATTTGGACCTAATTCATACTGTATCTTTCAACTATAAACTTCCTCTGAGAGGAAAAGTTATGGACATAGTGGCTATGTTTACAAATTCTAGGTTATTGCATTAAATCACAATGAGGTTTATTTAAAAATAGTATAGAGTATCATATGTATTTTCTTGGATGGAATATTTTAACTGGTTTCTTTTAATCACGATTTATTGACTCAGTCCCAAAGGCTGAATTCATAACAATACTAACCATAAACCACACTTTACAAACCACCATGGCTAATTTAGAACATGTTAAGCCTAACCACTGAAATGCAAGTCACAACTTTTGCATTGATTCAGGGACTGAATGAATGAGGAGGCTATAAATATTCAAGAACTGAGGTAATTTCAGATTGTAATCATTCCATTTTGGCATCTATTTTTGCTTGGTTTTTTAATAAAACCTACTAGACATTTTAAGAGATTCACCAGGTGGCAGTGCCTGGCAGAATTTGACCGATCTCAAAAAAAAAAAAGCTAAGCAAAGAGACAACTAGTTACAGTACTATTTGGATGGGAATCTATCAGGAAAAGACATCCTGGCGAATGTTCTGTCGGGCTCTCTGGTAGAATCCTCCCAAAAATTCACAGGTACAAATTTCAGACACACACACGTTTGAAAATTCAAAACAATGTTCTTTATAATGAAAATTCACTTAAACTAAGCCCTCTTTTTGTATAGGAAAGAGCACTGGTCTCCAAACAAACTGGTAATTTGTACAAGTCCCTTATCAGTTCTGAGATACTTAGCTTGCAGCTGTGAGGCAATTCACAGTCCTTCTTCTTTCACAAAGTGAAACACACTTTGCTCTGGTTTAGTTTCAAAGCGGAGAAAAAGCAGCACACAAAAGGTCAAAGTCAGTAAAGCAGTCATGAAACACAAAGATCAGATAATCCTCCACAATGGCCAAACCCACAGGCTGCTATTTATAGCAGACTCACTAATTACCACAGCCCCACCTAACCACAGGTGGCCTCATTTACTTTGATAATAATCTCTCAGTTGTTGTTGCCTATGCATCGCTCTCCACATGCGTGGCTGTATCATTAACTCTTGTTCTGAATCCAAGGAGGAGCTAGATAATTGATCTCCTTCTGAGCTGTCTGCCCCACTCTCCTCCTCCCTGTCACTCATGTCTTTTGGTCAGAGGAGCCTTCATCAGCAGATTCTACTGGGGGCAAAACAGGCCTGCAGTATGTGGATGTCTCCCCCACATCCACAGTCATTGGGGCAGGAGCTGGGCCAGAGCTAACCACAACAGTGAATGGAACTTTCATATCACTTGCAGTTAAAATATATTGAAGTGTTCCTGAAATTACTGGGATTCTTTCATTTTTAAAGACCACTTCCATTCATGTCCATCTTTGCCTGATAACATTATTCAATAATAAACGTGGTTATTAAAAAACTCATCCACCCTGGAATGTTTTAAATAGAAAAATACTATCTAAATCAAGCAAATAATATTTGATTTAGATTACTTGCAAATATTACCTGCAATTGATCATACAGGAAAACTGAAGCAAAAAGCTTTAACACTCCCTTAGCATCTGGAACAAAAAAAAATTAATGCAATTGGATTTCCTGGGGAAAAAATACCGTACATGATAATTTAGTATTCTGCTAACAGATTACTGGTATATATTTGTAACAACAACACTATCTCAAGCATCACGTGTTGAAAGATACTTACAGACACAAATTTAAATTGAGTTATAAAAATGGCAACTGAAAAAATTAAATTAAACTATATACTGTTTTTAACCATACACAACAAATTGTGGTGGTTCAGAACAGCTTTAGAGCCAGTAGTGGGATGCAATTTTTTTTACTACCGGTTCTGTGAGCATGGCTTGGTGGGTGTTGTGGTTGGCTCTGGCCCAGCTCCTGCCCCAGGGAATGTGGAGGTGGATGCAGGGGAAACTTCAACATGTCATAGGCCTGTTTTATTGCTGACAGAGTAAGGTAGTTCAGTTTCCTCAGACGAAAAAGAAGGTGGGAGTGACTTGGAAGAGGGGGACTCGGCACACAGCCCAGGAAGTCAATCTCCATTATCTTCGGTCGATTCGGATGCGGAAGACTTGGGCCCATGCAGGTGCAGAGTTATGCGTAGAAGAGACCAATTGAGGACATATTACAGGAGATAAGAGAGGCCACCTGTGTTTGGGTGGGGCTCCAGTAATTAGTGCTGCTGATATAAATAGCAGCATGTAGGTTTGGCCGTTGTGGAAGATTTATCTAAGCATAAGATAGCTAGGCATACAAATCTAAGTAATAAATAAATAAATAAATAAATAAGATTATCTGATCGTTGTTCTTCAGGACTGCCTTGCTGTTTCCGGACTTTGTTGATTTTTCACAACTTTGAAACCAAAGCAGGGCAACGTGTGTGTGTGTTTCACTTCACGGAAGAAGAAGGGCTGTGACGTTTCTTCACAGCTGCAAACTGAGTACTTAAGGACTGATTAAGGGAATTGTACAGACTACTAGGTTGTTTTGGGACAAGTGCTCTTTGCAATACAAAAAGAGAGCTTAGTTTATTTTGAATTTTGTGATAAAGAACATTATTTTGAATTTTCAAACGTGTGTGTGTGTGTCTGAAATTTGTATCCTTGAATTTTCAGGAGGCTCATACCAGAGAGCCCGGCAGAACAGTGGGTGTGGCATGTTTTGGTGGGTGTGGTTTGGTGGTATGCAGTGGAAGCATACTGTAAAATCTCCATTTCCTCCCCACTCCAGGGGAAGGTTACAGCAAAATCCCCATTTCCCTCCGATCAGCTGGGACTCGGGAGGCAGATAATAGATGGGGATGGGACCAGTCAGAGGTGATATTTACTGGTTCTCCAAACTACTCAAAATTTCCACTACCAGTTCTCCATAACTGGTCCAATCCTGCTGAAACCTACCTAGAACAGTGTAACCAGCCTCACCTGAGTGAAATCTTTTTTACGGGTCTACTGTGATTTATTTAAAATTGAAGGATACTGGTGCTTCCTGAGGTGTTGTTGGCTAGCAAATCACACAGAAATAAACTAGTCATTCCGGGAGAAGAAACTGTAACATTTGGCACAGATGACTTACATTCAATGTTTGGCATACAGGACAACCTGGCTCGGTTCTTGCAGAAAAAGCCACATCTTCAAGGCTCTCTTTAAGGCAAGGAGGGTCAGGTATGCAGATCTCAAGAGGGAAGGCAGTTTTCAGGCATCTCTCTTGGACTGATGGGACACAAATCTCATTGGACAGAAGCAGTCCTACAAATATCTACCCAGTGTGCCCCAGAGAGGGCTTTATAGACAATAACTGGTTGAATTGCACCTGGAACCTGATTAAAAATCAGTGCAGGTTGTTACACTAAGGCTGGTCTATCATCATTTACATCAGTGTTTCCCAACCTTGGCAACTTGAAGATATTTGGACTTCAACTCCCAGAATTCCCCAGCCAGCATTCGCTGGCTGGGGAATTCTGGGAGTTGAAGTCCAAATATCTTCAAGTTGCCAAGGTTGGGAAACACTGATTTACGCAACTGCATTCTGGACCAGCTGTGGTTTGAGAGCAATCTATTACCATGGTTGGGCTCACAAATGAACTGATAGAAACTCTTGCCACACTCTTCCTCCTTGTTCCAGGTTTCGAGGTAATCAATATTCTCTCCCTTCCAAGGAAATTCAAGCGTCCTATTTCCAGTATCGGCATTATTCAGAATTCATTTCCCCATCTTCCTCATCCTTGCCATTCCACCCAAAGGGGAAAAACCCCCTTGCAAACATGACAACAGCTACTATTTTGGCAAAATATTTGGTTGCAAAACTGTTCCCAACTCTTCAGTTATCATCATAGTTTGCAATAGGAGCAGGAGGAAAAGCAGCTTTGTACACAGAAAGCTTTCCCTCATAATACTTGTTTCAGGATAATGATGATGATGACGATGATGATGACCCGTTCCCACACCCATAATGCAATGCCCTCTCCACCCCCACTGCTTTCCCCCACATACATGCAGGCCTCACTGAAGCCTTCAAACATCCAATAGGCCTCCAGACCCTGTGGATGGTGAAAACAGGTCCAATGGGCCTACCAGAAGCTTAGAAACAAACTTCTGTTGGGCTGTCTTGAAGCCTCCACCACCCTCTGGAAGGTCAAAAATCAGCTGGCCAGTGCACACTCTGGACTGAAATAGGCCAATGCCTTGGGTGCTCTCAGATATAGCTCTGTATGCAACCTGTTGTGGTTAGCTCTGGCCCAGCTCCTGCCCCAAGGAATGTGCAGGTGGATGTGGGGGAAACATCCACATACCGCAGGCCTGTTTTGCTCCTGATGGAATCTGCCGACGAAGCCTCCTCTGACCAAGGAAGCATGAGTGACAGGGAAGAGGGGGGCTTGGCAGACAGCCCGGGAGGAGATCAATCATCTGTATCATCCCTGGATTCTGAACAAGAATTAATGACACATCCACCCATGCGTAGAGAGTGATGCATAGGAGACAACAACTGAAGGATTATTACAAGAGAAAATGAGGCCACCTGTGGTTGGGTGGGGCTGCTGTAATTAGTGCGAGAGATAAAAGTGCAGCCCGGTGTTTTAGCCTCATGGCAGTTTATCTGATTCGTTGTTTCGTCAAGATCGTGGTTTTTGTGCTGTTCAAGATGGTGTGTGGACTCTCTGGAATTTAGAATTGGACTCAATTTCCCAGTTATTGGGTGATTTAACCTGTATCTTGTGTGTACCAGAAAATCCCTTTGACATTTAAAAAGGGAGCTGTTTCTGTTTTTCTGTTTATAAAAACTTTTGGGTTTTCCTTTTATCGTGTGGTGTGTATCTTCCTGGACTAATTACCCTGTAATTACGGACGGTTGAAACACGCCGGCAGAACAGCAACCTGTGGCACGCATGTCATAGGTTTACCATTATGGGTCTGGCTGTCCAGACTCTTCTTAAAAGCCTCCAATAATAGGAAGGCTTTTCATACTCTTCAGATAGTTCTTATGACTGGTCATTTAACAACCATTACGTGTTGCTATGGCCTTGGAAAGGGTGCTTTACAGCCCATAAAGCATTTCTGGTTCAATGACCCAGAAGCCCTTGGCAACCAGTTCATATTTGTGACTGGTTTCAGTACTCACAATCACATTATTGTGATTTGCAATGGTTTGTGCCAGTTTTCAGCAAAGAAAGGTCCATTCAGAAGAATTGGCTCACACTTGTGACTGCACAATTCTCTTAATGGCTATTGCAAAAATGGCAGTAAAAGCGGCCCCGTCACATGGGTGCCTTAACTTACAACTTTCACCACTTATGATCAAAATTCTAGTCCCAATTGTGATTGTTAAATCGAGGACTATTTTTAGTCTAAATCAATGGTTCTCAAATGTAATGTCTTTAAGATATTTTTATTTTTTATTTTATTTTGTCAAGCATGTGCTAGGAAACAGATATAGGTATAAACATGGTTATTAATACGTGAAATGGATATGTGGACTTCAATTCCCAAAATTTCCCAGCCAGTCAAGCTGAACAATATAAGAACCACACTAAAAGCAAAAAACAACAAGAAGTTTTTGTCTGTGATTCAGCTAAGGCCTTGGGTGGACACTGTAATGTCTGTTTTCATATTTAGAACACAAGGAAAAACAATACTGTCTTTTGATTAAATGTGTTGAAACGTACTGAAAAAACGTGCTTTGCAACAGCAAAGTAATAAACATAGCTCACGCTTATGTGCTTACTTGTGTACATAATTCAATGACTACTCACTGTTTGAAACTATTTTTCTATGTCTGGAAGCCTCTTTTTAAGTTCTTTTATTATCCTAATTTGTTAGACAGTGTGACAAAAGTGACATATCTTTTCTCAGGGAGAGAAATGTTATCCTATTTCTGCTCTCATTGGCTAATACAGATTACTACATGGACACACACAAGGGTAAATTTTTTTCTACAAGCGCACTCCCTTCCTAGCCAAAACGTATCCCTCATATCCCTTGTCTAAGGCTAGGATGCCTTCTTGAAATTTTTGGCTCCACTGACTGAAGCTTTTTCATCTTCTGTGCATTCCGTTTTCTCTCTTCTCTCAAACTAATAAATAGCCTTTTGGGTTCAAACTGTTTTGCAATTTCTTCATTTTCTCCACTCCTAGTCTCAGATTAGATTTTTTCTTTCACTTTGTATTGACTTTAAATGTAATTTTATATTTTTGGGATGGCGTGCTGGGTTTTATCATCCAAAGGAACAAGGACATCTACAAAACCCATATCTTCAAATAATGTTTACCCAAAAGGATCTTCTATGGCAGGGACCTTCAAACTTGGCAACTTTTAAGACTTGTGGACTTCAACTCCTTGAAGTCCATTTCAGTTCTTTACTCCATTTCTTTTTATGCATATCTAAGTATAGTTAAGAGCCATTGATTTAAAAAAATTAAAAACTTTTTATATTGTACAATGTGTTAAATCTCTAGTAGAGCTGGTTCTCAAACTTGGGACTAACAATAACAACAACAACAAACAACTTTCTCCTTAATTCTAAGTTGCTTCTCTCCTTGATTAGTTTCTACCCATTGCTACCCCCAGGTGCTTTGGAGAATAATTTGACTCCCTCTTCTTTGTGGCAATTCCCGAGGTATTGGAACACTCCTATCATGTTTCCCTTAGTCCTTCTTTTCATTATTTAAGATAGCAAAAGATGAAAGAGAGTGCCCCTTTGCTGTTTTCTGCATATGACTGTGTTGCAACTCACAGACAAACATTCATCATGCAATTCCACAGACTGATCTAAGATAATGCATTCCAAACTCCACCCCTCTTTCATTATTTGTAACACTGGATAGACCACAGAATGCCAAGAGCACCAACATGGGACAGAGACTGCCGAGGAACCACTAAATCAAACAGTTATAAAATTCCATCAAAGTGCCTAAAAGGTTTTGTCAGGAAGATTCAATGAAACATGTTCCAGAGCTGTCTGTAATATGTTAAATAAATAAATCAGCTTCCAAAGGTATGGGCCTTAACTTATTCTGCTCCTTCCCTCTATATGGGGGACACTTATTAGAAAAATTGAAACCTCAGCAAGTTGTGATTTATTCATAGCAAAGGATCTTGTAGGCACCTATAAGATCAAGATAGAGATAAGACCACTTATCTTTAAGATAAAAATAGAACAAGGGCACAAACTTTTCCCGGGGTAAAATGAATTGATTAAAATTCCATGAAAGCCACAAAGGCTGTCAGTTTCTCAGCTGTACCGCTCCAAACTTGACTGTAAAAAATATGACTTTAGTAATTGAATTGTCGAAGCGTGGAATTCACTACTGGACTCTGTAGTACCATCCCCTAAACCCCAACACTTTACCCTTAGACTATCCACGGTTGACCTCACCAAGTTCCTAAGAGGTCAGTAAGGGGCGTACATAAGTGCACCAGAGTGCCTACCGTCCCCTGTCCTATTGTCTCTCCTATATCTTCTCTTCTATACCTATACCTTTTTCTGCTATTCTCTCATAGTTATATTTCACTCCTTTATTTTCTCCTCTATCCCCCCTTTAATACATTCTACCTGATTATATCCTCTATAACCCTCATTGTGTATTATTGTGTATTGGACAAAACAAATTAAATAAACAAATAAATAAATAAATAAATAAATAAACAAACAAACAAACAAACAAATAAATAAATTAGTATGTACGTTGAATTTTCCCAAGACCAAATGTCTTGAAGTTTTCAACACTACTTCAAGGACTGTGTCTCTCAGCTCCATCATCAACAAAATTCCCCTTTTCCCATCCATTCAGAACAAGCTACACATACTTGAGCTACTAAAATCCTAAGTGGCTGTTGAAATAACACTGAATCAGCGCTTTTCAACCCATTTAACATCATCTCCAGCACACTCAGAGAAGATTCACTCGGTTCACCGGACACAGTGGATAATCTTTTGGGGTTCTGCCCCACAATCTCCTGTACTTTGCAAGCAAACATGTGGTACTGCTAAAACAATCATTCTTAATCATTAGCAATATAAAGAGAATCTTCCCAGTGACTGCAGAAACCCGGGATCAGAAAAGGGCAACCAAATGAGTCAATGATCCACTTCTTGTAACGGGAAAATGCTGGAGATTAGAATTCAGCAAGAGTCATTCTTAGACGATGTGTTCCCAAGCATAGACAGAGTGCAGGGGTGAGATGCTAATGGTTTGCTTGGGCTTGTCAGTCATCGGAAAGCCAGTTGCGAAGGCAGCGTGAGGCTCCGCCCACCCGCCTGGATGCTGCCATTTGTGTTATTTTACCCTCTGCGCATGCACAGAAGGCTTTGCACATACGCAGAGGGTAAAAGAACCCAATTGGCGGTGTCCAGATAGATAGGTGGTGCTTCGCGCTCCCTTCACGACTGGCTCTCCGACGATTGACAGGCAAAAGCGAACTGGGAGCATTTCACCTCTGGCAGACTGCTAAAAGAACACCAACTAATTTTGATCAGGCTCCATTTAAAAAGATTTTTTTTTCATAATATATATGTCTAGATGCCAAGTGCAGGCTTAAACAGCTGTCAACGAATGCTAACAGACATTCAATATGTTTGAAGCAAAAAAAAAAAAGATTTATGAAGAAATGCATTGAACAAGAGAGCCTCCCTTTTACTAAACTGCTACTACTACTACTACTACTACTACTACTACTACTACTACTATTATTATTATTATTATTATTATTAATTAGATTTGTATGCCGCCCCTCTCCGTAGACTCGGGGCGGCTCACAACAGTGATAAAAACAATACATGGTAACAAATCTAATAATTAAAATCTAAAATAACAGTTTTACATTAAAATGTCTAAAAAGGAAAAAACCCAATAGATAAAATACATACACACAGTCATATCATGCACAAAACTACATAGGCAAGGGGGGGGATGTCTCAGTTCCCCCAAGCCTGACGACAGAGGTGGGGGCAGTCCTAATCTCTGGGGAGAGTTGATTCCAGAGGGTTGGAGCCGCCACAGAGAAGGCTCTTCCCTGAGTCCCGCCAGACGACATTGTTTAAACTACCTCTTGAAGAAAAAGGTAAAGGGGAAGGAGAGATTAAGTTCCTTTGTCTTTTAAACCCATAAATTCTTTTTTATTACTTTAACAACAGGCCAAGCGAAAGACAGAGAAAGTTAAATTCTACATCTTCTCTATCTTTTATCCTTTCTTTGCCTTAGTAATCAATAGATTGAAGATACGGTGGCTTTTCCAACAAAGTGTTTGGATTTCTAAAGCTTGGGGAGAGGAAGAGATAGATATAGATGGGTTTTTAAAATTTGTTTCATAAAGTTATAAGAAGCTACACTTATGCAATGAAGCTGAACAATAGGACACAAAAATGTTTTTCATTCAATGCACACTTAATCTAATGGCTGACACCATTGCTATGAATTAGGAACTGGTAAAAATGCAATGAGAAAAAAGGACAGTACTTTTAGAAGATCGCAGTTATTCCTCTGTTTAGTATCGGAGGCAACAGCTTCTCAGAATAATAATTGCTGTGCAACATTACCGCAAGGATGATAATAGCTGGTCATATCCTGCTTGTCAGCGTTTCAATGGCACTTGGGTTGAGCAGAATAGAAAGCAAGATTAGATAAGCTTTTGGCTCATTCCATCCTGGCTTTTTTCAGCATTTCATAAGAGGCTTGTCAGTGCTTGGCTGAGGGACTAGTTGAAAAGACAAAATATTACAAGAAAGAATATGAACAACCTCGGGCAATGCACAAAGGCAGAAGACAATTGATTTAAATATTATGCATTGAATCAGCTCTTCAAATTAATGCCGGGACAGCTACTGGTAGTAATAACTCTCAAATAGTTGGCACAACTGGAAAGTCTAACAAAATACTGCTTTATTAAAGCCTCCTCCTCTTCTAGCATTTTCTATTCTAAATCAGCACCTAAAAACAATAACTTATTGGACCCAAATCAGCATGGCTTTACTGAAGGCAAATCATGTCAGACTAATCTCATTGATTTCTTTGACTATGTCACAAAGGTGTTGGATCAAGGTGGTGCTGTGGATATTGCCTATCTGGACTTCAGCAAAGCCTTTGATACGGTTCCACATAAAGAGCTGATAGATAAATTAGTGAAGATTGGACTTAATCCTTGGATAGTTCAGTGGATTTGCAGCTGGCTGAAGCATAGACATCAGAGAGTTATTGTTAATGACGAGTATTCTGAGCAGAGACAGGTTACAAACGGTGTGCCCCAAGGGTTTGTTCTGGGTCCTATTATTTTTAATATATTTGTGAGTGACATAGGGGAAGGTTTGGTAGGGAAGGTTTGCCTATTTGCCGATGACTCTAAAGTGTGCAATAGGGTTGATATTCCTGGAGGCGTCTGTAATACGGTAAATGATTTAGCTTTACTAGATAAATGGTCAAAGCAATGGAAACTGCAGTTTAATGTTTCCAAATGTAAAATAATGCACTTGGGGAAAAGAAATCCTCAATCTGAGTATTGTATTGGCAGTTCTGTGTTAGCAAAAACTTCAAAAGAGAAGGATTTAGGGGTAGTGATTTCTGACAGTCTCAAAATGGGTGAGCAGTGTGGTTGGGTGGTAGGAAAAGCAAGTAGGATGTTTGGCTGCATACCTAGAGGTATAACAAGCAGGAAGAGGGAGATTATGGTCCTGCTATATAGAGCGCTGGTGAGACATTTGGAGTACTGTGTTCAGTTCTGGAGACCTCACCTGCAAAAAGATATTGACAAAATTGAACGGGTCCAAAGATGGGCTACAAGAATGGTGGAAGGTTTTAAGCATAAAACGTATCAGGAAAGACTTAATGAACTCAATCTGTATAGTCTGGAGGACAGAAGGAAAAGGGGGGACATGATCGAAACATTTAAATATGTCAAAGGGTTAAATAAGGTTCGGGAGGGAAGTGTTTTTAATAGGAAAGTGAACACAAGAACAAGGGGACACAATCTGAAGTTAGTTGGGGGAAAGATCAGAAGCGACGTGAGAAAATATTATTTCACTGAAAGAGTAGTAGATCCTTGGAACAAACTTCCAGCAGACGTGGTTGGTAAATCCACAGTAACTGAATTTAAACATGCCTGGGATAAACATAGATCCATCCTAAGATAAAATACAAAACATAGTATAAGGGCAGACTAGATGGATCATGAGGTCTTTTTCTGCCATCAATCTTCTATGTTTCTATGTTTCTATTCCATCCCATCCCATCCCATCTGCTTACTGCAGTTCCATCCTCTAACAATTATACTTAGTCAATATCTTTGGGTTTTCTTCAATAGCTTTGCTTCTTGCACACAAAGGTAATGTCTCCATTAAGTCCAATTCAGTTCCAGGTGTTTTTATGGACAGGCACGGCCCAAATCTGCTTTAGTTTCCAAGCCTAGAAAAGCATGGCTTCCTGAGAGACTCACCCATCATTTCATTAGAAAGTAGAAAATACTCCATGGAGGAAACATGCCAGCTTCTTTGGGTTGCTATGGCTTGAATTCATCAAGTTCCTCCACGCTCACCTCCTATGTCTTTACCTTTTCCCATTAATAACACTATAAGTCTTTGTTCTTTACCACTAAGTTACTATTGAAAGGGGATGGGTTCCACATTACAATTTTTTTTTTTACTGTACTCCAAATGAGGCAGGCTTTGCTTTCTTCCATCTTTCTCAATTAGGTGCCCTGCACAAATATTCAGGATGTACCTGCCACAGAGAAGGGAAGAGCCTTCTCTGTGGCGGCCCCGGCCAACCAGAACCAACTCCCCCCGGAGATCAGAACTGCCCCCACCCTCCCTGTCTTTCGTAAACTACTCAAGACTCATTTATGCTGCCAGGCATGGGGGAGTTAAGATATTCCTTCCCCCTAGGCCATTACAAGTTATGCATAGTATGTTTGTGCGTACGTTTGGTTTTATTATAAAGGTTTTTTGTTGTTTTATTAATTGGATTTCTACATGCTGTTTTTATCATTGTTGTTAGCCGCCCCGAGTGTGCAGAGGGGGGCGGCATACAAATCCAATAAATAAATCCAATAAATAAATAAAATTCCCAGCCAATGCATCCAACAGCTGGACTGAGCAGGAGAATTGAAGGAGACACCGACTTGCAAAAAGCTGGTTGATGATATTGGAAGGAATGACTGAGTCTTTGGATTGCTGAGTCCTACAGTAGAATGTTCAGGATATGATGTTGATGTGATTGGAGAACACATCAGCCATTTACAGAAGTATCTGTGGCTTTTCTTGAGTCCTGTGTATATGATTTGCAAATCAGCATTAACCCCATAGTGTGTACCTATCATTGCAGTAGCAAGTTCGATATTAAGACCAAAAATACTTTTCTAGAGCAGGTGATTTGTTTTTAAAAACTTATCAAAATGTGAAATAGCTCAACATTTGTTCTTAGCTTTGTATGTGCACATATGTTCAATCATTTTCTCATTGAAATGGTGAACTATTCCTATTAAAATTATATCTATCTATTTGAAACATAATTTTGAATTTTTGCAATATTAATATCACAAGATGATTGTGCTTAAGGAAAAGCATAACTATAACCTTTGAGAACAGAGTTTTGGCAATCTTATTTAGCATATGATCACTAAAAACAGCTTTACAGGCGTCAAATGGAATCTGGAATCAACTCCCTCCAGGGATTTGTACCACCCTCACCCTCCTGGCCTTCTCCAGGTCCCGTCGACTAAACAATGTCGTCTGGCTGGACCCAGGGGAAGAGCCTTCTCTGTGGTGGCTCCAACCCTCTGGAACCAGCTCCCCCCAGAGATTAGAATTGCCCCCACCCTCCTTGCCTTTCGTAAACTCCTTAAAACCCACCTCTGCCGTCAGGCATGGGGGAATTGAAACATTTCCCCCTTGCCCATGTAGTTTTTGTGTATGATTCGATTGTGTGCTTGTTTTTTATATATTGGGGTTTCTTTTTTGGACTTTTTAATCTAAAACTGTAATTTAGATTTCTAAACATTAGATTTGTTACTATGTAGTTTCTTACCATTGTTGTGAGCCGCCCCGAGTCTGCGGAGAGGGGCGGCATATAAATCCAATAAATCTAATCTAATCTAATCTAAAAACTCATTTTTGCTGTCAGGGTTGGAGCCATTGAGTTATGCCTAGCTCTGGCCAACAATTGGAATGTACATGGGATGAGTGTTGGAGTTTTAGATCTGATTTTTAAATTTAGATTTCTTATACATTGTATTTTTGTACCTATTTTATTCTGAGCTGCCCTGAATCTGGTTCCAGTGATATATGGCTTTTTATATTTAGGAATACAGTAAAAAAAAAAAAAAGATGTTCAAGCTACAGCTAAGTAATTACAGTATTTGCCAAAATAAAAATCATTGTGCTGAGATTTCATTGCTGACTAAATACTTGAAAATACTCAATTTATACTTGAAATAAGCATTTTTTCGTCCAATTGCTTCTTTAAATTACTAGTCTTCATTGTACAGTTACTAACATTCCTCCATAAATTGTGCATATTGAATTTGAAAGAGCTGATACAAGTTCTCTTTATTCTCTGTACTATTCCTATGGGAGCGATTGGGGAAGAAGTCTAATAATTTCCTAAGAAAAATATTTCAATTTCTGAAACTCAATTTCATTCAGTTACATTCAATTAAAGTTAGTAATTGTTTTCCTGCTTACTACGTACTTCTGGTTTCTAATTGCATAAGCCCAAGCTTAATTGTCCATGATGAAGCAATGCAGACATGGAATTTTAAACAGGGAAAAAAGGGTGGTGCTTCCAACCAATCACAAAATGAAACACTTTATATTCATAGAAACATAGAAGTCTGACGGCAGAAAAAGACCTCATGGTCCATCTAGTCTGCCCTTATACTATTTTCTGTATTTTATCTTAGGATGGATATATGTTTATCGCAGGCATGTTTAAATTCAGTTACTGTGGATTTATCTACCACGTCTGCCGGAAGTTTGTTCCAAGGATCTACTACTCTTTCAGTAAAAATATATTTTCTCATGTTGATTTTGATCTTTCCCCCAACTAACTTCAGATTGTGTCCCCTTGTTCTTGTGTTCACTTTCCTATTAAAAACACTTCCCTCCTGGACCTTATTTAACCCTTTAATATATTTAAATGTTTTGATCATGTCCCCCCTTTGCCTTTTGTCCTCCAGACTATACAGATTGAGTTCATTAAGTCTTTCCTGATACGTTTTATGCTTAAGACCTTCCACCATTCTTGTAGCCAGTCTTTGGACCAGTTCAACTTTGTCAATATCTTTTTGTAGGTGAGGTCTCCAGAACTGAACACAGTATTCCAAATGTGGTCTCACCAGCTCTCTATATAGCGGGATCCTAATCATAATAATTTGGATTGGGGGGAAAAAGAATTATCATCTTAAATATAACTTTGGAGATCTAAATACAACATTCTTCAGTTGTGATGATCACTTAAAATTGATAATGCAGCTAAACACTCCTGGGATAGTAATAACTGGATAGCTTTTTCCCCTAAGCATTATTTTCAGAAGTGTTACTTGACGTTTTGTAACAATTTGTGCTAGAAGGCTTCTACTCAATCAGGATCAACATCAATAAATCATACAAAAATTATGGTATTGATGATTACATCGGATATAATACAGAAAGAAGAGAGTCATGATATAACTTTAAAGAGATGGGTCAATGTATAATTAGAACTGCTTTAAAGATCAGAAATTACGTTTTTGTATATCTTTGTAACTTTTTATTTTGGGGCTACTTTTTCCCCCACTTTTCCTTTTTTTTCTTTCCATTTCTCTTTTTGGGCTATTTTAGTTTGTATTAGACTTATTCTGTGAATGGAGGCATGATGACTCAGCAGTTAAAAATGCTGAGCTTGTCTATGGCTAAAATGAAAGCTGATAGCCTGGGTTTGAGATCCAAGCACTGCATGATGAAGTTTGCTGCTGTTATCTGTCCCAATTCTTGTCAACCTAGCAGTTTGAAAGCATGCAAATGTGAGTAGATAAATAAGTACCACTTCAAAAGGAAGGTATCAGCACTCTCTATCTCTCAGCCTATAGTCATGCTGACCACATGACTACAGAAAAGTCTTTTAACACAACACTGGCGGAAACCATTATCTTTTAAATGTACTGTTAGCACCAGTTAACAAAACCTGCAGCCTATTGAAAAGTATTGCAATTCTTGCAATTTGCTTGGCAGGATTTCAGGAATAGTTTGTCATTTCCTTCTTTTAAGGCTGAGAGAGTAGTTGGCCCAAAGTCATCCATCTGGCTTTGTTCCTAAGTGTGAGTAGAACTCATGGTCTTCTAGAGATGCCTGGTGCCCTAACAGCTATGCCAAACTGGCTATCTACTGAATTTGCTGAGAACCACTCTTGTAATTCCTCAATATGGAAAAAAATGGAAATAATTGAATAAAATGTTATTCAAGTCAGTTTTTTTTTAAAAAAAGCTTTAAATAAGGCACTCCTTTGCCTTGAAATCTAATTTCCTTGATACTTGGGCATAGGAAGGGAGTTGCTTTGATCTGAATGGAGCCATTAACTTAATCAACATAGTTTCCACTGAGACCTATAAAGCAATCCTTCCCTGGCCTATTTTGATTTTTGTATAAAGTTTCCAGGGCTTTCTGTGTGTAAAAAACATGTGCTCCACTACATAAAACTCAGTTCTTCCTTTTCCCCTTGTAAGGGCATCACCTGAAACTGCTTCCATCGAATGCCAATTCCCTGCAGGATCTGGTTAGTAATCCTCCACTGTAGTTTTCCATTTCTAGCGCCAAAACCTGTCAAATCAAACCTGTCAATGCAGTCTTGTAGTAAATAACTTACCTAATATTCACAAAGTATTTATTTATTTACTCACTTACTTACTTACTTACTTAGTTACTTACTTACTTACTTACTTAGACTTCTATGCCGTCCAATCACAAAGGACTTAGGGTGGCTTACAATATAAAATACAAAAAAAGAATTAAAAAGAAGTCAAACATATAATCTAACAATAAAACCCAGATTAAAACCCATAATAAACTAAATAACCAGCATACATATAGTGTTGCATTCATACAATTTGGCCCTGATAGTTGTTAATTCATGGCCCCCAGGCCTGCTGGCAGAGCCAGGTCTTCGTGGCCTTATGGAAAGCCATTAAGGTGGGAGCAGTACAGACATTGGGGGGGAAGTTGATTCCGCAGAGCTGGGGCGGCAACAGAGAAGGCCCTCCCCTGTGGTCCCGCCAACCTGCATTGCTTCCATAGGACCTGGAGGAGGCCAATTCTGTGTTCACATATAGGTCTTTGGGAGGTATTTGGCAAGAGACTGCCCCATAAATAGTCTGGCTCTGAGCCATAGTACAAGTAGAAAAAGATTAGTAAGCCATAGCTACCAGTAGTACAAGTTTAGTAACTGTAGGCAACCCAATCTTTTATTAATGTTTGCAATTTCTTTCTGAAAGCATATATTATGGTGGACATCACCAGCACTGACTAAATTATAATTTAATGACTTTTTTAAAAAAAAGCATGTATACTTTTTCTATACTTCAGACTTGTTTTGGCACACTCACTTTCCTCAGAAGGCCTTCCCCTTTCTCAGAACGGAAAGACTTCAGATGTATTGTAAGATGTATTGTAAAACTTCCAAGATCATGTAAAGGGTATGCATAAGCACACCATTGTGCCTACCGTCCCTGTATTACTTTCCTATTGTCCAAAATTACCAGTACCTAATTTGCTTTTGTTTATGTTTATACCAATACTTGCTATCTTGTACATGTTTTGACAAAATAAATTAAAAAAAATAAAATAATAAAGTATTGCAGGGATGCAGCAGAGGATCAATGCATTGAACCAATAATGTTCCCGTACAGTTTAAAATTAAATTATTCAGCCATCTATCTGCCTAATGCTGCTGCCTTTAGGGGAAAAGTCTTTAATTACAGTGTTGGCTCTTTGTAATCCAGGAATCAGAGTGGCTTTAAGTCACGTTGGTCCCGCTCGAAAGAGTAAGTCGGCCTTGGAATGCTGGCCGGTTGCAAAACCTAACTGACTCATAAGCACCTTGGCATCACATTTGGGCCTCAGTCTAGGCCCAGGCAGGGGGTTCTTAAACTTGGCAACTTTAAGACTTGGGGACTTCAACACCCAGAATTCTCCAGCCAGCATAGCTTAAAAGAGATTTCATGAAAAATAGAGCTCTCGCTTATGCTATTGCTTGCAATTTAGAAGTGAAGACAATGTTTTTACCAAGTTACCAAAATATTTGTTTGTTTGTTTTATGTATTTATTTTGTCAAGTGCGTATTGGTAATAAACATAGATATGAGATCTAATATAATAATCTTATATTATATATCATATAGATATAACATACACGAGATGGCTACTGATAAGAGCAGTGAAAGGCTACCAAAATTTTTACTACCACACTGTGGGCGTGGTTTCTGCAGGATGCCCTGCATTTTCTTTCAACATGTTTACCTGCAAATTGGGTGCCCTGGGGTGGAGCTCCATTTTCGCTACCACACCGCATTCCCCCCACCCTCCAGGCAGTAGGCCACCACTGGATAAGAGGGAACATTAGGACAGGGACGGCAGGCATGCTGGTGCAACCAGCTTAAGGGTCTCCAAACTTGGCAACTTTCAGACTTGTAGACTTCAACTCCCAGAATTCTCCAGCCAGCACAGAATTTTCCAACATGGAGAATTCTGGGAGTTAAAAGTCCACAAGTTGCCAAGTTTGGAGACCTCCTAACTAAGCTGGTATTTTGATAAAAACATGGTCTTGGTTTCTAAATGGCAAGCAATAGCATCAGCGAGAGTTCTATTTTTCATGAAATCTCTTTTAAGCTTATTCCGGCTAGAGAATTCTGATAGTTGAAGTCCACAAGCCTGAAAATTGCCAAGTTTGAGGACCCCTCAGAATTATCCTAGAGCCGTCTCCAAGCACCTCAATCCTTCCGCATTCTTTTTCCTCTCCGCTGGAAAATCCTGGCCGGGCGGCTGCCTTAAGCGGAACCCAAGTCCTATAAGCGCCGTCGTTCTTCTTGCTGAGGTACCGGGGAGGCGAGGCTTCCACACACCCCCTGCTTGGCGGAGCCCCCTGGTTCCTTCCGCACGGGGGCGGCGCCTGACGCCAACCAAAGAGCCCCACGTGCGGGGCGGTTTTCTCTCCCCTTTCGGTTCTGGAAGGGAAGCCGCTCCCGCTCCGCCTCCGGCTCCACCCGCGCGAAGGGCCGAGTGACTTTTCTCAGCCCGGCTCGGAGCATCGGGCGCATTTCTCGCCGGAGCTGCCTTCCCAAGGGGCGGCTCAAAGAAACGCGATGCTCTCCGGAGCCGGATCGCGGCCTCTGATGCCGACCGCTTGCCTCATCGCCGTCTTGCTCTTCTTGGTGCGGGAGATCCCCGGGACGACGAGCCTCGGCCTCTACGCGCCCGACGACCCGCTGGTGCAGCTGGACGCCGAGACGCTGGAGCGCCGCATCTTCAATTCCACCGGCGCTTGGGTGGTGGAGTTTTACGCCTCTTGGTGCGGCCACTGCAAAGCGTTCGCCCCCGTTTGGAAAGGCTTGGCCAACGACGTGAAGGGTAAGTCCTGCCATCGCTACTACTCCCCTCCGCTCCCGAGCAGGTGTGCGCACGAGAGGGGGGGGGGGGACGGGACGACGGACGACAACTCCAGGTCGCACCAACTCAAGAGATGCCTCTTGGGCAGGTCCTGGCTTCGCGGCTTGCCCGCAACTGGCGTTAGAGCAATGCCCGAAATTTAAGTCCCTGGCGGTGAACGAAACCAGCCGCTGCTTTCCAGGCTCATTGAGCTGAATTTGCTGCCTCTTCCGGGATAGGAGTTTTTCCTCCGTGTTTGCTTTTCTAATTTATTTATTGACAATCGCGTGTTCCCTCCCCTGTTTGTGTAAGGCAGCCTTTCCCAGCCAGGTGCCTCCCTGGCTGTATTGTACTGTAGTTCCCAAACGTGGTTCCCAAGCGTGACTCACCAGACTCACTTGAATGATAGGGCAGTGTTTCCCAACCTTGGCAACTTGAAGATATTTGGACTTCAACTCCCAGAATTCCCCAGCCAGCGAATGCTGCCTGGGGAATTCTGAGAGTTGAAGTCCAGATATCTTCAAGTTGTCAAAGTTGGGAAACACTGTGATAGGGGACCTGCAGTCGGTATAGGAACAGAGAATTCCCAAGTTCCCAGTCCCTATCTTTTTGCTGTGTAATATTGTGATGCAAACCTAAAATAGGTTTTTCTTTCGAGTAATGAGCACCCAGATTGGGGGGCAATATGCTGGCTCTGTTAAAAAGTGCTATTGCTAACATGTTGTAAGCCGCCCTGAGTGTAAGGAGAAGAGCGGCATTAAAAAAATGTAAATAAATAAATAAGTAAATAAATAAATAAATAATTTATTTTTCTTCCCAAAGAAAAGATGAAGACAGAATTATTGAATTTAAATGTAAAGTTACATTTACATTTATATCTCTCCCCCCCCCCTCTGCAGAGACGCAGTATGGGGAGAGGATTACATTCCTAGCTATTTATTTCCACTTGCAGATTAAAAAAAAAAACCTGACAATGTGAAGCAGAATTAAAAATGGTTCCTTTCTCATTGTTCCTCCATCTGCAAAAAACTTTATTTTACAAGTCCCCTCCACCTATAAGTTGTATTATTTCAGGGACTCTTTCCTACACTACTCTCACTCTGCCAATTACTTTCCTCACTCCAGTAAGCGTGTGTTAAATCATTCAAAGGTATATGACGTATATTGATCTTGTTGTACTGACTGTACTTGCTGCATCAATTATTTCTAGCTAGGTTCTAGCTAAGTAAATACAATTTAAGTAAGTAAATACAATTTAAAGCCTTTCCAGCTGGTGTCTAAAGGTGCATGGTCTTCCCTGCATTGTGTAGACTAGTTTAACTATCTGGACTCTGGAGGGTGTCTTGTTAGAAGAAGGAGGCCTCTAGATCAGTGTTTCCCAACCTTGGCAACTTGAAGATATTTGGACTTCAACTCCCAGAATTCCCCAGCCAGCGAATGCTCGCTGGGGAATTCTGGGAGTTGAAGTCCAGATATCTTCAAGTTGCCAAGGTTGGGAAACACTGCTCTAGATACAGGTAGTCCTCGACTTAACGACCACAATTGAACCCCAAGTTTATGTTGCTAAGTGAGACACTTATTAGTGAATTTCACCCCACTTTATTATCTTATTTGCCACAGTTGTTAGGTGAATTACTGCAGCTGTTAAATCAGTAACAGCTGTTAAGTGAACCTGAATTCCCTATTGACTTTGCTTATCAGAAGGTCAAAAAGGTGACATCATCATGGGGGGGGGCGCGCGCTGCAACCATCATAAATATGAGTCAGTTGCTAAGTGTCTAAATTTTGATCACATGACCATGGGGAAGGCTGCAACATTATAAGTGTGAAATACAGAAATAACTCACGTTATCAGTGATGTTGAAAGGTTGTAAATTGAGAAGTCCCTGGGTTACGTTGTCCCCGACGTACGACGTTTCGTCGTTACGATGACCTGGGGACAATTTCGAAGCCACCGCTGCTGCCGCCGCCTCCGTTCAGGCTAGGGGATCTCCGTGGTGGGCTGCCTCGAAGGCTACAGCAACGCAGCGCTGAGAAGGATCGGCTTCAAGGGTTGGTCCTTCTCGGTGCTGCGTTGCTGTAGCTTCCGAGGCCGCCCACCGCAGAGATCCCCTTGCCTGAACATTCAGCAGGAGGCTTCGCTGGCTGTTGGTTCTTTGAAGAAGCCACCACCGCCATCATGTAAGTCGGAATATTCGTGTAAATTGGAATATTCCGACTTACACCAAACTCGGCTTACGACGGGCCGTGGGAACGTATCCCCGTCGTAAGTCGGGGACTACCTGTATATGTTTATTTATTTATTTTATTTATTCGATTTTTATGCCGCCCTTCTCCTTAGACTCAGGGCAGCTTACAACATGTTAGCAATAGCACTTTTTAACAGAGCCAGCATATTGCCCCCACAATCTGGGTCCTCATTTTACCCACCTCGGAAGGATGGAAGGCTGACTCAACCTTGAGCCGGTGATGAGATTTAAATACACAATCTGTGACATCTTATAAATCCTGACATTTTCTAGCTGGGGTAAGTGACAAAAGACATGTGTAGTCGTCTTCTTACTACTTGAATTCAGTGAGTGTGCCCTGAACCATCTGTGCATTATTTAATATCACAGTTGAATAATCTTTCCGTCTCTGTTTTGTTTAAAAAAAGAACAAGAAGCACAATTTAAATCTGTTCTGCTTCTCAGCTGCAGTCATCCTAGTGCTTTAAAGTTAATCTTCAGGGTTATTATTGAGGCTATTCATGGATACATTTGTGTAATTCTGTCATAATTTCTCTTTTATGGATTCTTTATGAACATTTACCACCAACTGTCCTTTTCATTATTTTTTCAATTATGACCAATTGTCTTTGTTGCTATTTTTACACCTCTTGAGCAAATATTCCTCTTCCTTTTCCTCAGGTGTCTTCTGTGGTGCTTTTTTATGCTTCAGCAGTAAATTTCCATTTTAGTGCAAGTCTATTTCATTACACTTGACTTTAGGGTCGCAGTGAGCCTCTTGTTCCTTTGTAACTGTGTGTAATTATTTTTCTTTTGTTCTAATTCAAAAGGAGAGGTTAGTTGCTTTTTAAAAGTTTCCCTTAATGGATCAGTATTCCTTTACAAAAACCCTGGCTGCTACAAGTGTTTGTGTTTAATAATATCTCTGAATGAGTATAGGATTGTAGCTTGGAACTTTCAGTCCGATTTATGGGAAATATTATTTATTAAATGTATGCCTTACCTGATGTCTAACCTTTCTGTTAATCTTCACTCCCATCTGTCTTTCAGAATAGGTAGGAGTCTCTCACTTTATTTATTTATTTATCTATCTATCTATCTATCTATCTATCTATCTATCTATCTATCTATCTATCTATTTATTTAAACAATTATAGAGTGGTAATTTGTACAAATAAAACATTAGATAAGTAATGATAAAAAGTAACAAAATAAGACAATAGGACAGGGACGGTAGGCACAGTGGTGCACTTACGCACCCACCTTACAGACCTCTTAGAAAGGGGGAGAGGTCGATTGTAGATAGTCTAAGGTTAAAGGTTTTGGGGTTAGGAGTAGAAACCACAGAATGAGGTAGGGTTAGGGTACCTACCTAGCAGTTCGAAAACATGTAAAAATGCAAGTAAAAAAATAGGGACCACCTTTGGTGGGAAGGTAACAACGTTTTGTGTGCCTTCGGCATTTAGTCATGTCGGCCACATGATCATGGAAACGTCTTTGGACAGCACTGGCTTTTCATCTTTGAAACAGAGATGAGCACTGCCCCCTAGAGTCGGGAAAGACTACCATGTATGTTTGAGAGGAACCTTTACCTTTTACCTTACCAGATTAAATTGGACCAGAACAAACCTTTGAAAAAAGACACCCCTTAGGAAGGCTTTAAAATTGCCAACCATCACCTTGAACTGCATTTGAAAAGACACTGGCAACCGAAACAAACCCAATAATATTGCTGGATAACTAATACTATACTGCTCAAAAAAAATAAAGGGAACAATCAAACAACACACCCTAGATCTGAATGAATGAAATATTCTCATTGAATATTTAATTTGCACAACTATTCCATTTGCACAAAAAGCATGCCATTGACTGTCAATCAGTGTTGCTTCCTCAGTGGATAGTTTTATTTTGTAGAAGTTTGATTTACTTGAAGTTATATTCTGTTTTTTAGGTGTTCCCTTTATTTTTTTGAGCATTGTATGTCATTGTCAAGAAGACATTGTGGTGAGGGGGAGCTGTACCTGCACTGAGAGGAGAAGGAAATAGAAAAATGGGATGAAAACTGAATAAGAGGAGGTTAAGGGGGATATGTAATTGAATGGGGAGGAAAAGAGAGATTGAAACCCTAGTCTGTTCTTTCAAAATGAGTTACATTTTGCAAGTAAGAGATCACTTCCAAGGAAGGGATCAACTCCAGGATGATATATTAAAGGCACTACATTCAACTCTTAAGCAACCCTGCTTGCAGTTGTTGACAGTTTAATTCTTTTGTTTATTATTTGCACAAGGATTTGCTCAGCAAATGCAAAATCTCCATAATAGACTATAGATTCTCAGGAAGGAGGAAGTGGATTCTAAGAAGGGGACAAGACAAGAGCCAAAACAGTCCGGATCTGGATCAGGGGGAAGAGGAAGGGATTTGGGATAGCCACTCTCTAGAATCTCCCAAAATACAGTATATCCTTTGGGCTAGAGTTTACTCTGGCAAGATTCTGTCTATGTGGTATGAGTAAATAAGGAACTGAACTTTGGCTGGATTGTTTTACATCATTCTTGAGTTAAACCTGACAATTTCCTCCCAGGCAAAAGCTGGGGGAAAACCCTTGATTTTTTTCAGGCAAATAAGATAACTTCTTGGAACTCTATACTAGGTCAACAGATCCTATTGACAGTAGGGTTCAAAAGTATACTGGAAGTGTAATCAAAACAAACCCATTATATTTTTATTACAAGGTCTGCAGCATGAATATGGCAGAGGACTGTCTAATGTTTAAACCGCTGTCTAATTTAATTTATTAAAGTTTTTATTTTGTTCTTATGTTTATAGATTCTACTTCTTCAGCAAGAATTCTAAGTTGGAAACTTAAAAACCCACTTGACCACGAATGTTCCCATTCATTTCCCTTTTTTTCTTCATGGTTTCTTTTCTCTTTTTCTTTCTTTTTTTAAATGGTTCATTGCACAGTCATGTTTTGGTTTGTTTTGGCTGCCAGTGTCTTTTCAAATGCAGTTCAAGGTGATGGTTGGCAATTTTAAAACCTTCCTAAAGGGTGTCTTTTTCCAAAGGTTTGTTCTGGTCCAATTTAATCTGGTAAGGTAAAAGGTAAAGGTTCCTCTCAAACATACATGGTAGTCTTTCCCGACTCTAGGGGGCAGAACGCTGTTACCTTCCCACCAAAGGTGGTCCTTATTTTTCTACTTGCATTTTTACATGTTTTCAAACTGCTAGGTAGGCAAAAGTTGAGACAAGTAACAGGAGCTCACTCCTTATGTGGCACTAGGGATTCGAACCACCGAACTGCTGACCTTTTTGATTGACAAGCTCAGTGTCTTAGCCGCTGAGCCACCATGTTCCCTCTCTGATCCAGTTTGAACACGGATTTGGCATTTTTATCCACCTATTGACTCCTTCCAGAGATGGGTCCCTCCTGGTCCTATAGAACCAATAGTAATTTGGCGGCTTGGGTCGCTAGAACTGGCAGCGATCCAGGCCTGCCTTGTCCCCAAGCCAGTTTTCCCGGCAGTGCCGTAGGCGCCACCATCTTGTTTTTAGCTTTTTTAAAGTACTGCGCATGTCCCCATAGCGTGTCTCTGAGTGAACCGGCAGCAAAGAAAACCGGTATCCACTCCTGAATACTTCCCATGTTTCTCCCCCTCCAATAAATTTTCTTTGTTTTTGATCTTTCAACATCTAATATCGTGAGCACTTGCTTACTGAGTTTCTTACATCCATACTTTTAGCATGCTTCACCCACTGCTAATCCTTAGCTTCCTTATTTCTCCCCCTTGTATTTTATTTTTTTTGGGGGGGGGAGATGTTTTCAAATGCATACAGTATTTTTTCCCCCCCAAGTCACAAATCACTCATTTTTCCTCCTACTTAATCTTGTTGATTCTGGTCCTCCTTCAGTGTTATGGCAGCCATATTTGCTGCAACAGCACCATCAGGTAGAGGCTTGATGGCTCGGGGAGGGGACCTGCATCTCTCCCAAGCCATCAATCCCCTACCTAATGGTTGTCTACCCTTCTGGCTTTCCCCCTTCACTCCCTCTGTGGGGGTGGAGGGGCAGCTTAAGTCCGAATTCGGACCCTCAGGCGTGAAGTGTTTGGAGCCAGCCACAGTCTTGGCTTCTGATCTCACCAAGGAGGAACCAGAAGTCGAATCCTTCCCATGTTGATGTTGACATTTGATGCAATTAAAGATATTGTTGCAGGATGTAAGTTGTTCTAAGTAAAGCTCTCTTTTGCAATAGATGTTTATTTTTCTTTCTTTTTATATAAACAATCTTTATTAAATGATTTTAAAAAGCCAGCATGAAATATATACATATATTTCATATACAATGTCATTTGGCGGGACCCAGGGGAAGAGCTTTCTCTGTGGCGGCCCCAACCCTATGGAACCAACTCCCCCCAGATATCAGAGTTGCCCCCTTGCCTTTCGTAAGCTCTTAAAAACCCACCTCTGTCATCAGGCATGGGGGAATTGAAATATCCCCTTCCCCTAGGCTTATAAAATTTATGTATGGTATGACTGTATGTATGACTGATCTCTTAAATTGGGGTTTTTAGAATTTTTTAATATTAGATTTGTTTACGTTGTCTTTTTACTTTTGTTAGCCGCCCCGAGTCTGCGGAGAGGGGCGGCATACATACAAATCTAATAAATAAATAAATAAATATACAAACTTAATATCCACCTAATTGGTGTTTTTTCAATGCCTTGTTACTATTGGTAACAGCACTTTTTTTTTTGCCACAATCATTCTACTTCTATTTGCAAGTCCTTACATTTTGTATACCTCTCCCATTTTTCCTCTTTATTTTCTGCTGTTTCCAGCTATTGCTGCGTCCACTATCTAAACTTTCTTATTGATAATTATTAAGTCTGTGGTGTAATATGGCTATTCAAATTCTAAAGTTCCAGATGACTTTACCTTATTCATTTTTTAGGACTTTCTCTATTTCTAGGATTTTCCTACCATTTCTTACTTGCAGGCAAAGGCTATTTCTTGTACATCTTCCAGTACACCATTGTTGCTACTTGGTCATGCTGTCGTTTGTAATCAGACTGTGAGATCTTCTTGCAGCAGTTCAATCAGGCATTCCACTATTTCTTCAACTTCTTTCCAAGATGGCACTTCCTCTTTGTTATTGTCTTCTTAATTTTGACTTTGTATCTATTTGTTTTTAAGCCTTGATCTTATGCAACCAGAATTAGTCTGTTCAACTTTCCCGCTCTTAGCCATTGCCAGGTCTTGTTATTATTTGCTGCTATTTTTTAAAGTATTGGGCATATAATGCTTCATCTTCCGAGGTCTCTTTTCTATTCTTCATTTGTTTTTTCTTGTAGGCAACTTTAGCCTCTCTTGGTACTCAGTCAGCCTTCCTGGTATAATACAGTGTTCCCTCGATTTCTGCGGGGGATGCGTTCCAAGACCGCCCACGAAAGTTGAATTTCCGCGAAGTAGAGATGCGGAAGTAAATACACCATTTTTGGCTATGGACAGTATCACAAGCCATCCCTTAACACTTTAAACCTCCAAATTACCATTTCCCATTCCCTTAACAACCATTTACTCACCATTATTACTGGTACTCACCATTGAATAAGACACTTAGTGATCTTGATATTTATGAACATAATTATTTATTAACAATAATTATTTTTTTTGTTATTTATTTGCAAAAATTATTAGTTTGGTGATGACATATGACATCATCGGGTGGGAAAACTATGGTATAGGAAAAAAACCGCAAAGTATTTTTTAATTAATATTTTTTTAAAAAACGTGGTATAGGCTATTCACGAAGTTTGAACCCGCGAAAATCGAGGGAACACTGTACTAGCTTCTGTGCATCGGCTCCACTGTCCTTCAGCTACTCTACCAATGCCCTTTTTTGTCCAATGTACTTGCAACATTCCTTGCCCACCTATTTTCCTTGGCAAGTAGAGTCTGTCAGCATTACTGTGAGAGTGAAAGGCATGATTTATTGTCATTATTATTCTGGTCTTCCTGTAATGGAGTTTTAGTTCTGCTTGAGTCCAAGCCATATCATTGCTGTGTATCTAATGACTAGAATTGCCCAGGTGTTAATTGCCTTGATGGTCAAGTATGCCACGTTTAGACTGTTCTTCTCTCACTTGATGTATTCCCTTCTGCCTTTTTTCTTGACTTCTGTTGTCAGCTTGTAGGATAGAAACATAGAAACATAGAAGTCTGACGGCAGAAAAAGACCTCCTGGTCCATCTAGTCTGCCCTTATACTATTTTCTGTATTTTATCTTAGGATGTATATATGTTTATCCCAGGCATGTTTAAATTCAGTTACAGTGGATTTATCTACCACGTCTGCTGGAAGTTTGTTCCAAGGATCTACTACTCTTTCAGTAAAATAATATTTTCTCATGTTGCTTTTGATCTTTCCCCCAACTAACTTCAGATTGTGTCCCCTTGTTCTTGTGTTCACTTTCCTATTAAAAACACTTCCTCCTGGACCTTATTTAACCCTTTAACACATTTAAATGTTTCGATCATGTCCCCCCTTTTCCTTCTGTCCTCCAGACTATACAGATTGAGTTCATGAAGTCTTGCCTGATACGTTTTATGCTTAAGACCTTCCACCATTCTTGTAGCCCGTCTTTGGACCCGTTCAATTTTGTCAATATCTGTTTGTAGGTGAGGTCTCCAGAACTGAACACAGTACTCCAAATGTGGTCTCACCAGCGCTCTATATAGCGGGATCATAATCTCCCTCTTCCTGCTTGTTATACCTCTAGCTATGCAGCCAAGCATCCTACTTGCTTGGCTGCATAGCTAGATGCTCAGGTATTAGTAGTGACTATCCGTATTTTTATTTTATTTCCATAGGGCATCTTAATTCCTTCAGTTTCCAGTGTTTCCCCCTGTTCAGTGGTGAGCATGGCACATTTGTTCAATCCAGAGTCCATTGCAACATCTTGATTCTTTTTCAGATGGTGTTTTTCCATACGGCTTCAGATCATCCATGTAAAGGAAGTGCGATAACTTAGCACAGGGGTAGGCAAAGTTGACTCTCGTATGACATGTGGACTTCAACTCCCAGAATTCCTGAGCAAGCATGATTGCTTCAAGGGATTCTGGGAGTTGGAGTCCACAAGTCATAGAAGAGCCAGCTTTGCCTACCCCTGACGTAGCAGTTGGTATTTGATAACCATGGCCTGAGTTATTCAATATTGTTGATAAAAGTAGTGGTGATAGTGAATCTCCTTGAAAGATTCCTGTCTTGATATTAACCTCTCTGTTTATCATCATTGGCCAGCACCTGAGTCTTCCATTGCACAAATCTTGTGATGTTTCAACTGACTCCAGTTATTTCTAGGCACTTGATTATCCAGTTGAATGCCTTCTTGTAGTCAATCCATGTTACATTCAAGTTGGTCTTCCCTTTCCTTGCAGTTTTCCAAAATCATCTTATTGATTGATTGATTGATTGATTGATTGATTGATTGGATTTGTATGTCGCCCCTCTCCGCAGACTCGGGGCGGCTAACAACAGTGACAAAAAAATAGCATGTAACAATCCAATACTAAACAACTAAAAAAAACCTTATTATAAAACCAAACATACATACAAACATACCATGCGTAAATTGTAAGGCCTGGGGGGAAAGAATATCTCAGTTCCCCCATGCCTGACGGCAGAGGTGGGTTTTAAGAAGCTTGCGAAAGGCAAGGAGGGTGGGGGCAATTCTAATCTCTGGGGGGAGTTGGTTCCAAAGGGACGGGGCCACCACAGAGAAGGCTCTTCCCCTGGGTCCCGACAAACGACATTGTTTAGTTGACGGGACCCGGAGAAGGCCCACTCTGTGGGACCTGATCGGTCGCTGGGATTCGTGCAGCTAGTTAGAAGCTGATCATTTGTTCCTTGGCTCTTTCGGCTGTTTCCGTTTTGCTCAGTTGGAAAGAGATTGTTTTCAAATAAATGCTGCAGAACTGCATCAGCTACCACACCAGTTAGCAATTTAAAAGTTGTTGGTGAACAGGTCAATTGGTCTGCAGTTGCCCGGGTGCTCTTTGCTGGATTTTTCTTTATCAGATGTTAAACCACTCTTCAATTTTACCTCCTTGCAGTATGTTATTAAATGCTTCACAATGAGTGGGTGTAGACCAGCCAGATGTTTCAGCCAAAACCCAGCAGTTCATCTTCACCTGATGATGATCAGTTCCTAATATTTCTTGCCTTTGGTCCAAGCATTTCTATTGTTATTATAAGTTCTTTCATTTCAGTTTCTTTTTTTACTTACCTATCTCTTTTAACCAAACTGCGTTCCTGTTGTATTTCTTTAGGTTGTCCCATATCTGTGCCCAGAAAGGCACTGTTTCTTCTTTATCAAGCGTTGATTGATTTACTGCAGCCTCCCCATTGATGGATTGATAGAAACATTTTTGATTGAATTAAAATTAGTCTACCCTGTAATTTGCTGTTTAAACCTGGTATCTGCCAATCTTCTTGGCTATGGCTATTATTTACTACTATATTATTTCCAGTATTTCCTTCACCTTCCTTGTTTTATTATTATTTTTATTTCAATATTATTATTACTTTAGGCATGTCCATGCCAAAGTTATCTCCCAAACGCACATGCTTATTTTGCCCAACTGTAGATAGGACAGTCTGCATCCAAATTGCTAGTTACAAGTAGTCCTCAACTTACAACCACAACTGAAACTGGAATTTTGGTCACTAAGTGAAATGTCATATGACTGCAGTTAGCAGCCTCATACCTGGCACTCCTGCTTGCCATCATTAATTGAGGACCACAGGTTGTTAACAGAGGCAGCCACAAAGAAGGAGTGTGGAGGTACCACGGGAGGATGTGGGAGGCTCTGGAAGCACAGGCTACACCTAAATTGGGAGAGTGCTGTAGTACTGCACAAAACTGCCACTGCCTTGGGAAGCCTCAGCCACCTCATCTGACCCAACAGCACTTAGGACTGTTGATAATAAGGTCCGATAATAAATGTCCCTTTCATTTTGCTATAAAGGCTTTAATCCGTTTCTGTTGTGACCCGTGTCCTCCATTGGGGGGCCACCTTCTGCCGCATAAATCCCGGTGGCCTGTCCCACAGAGTTGGCCTTCTCCAGGTCCCGTCGACTAGACAATGTCGTCTGGTGGGGCCTAGGGGAAGAGCCTTCTCTGTGGCAGCCCTGGCCCTCTGGAATCAGCTCCTTTCAGAGATTCGCACTGCCACTACTCTCCTCGCCTTTCGCGAGAGTCTTAAGACTCACTTATGTCGTGAGGTATGGGGCAATTAGATCAGCCCCTCCCCGGCAACCAAATGTGATGTGTAGTTGTGATTGAGTTTGTTGACTGTTTTTAATATAGTGGGATCTTAGCCTTTACTTTTAATTGATTAGATTTGTGTACACATTGTTTTATATTGCACCCTGTGAGACGCCCCGAGTCTCTGGAGAAGGGCAGCATACAAGTCTAATAAATAACAATAACAATAACAATTGTACTGAATTGTACTGAAGAAGTAGATCTGAATATTAATGCTCAGACCAGATTTGCGATGCTGCGATTTCGATGAAGCTTCCCTCGCTGAGAAACCCCACCTCCGGACTTCCGTTGCCAGCCAAAGCGCCTGTTTTCGCACTGGTGGGATTCCCCTGCTGGGATTCCCCTGCAGCATCACAAAATCCAGAGGTGGGGTTTCCCATGGAGTGGAGCCTGAGGGGAATCCCACCAGCACGAAATTGAGCGCTTCGGCTGGCAACGGAAGTCCGGAGGCGGGGCATCCCAGTGGTGGCGGCGGGTTCGTAAGGTGAAAATAGTTCAGAAGAAGAGGCAAAAAAATCTTAAACCCCGGGCTTGTATCTCAAAAAGTTTGTATGACGAGGGGTTCGTAAGACGAGGTATCACTGTACTAGCATGGGGGGGGGGGGGAATAAATGAGACATAAATTGGAAAGTAAAATTGAACAAGTATATTCAATTGCCTTTCTTTAAGGGATTTTCCTTGCCAGCAACAGGACCCTCAATATTATGACTTAACATCTTAAACTCATTCTCTGGCTATGTTCAGGAAAGTCTTGGCTCTTGAAATAGTCACGTTCTACACCACACACTATTTTTGCTTGTAGTTGCAATTCTGCACTCTCTCTAATCCCACTTCATCCCTAACAGTGGAGACAGTTTCCTTGTTTTTTTTTAATTTTTGAAACACTCCATTTGAGAATTTCTTCATTGTTTGGGGAGGGCTCATAAATAGGAGCTGGAAATATTCCACTCTGGCAAAAGTTAACAATGGCAAAACATTTTTAAAGGCAAAAATCTATGCAGAGGCAACAGAAAGAGGAGCTTGCCAAGTCTCTCTTATATGCATTTCATGTGAAAATAATTTTTTTTTAATATAGAACATTTGTTCAAAAATAGCTTGCTGGTTGAGTATCTCCTCTCCAAGCATAAGCTGTAAATGGCCTGATTTGAGTCTGCTGAATAATGAGAGCTCCCTAAGGCAAGACTTTTGAAGACATTTGCACTGTAAGTTTAAAACTCAAACTCATTAAGGCAAAATGTGTTGCTCTGAGGGGTAGTTATATCAATTTATTTTGTGCCTTCAAGATGATTTTCTGACTCCTGATGACCACTTGATGTGATCCCTGCAGTTTTCCAGGCAAGATTTTTCAGCAGTTTCCTAAGGCTAGGAGAGATTGACTGCCCACGGTGATCCAGCTAGCTTTGTTGTAAGACAGGACTGGAATTCATAATCTTTGAGTTTCTCTTTTTAAAATTTTGTTTTTATTGCAGTTTACATATCTTTCATACTTATTTGACAAGATCTGTGACATTCATACAACTAAAATCAATATTCAATATATTCTATACATTCTATTTCCAAACATTCTACTCCGGGGGGGGGCAATTAATTTTGCCATGGGGCCACATGAGAAATTGGGATGGTTTTCGAGGGCGGACTAATATAGTTAACTCAGTTCTACCCAATACTGTAAAGACCCAGACCCTGGCCTGACCTAAACACCCAGACCCACTCTACATACCCCTAATTGTTTGTTTTACGGCAACACGGTGCACCACAGTCACTGCGCTGGAGTGTTTGCGTGGTTTCTGTGCTTGGCCGCTCTCGGTAGGAGGTCGGGGTTTGCTCCAGTGCGAGGATGAAAGAGCTCACCACGTCTGCCGGGACTCCTCTGGTTCCTGCTTTCCTTATGATTCATCAGGAAAGCGGGAACCAGAGGAGTCCTAGCAGACACGGTGAGCTCTTTCATCCTCGCACTGGAGCGGACCCCGACCTCCGCGGACTGCTCACAGATAGTGGGCGGGCCAGTCACAGACAGTGGGCGGGCCGCCCCTTGCCCAGGTTTGCTCTACTCCTTTTATGTACATTTCCATTTCTTATTTCTATTATCTGTCCATTCATACCATTTCTCCTACACCACATAATATTCTGAATCTTCCTTTCCCCTTAACTCTAATGTGAGTTTATCCATTTCTGCACAATCAAATATTTTTTGAATTACTAATCCTTCTGGCAGTATACTTTTATTTGTTCCAATACTATGCAAAGGCAGTTCTTGCTTCTGTTAATATATGTAACATCAAATACTTTATCTTTCTGTCATCATTTTTGTAAGCTGCCCTGAGTCTGCGGAGAAGGGCAGCATAGAAATCTGAACAAATAAATAAAATAATTTGCCCCTAAATATCCCTAAGAGAAACAGTTCCAGTTTAATTTCTATTTGACACTTAGTTAAATCCTGCAGCCATTTCTGTATATTCATCCAGTTTTGGGGCATGACCACCATGAATGAAAGAAGAAGGTACCTTGCCCCTGTCTGCATTTCCAACATTTTGGATACATCTTGGCCAGCCTTTCTGGTGCCAAATGTCAATGATAAAACATCTTATATTGGTTTTCTTTATAGGCCACAGATTTGGTTATTGTATAATTTTTATTCCCCCAATCTTCTAATTCTATGCTGTGACTGAAATTTTTTGCCCAGCTTCCTCTGCCCTGTCTGTTAAGTAACTCTTCTCTTCCTTAGCGTCTCTGGCTAGTGATGATGGACACTTTTGTGTCGGGTTAATAGGAATTTCTTTTGTTTTAGAGGGTGTTTCCTTTCCACTTCTCTGCTCTCCACGCTTCCCCTCTATTTCGCATACTCTCCAGGCTCACCACGCCTTGAGGGGTCCCCAAACATGAAAAATTTGGGATCTAGGAACGGAGACCATTCTCTTTCCCTCGCACTGCTGTGATGTCACCACCGGAAGTCCCAGTCTTCCTGTTTCTACGCTGGTGTCTTAATCACAACATCAAATTGGGTACCTTGCCTATTGCTCAAGCTTTTTGTTGGCTGCTAGTTGCAAGGTCTGGTCTTCCTTAATACTGGTTGCATCATACAGGTAGTCCTTGACTTATGACCACAATTGAGCCCGAAATTTATGTTGCTAGGTGAAACATTTGTTAAGTTAGTTCTGCCCATTTTACGACCTTTCTTGTCACAGTTGAATCACTGCAGTTGTTAAGTAAGCAACACGGTTGTTAAGTAAATCTGGCTTCCCCCATTGACTTTGTTTGTTAGGGTTAGGGTCTCAAAGGATGATCACATGACCCCCAGGATACTGCAACTCTTATAAATACAAGCCAGTTTCCAAGCATCCAAATTTTGATCACATGACCATGGGGATTCTGCAACAGTCATAAGTATGAAAAATGATCATAAGTCCCTTTTTGCAGTGCTGTTGTAACTTTGAACAGTCACTAAATGAACTGTCGTACTGCATCCAAGATAACCTTCATACTGCAGAAGACAAAATGCTGATTGGTTGATTGATTGTAACAATTTAGGTGAGCAAGAAACTTTTGTGTGGGAGAACATTCAAATGACATTGCAGCTTTTGCTTATGATCCAGGAAAAATATGGTCCTAAGTCCATAGATTAATTTTCTGCAAGATTTTTGCCAAAATATCTTTTAAATAGTTCACTAGACAGAATGACATTTTTTTAAACCTTCCCATGGAAGTTAATTTATTTTTCCACCCATATGGAACAATTATTGCATTGTGCATAGAAATCAGGAAGTCATTAGTACCTAAGCCAGCATTCATCTATTTTTGTATTCTTCATTGTGTTGGATTGTAGGTTCCATATTTCCCAACCAATGCCATACAAAATTACAACAATGGGTGTAGTAGTTGACAAGGGAAGACAAATATCTGAAGAAGAAGGTTTCTTGCAGAGTTGTAAATCCTTCCACACGGTTTGCAAATAAGCATAAAATTCTGTATTTTGTATTCAAATAAATGCCTTTATGGATCTTTTTTTCCCCATTTTCTATTTTTGTGTGTGTGTGGAACTACAGCTATGGAATCACAGGAAGCTATTGGATGAAGATAGGGGGAAATCAAACAAATGTCCCATAGTAGATCCCATCACATGACACCAAACTGGCAGGAATAGCCAACACTCCAGAAGATAGGCTCAAAATATAGAAGAATTTTGACAAGACGTGAGCATTGGCCGCTATCAAACAAAATGAAATTCAATGGTGAAAAAAGTAAGGTTCTACATTTAGGGAAGAAAAACAAAATGCACAGGTACAGTATATGTGGTACCTTGCTCAACAGTAGTAACTATGAGAGGGATCTTTGAGTCCTAGTGTAAATATGAGCAGCAATGTTCCCTCTAATTTTTTTTCGGTGTGGGCGGAAAAGTCTGAGCGACAGTCCCTTTGGGACTGGGCGCCATAGAAGTATAAATAAATAAATAAGAAAAAAATCCCTTCTTTTTATTAAAAGAAATTAATAATAAAACAAAATCAAAATCTATTACTATTATCTTCTCTTTTTCCATCCCTGTCTCCTCCCCCTTTGTGTGTGTGTGTGTGTGTGTGTGTGTGAACTCATGAACCATTTCCAATTAGGGGTGAGCCCGTGGAAAAGGGTGCGTGGGGGGGGTATTTGGGGGGCGCACGCGCACACACACCGCAGCTTACAGGAAACACTGATGAGCAGTGTTTCGCTGCCAAAAAAGCTAACACAGTTCTAGGCTGCATTAACAAAGGGATAGAATCAAGGTCACGCAAAGTGTTAATACCATTTTATAATGCCTTGATAAGGCCACACTTAGAATACTGCATTCAGTTTTTGTCACCACGATGTGAAAAGGATGTTGAGACTCTGGAAAGAGTGCAGAGAAGAGCAACAAAGATGATTAGGGGACTGGAGGCGAAAACATGAAGAACAGTTGCAGGAACTTGGTATGTCTAGTTGAATAAAAAGAAGGACCAGGGGAAACATGATAGCAGTGTTCCAATATCTCAGGGCTCTGCTGGCTGGAGAATTCTGGGAGTTAAAGTCCACAGTCTTAAAGTTGCCAAGTTTGAAGACCTATGCTTTATCACATTCCATATGTTGATTTTGGAGCTTAATCTCATAGTCTAACTTGCCTCCGCCAAATGCTTTTTTAGATGTGTTTGGACTATTCATAATAAAGAGGCATCTTTTGCCAAACTATATATTCCTGCCTTCATATCCTCATTCCCACCCTCCATATTATGCAAAAAAAAAAAAATCTGACCATGGTCTTTTGGGATAAGAACATATGCTTGCTTTTTTGATTAAATGTGTCTGAAAGAGCAAGATGAATTTGTTTTTCTTTTTTCCCAAAGATTTTTTTTCTCCACATTCAACATGCAACTTTATGCACCTTCAATGCATCTTAATATACACATATCATTATTCAAATACAATAAACTGAATTACGTTCAGGCAAGATGAATTTTTACAAACAAGGTGAATTTGGATCGAGCTAAAAGCTACGACTAGCAGGTTGACTTGAGTTTGGGCAATGCAAAGTTTCATCCTGTGATGAAAACACATTCATTTTAGACTGAAATTTGATCCCTAGTGCCCCCCCCCCAGAAGTGTGACTTTTATCTTGTGTGGCTTTAGCAGAAGGGTTTTTTGTCACATGCCTGGTGTTAATCAGCTCTTCATGCAACAGGGTCTCAGGACCTTGGAATCCTTTCTACTATTATCTTCATTTACATAGGATAAAGCGTCTCTTTGCTAGAGGTAGTCATCCTGTACTGATAATGGCTTTCCTGGCTATGTGATAATGTCACTCATTATCAAGACACTTCTGGAATACGGTAATTTGAAGCAGAACACATGTTTGAGTTTCAGGGGCATTATGGCTTTGTGGCAAAGGCCAAAATCTTTTTCTCAAACAGTTATTATCTGTACCTGTTGAGGCCAGCCTGCCTCTGGCTTTTGTCCACTGCCATTTAGAACAGATTGTTCCCTTATCTAGATCAGTGTTTCCCAACCTTGGCAACTTGAAGATATTTGGACTTCAACTCCCAGAATTCCCCAGTCAGCGAATGCTGACTGGGGAATTCTGGGAGTTGAAGTCTAGATATCTTCAAGTTGCCAAGTGTTCTGGTTTCTGGTAGAAATTTTGCAATTACAAATAACTCTTATTAAATGCATCATTTCATGAATAAAGAAACTCCATTTATTTCTCTGCTCTCCTGTAATTCAATCTCATTCCATACAGGCACTTGGTCCTTATCTCTCTTAGCTGGATTTCTCACATTCCTTCTCCTGCTCCACTTAACAAGATTTATTTTCCTAACAGCATGACTTTGAAAAACAACAGAACTGACTGTTAACAACACAGAATCCTTTTGCTTACTTTATCGCGGCAAAAAGCACATCTATTTCCCCTTCGGCAACGTTGAAACTCCACCCTTCTTCTCCACTGACCCCCTGATGTGCCAAATACATCACTACAGTATTTAACCCATTCCTCTCCTTAATATCTTCTTCCAGACCTCTGTTCTCTACGTTTTTGGGCCCTTCTGAATTTAGGGTTAACCCAGCGAGCGTCTGATTCTCCCTCGCTAGATCCTGAACTCATAGCCTCATCCTGTGGCTGGCCTCCCACCTGTTCTACTACCTGTAACCCACCCCCCCCACTAATTCATAAACACTATCTGAATCCGAGTCCTCAATATCTTCATCATCCTCCCACTTATCAGGAGTATGTACAACACCAAGGTTGGGAAACACTGATCTAGAGGACTGACCCTTAAGTCTACGGGTAGCCCTTGGCAGCAGGTGGGCTGCTAAGGTGGATCGGTGATGTGTGCACCTGGGTGTCCGTGCACGATTTCACTACCTGCCCAGGTGTAGTAGCATAATTGTGCTGGACTCCAGTAGCACTCAGAGCCATGGGGGCAAGCACACACCACCATTTCACCTTAACAGCCCACCTCTGCCCTTGGCTTATGACCAGAGTCAAACCCAAAATTTATGTTGCAAAGGGAGACGTTTGTTAAGTGAATTTTGCCCCCTTTTACAACCTTTCTTGCATGAGTTTTTAAGTAAATCATTGCAGTTGTTTAAGTTAGTCACATGTTTGTTAAGTGACTCTGATTTATCAGTTTGACTTTGCTGGTCAGAAGATTGCATAAGGGGAATCACATGATCCTGGGACACCGCAATCGTCGTAAATGTGAGCCAAGCATCTGAATTGATGCTACAACGGTTGTAAGTGTGAAAAATGGTCCTTTAAGTCACTTTCTTCAGTGATGTCGTAACTTTGAACTGTCCCTAAGTGACTTGTTGTAAGTTGAGAATTACCTTTATTCTCTTTTCACAGCTATCTCACTATTTTGCCTCAAAATTGTTTGGACACTCAAAATTATCAGCTTCCAAGACAATTATGAGACTTCTTTCCTTTTGGATTATAGAATTCATGGGGAACCACCGTAAATAGCCACAGTTTTACTACTGCTGCAACTAGAAACATAGAAGACTGACGGCAGAAAAAGACCACATGGTCCATCTAGTCTGCCCTTATACTATTTCCTGTATTTTATCTTACAATGGATATATGTTTATCCCAGGCATGTTTAAATTCAGTTACTGTGGATTTACCAACCACGTCTGCTGGAAATTTGTTCCAACTAATATGTATGTACAAGATTGTTTCTATGAAAGATTTAGAGGGAGCTTCTTTGCCAACTGTTAGGCACCTAATCTCTGTTTATGTGCATGAGCTTAAGATAATTATTCCTCTTCTTTCTCCTTTGTGCCAAAGAATCTTCTGTTTAAGGCTCATTTCAGACAATTTCACCAAAGATGCTTCCTTTATGTGTCTGTCTACAAGTTAGACCAGACTAAGACAGCAATATCATATAGGTCAGATTTGTATTGTGTATTGTATTATTCATTTATTGTAACAGTTATTCTAGCAAAATCTTGCAAGCCTGAACATGCCCCCCCCCCCCCCAAAAAAAAATCTTCATGTGAACTAGGTAGGGCTTGCTTGTCATAAGTTTTTTCTCAAATTAGTTTCTGCTCTAGGATCCAGCCCCACTGTTGCCTTGTAGTGACTCTTCCTCCTGTCTTTCAAGGTCATTTCCTATATTCTCTTACTATATATAACCTCCCTCCCTTATGCATGTCCTCACCACCACTGCTACCATTTCCTCCACACCCTCTGCATCTAAGGTGCCTGGTTCAGCCATGAAGCATTGAGGCACATTCATGAACTTAAATCACTTCTGAAACTGTCTTTGTCATCAATCTACTTGTCAGCCTTTCAAGGTAGATCAAAATACAAGAACGATTGGAATTCTTTTTTATTGTTATATTGTTGTAGGATATAACTAAAGCCTTTCTCTCCATCCAGCCTTACGTAGCTCATGGGCACATAATCATTACTGAATTCCTCCTTCGAGGCCATCCCCCTGTTTCTCTATTTGACCTTAGATAAGGTTGAACTCAGCTGCAGCTTTCCAGAAAACTAAACACCACTGCACAGATATGACAGAATTGTTATAACACCAAGACCAAAATCCTATTAGCACAGTTGCCTCTTACAGTTAAGGTTTTTGCTCCACTTTATCTTGAATAAAGTTTTTTAATCCCTTTTTTTGTGATGGCTTAGTAGAAACCTACTTTATGCTTCCCCTGGTATGTGTGGACTTTGTCCACATTCCTTTTCTGAGAAGTCTAGTATACCCCACGTCCATTTCAGGATTTTTATGCAGCTTAAAGGAAAATATGTTGAGGAATTTATCTGAATACTTCAGTTTAATTTCATGTAATTCCAGGTCTTTCATATTTTGGGTTTTTCTTTCACCTGAAAAAAAAAAGTGACGTGCGGCTTGAGTTACATTCATAAAAAGCCACAATGACATCAAAATGACCATATGCATCATCATGCAAATAAGAAGAACTGATGCAAGTGTATTGAATCTCATGATTTATGTGGCGATGGATGTATCGTTGTCATTTCCTTACCCCCCCACATCCTTGTTGAATGCAATGTTTGGTTTCCATAACAATATATCTCCTCCCTTTTTCCTTTGCAAATTTATTTATTTTATTTATTTTATTTATTTTATTTATTTTATTTATTTTATTTATTTTATTTATTTTATTTATTTTATTTATTTTATTTATTTTATTTATTTTATTTATTTTATTTATTTTATTTATTTTATTTATTTTATTTATTTTATTTATTTTATTTATTTTATTTATTTTATTTATTTTATTTATTTTATTTATTTTATTTATTTTATTTATTTTATTTATTTTATTTATTTTATTTATTTTATTTATTTTATTTATTTTATTTATTTTATTTATTTTATTTATTTTATTTATTTTATTTATTTTATTTATTTTATTTATTTTATTTATTTTATTTATTTTATTTATTTTATTTATTTTATTTATTTTATTTATTTTATTTATTTTATTTATTTTATTTATTTTATTTATTTTATTTATTTTATTTATTTTATTTATTTTATTTATTTTATTTATTTTATTTATTTTATTTATTTTATTTATTTTATTTATTTTATTTATTTTATTTATTTTATTTATTTTATTTATTTATTTTATTTATTTTATTTATTTTATTTATTTTATTTTATTTTATTTTATTTTATATTTATTTTATTTTTATTTTATTTTATTATTTTATTTTATTTTATTTTATTTTATTTTATTATTTTATTTTATTTTATTTTATTTTATTTTATTTATTGGATTTGTATGCCGCCCTCTCCATAGGCTCTTTTCGTTCCTTCCTAACCACCGAATTTCACGAAAAGTCTAGTATCTTCCTGCTGTTAGTGACTTGGAGCTGTCCTGTGATTTCTCAATGTTCATGTCAAAAAACCATTGAGTTCTCTTTAGCTCCAGCTCCAGTTGAACTTTCAACTCCTCCCTAGCTAGGAGTTGAAAATGATTTGATGGCACTCTTACTGTTGGACCTAACGGGACAAGTAGGAGTGATTGTAAAGAGGCGGTAAAGAGGTCTTAAAAGAACTCTGCCATGAACGACTTTACAGGCCAGTGATGGCAAACCTTTTTTTCCTCGGGTGCCAAAAGAGCATGGGTGCACTCTATTGTGCATGTGCGAGTGCCCACACTCATAATTCAATGCCTGGGGAGGGCGAAAACAGCTTCCCCTGCCCCTCTGGAGGCCAGAAATAACCTGTTTCCCAATTTCTGCTGGGCCCAGTAGGCTCGTGTTTCGCTCTCCACAGACTCCAAAGACTTCCCTGGAGGTGGGGGCAGGGTAAAAATGCCACTCCTGGAGGCTCTCTAGAAGTCAAAAACACCCTCCCAGAACCTCTGTGCAAGCCAGAAATCAGCTGGCCTACACACACATGCACGTTGGAGCTGAGGTAGGGCAATGGCTTAAGTGCCAGCAGATATGGCTCCGCGTGCCGCCTCTGGCACCCGTGCCATAGGTGCGCCATCACTGTTATAGACCAATCAATCAGGCTTGGTGATGGGATTGTGTTTTTAAGATATTGCACAAGGCCAACAATGTTGGAGCCAAACTAATCTTTGTGGGAATGATGTGTCTTCCAAACAGCAGGCCCCATGATGGGCGGAAGCTCTCATTCTGGGCCCTGCCAGGTGGCAATTCATAATAGATGGGACCCAGAAAACGTTGTTACTGCTTGGCCTAATGGGATGGGATTGGTAGGAGTATTTGTGAAGAGGTAGTTCCTAAAATAACTCAGTCTTAGGCCATGAAAGGCGTCATCTTGAACTGTGCTGGAAGTATACTAGCAAACAAT